>NW_026535284.1:3637450-3822761 GCF_026225885.1 Hylaeus anthracinus
GTGTGTGTGTGTGTGTGTGTGTGTGTGTGTGTGTGTGTGTGTGTGTGGCACTTCGATCGATTCGCTCGCGGCTCGAGCACCGGAAAAATTGTTCACGACGAATTTCATCCGGGTGACTCTCCTCCATGAACGCTTCAAGCGAATCCATGGCCGCGAGCTAATGCCACAAACTGAACAGCGAGGTCAACGCCTTCGCGAACGAATTTTAACAATGCACAACGGGCATGTTGCACCTGAGCCTTGGAATGGCGAGGCGTTCGGGGCATGGAACGTCTGAAGATCTCTGTAGCACTTCTTTCTTCGGTGACTTTTGAACCATGGAAGATGGCAGGATCAAATTAGAAACGAAAATATGTAATACATTGTTTGAAAAGTTCGTTTCAAATCAATGAAGACCTCAATATATTACATAAAGAGGAATTTTATTTAAGCCAATACGAGGGTCATTCAAATATAAACCGGAATTTTTTTACACAAGTTTATTAGTGACAGATACAAATACAAATGGAGTGCCTTATTTTTCTACGTAATGTCCTTCAACCAAATACAGTTTCTTAACAAATTTTGTTTTTACACACTAGTGTGCATTTAATAAAATACCATATTTAAATTTCTCACTGCTTTTAATAAATTTCTGAAAAAATTCTCGGAATTTGATTACTTTTGGGGGACCTGGAGTGACCTTACACCTTAATTTTCCACCATCCCATACTCATTCTGTTATTTTCTGGGGTATATCGATGGATCCATATTTCGTTACAGC
Organism: Hylaeus anthracinus; assembly: GCF_026225885.1. Lineage (NCBI taxonomy): Eukaryota > Metazoa > Arthropoda > Insecta > Hymenoptera > Colletidae > Hylaeus > Hylaeus anthracinus. Next base: position 3,638,214 of record NW_026535284.1, read on the forward strand.
TCGCGATTTGGTCCAAAAAGCCTCCTCTTCTCTTTCAAAGCGATTCACAAGTACGTGCGCAATTGACTACCAAGGCAGCTAAATGCTATTTTTCATGATGGGATCAGAAAGCTTCCTATCAAATGGAAAGAATGTATTTCTGTTGAAGGAACCTACGAAGAAAAATAAGGCAATCCATTTGTACTTTTATCTATCTTCAATAAAGCTACGTAAAAAAGAATCTGGTTTATATTTGAACGATCCTCGCATGAAGCGTTTTGTTCAACAATCTTAACCCATTTTTCAAATAGCTGCATGGTGCTTTTACTGCAAAATGAAGTTTTCTTATCAACAAAGAATTATTCGAGGTGCATTGTAAGGACTTTCGAAGACTCGAATTTCTTTTCTAGAAGATTTTTGCAGACGAGATCCATAAGAAGCGTTTTATCAATGTCTTGAGGCCGATCAGACAGAGCTTGATCTTCCATGTTAAAATCGGGCTAGATTACCACCGATCTCAACATTTATTGTTTTTCTTCTGGATTTTTTCGTTTTAATCCATTCGCTTCGAAAAAATAGCAAAGAAGCATCGTTGAGCGTTACGTTAATATTTACTGGTGATATCAATCTCATTTGGACGAATTTGGTCGCAGGTCGCGGACGTGAACAAATAAATCGCGCCTGTCGCGAGACAGTAGCAGGGAATCGCCGTTTAATACGGGAGAAATCGTGCTCGTCCAAGGTGCAACGACGTCATTAATAATTCTCTCGTTCCACTGTCTCTCCGTTTTCGTAGCTCGCGGCATGACACGCGAAAGCCTGCTCCCCAGGCACGGGTCCCAATTAATTACGGCGATTAATCATTTTATCTCGCTCTGGCCGTCCAGGCTTCTCGAGTCTTTTCTCATGCAACTGGCCTCCCGTCTCCGAAATAAATGAACCGCTAATTGATTTCTAATGCGCGCCTAACATCTCTAACACGCTTATTTGTGCTCGATTAACAGCGATCTCGACCCTTGTCATTCTTTTGTCTTTTTCTCTTCGTTTCTCTGTTTGTTCCCTCTCGTAGCCACTTGTCTCCACGTTCGGGAGATTTAATCGATGGCATTGTGAATTTTGCATAGGCACTCGGCGCTGAATCCGTCGTTTTCGCTCGGTCACAGTATACTCGATCAGTTAAAAATTGCGTATGTATTATGTTATTATCCTTGAAAAACAAGTGATCGAAATAGTGAATACACAAAATCGATATTTGTTGAAATATTTCACAGAGAGTTGAAGAATAGCGGTTGTCCGTTGAATAGCATTCTGCGACACCATTCGAAATGAGCTGGCCAATCTGTTAACCCATCGACCGTGAAGGGCGTATATACTCGTCCATAGAAAGTCAACATATTCATACGATTCAAAAAATCTGATTTTTTAGGGATCTGTTAATAAAGTAGTCGCGCGTCTGAATCCACGAACGGTGTTGACGTGGGGTTACTCGTTCACCCCATAGATGGGCCTGATGTTGGAAACGAGTTTTTAAAAAAATCGACATTTTCGTATTTTATTGCCATTCACACGGGAAAAAGACATCAAAACTGTGTCGCCCCGATGCTCTGAACTGCTGGACATGTGATTCATGCAACGAAACAACGTTCCAACCCTTACACTTGGGGGTGAACCACCTCTACCTCTGCCCTCCCCCCTTCAGCTCCGGGGGCAGTTTTCGAAACAGGACCTTTTCGGCATTCATCTTTAACGTATCGAGAATAAACATGGTGAATTTCATTGTTCTCCGATGTGTGTAAGTGCTCCCTTACGAAGAGGGTTGAAAATTCGCCAGCTGCCCCCCCCCCCCTCAAGGGGTTCCTATGGGGTGCACGGTATGGGTGATAGCATTTCCTGGATCAGGGGAGTCCAGAGAATGCATTGAGTCCAAAATCGAGACCGTCGTCAAAAAATTGTGGATTTTAGAGGGGGTGGGAGGTTGTGGGGGGGTGGGTTTGTCCGAGAGGGATTTCAAGAGGTGCATTTTGTAGAGGGCATCAAGGAGAGTCGTCCCAAAGGTTTTTTTGAATTTTTCAACCCCTTCCGTCATCCCTGGCCTGTTTCAAAGAGGCGTTTTTCTACACCCTCCCCTTTAGGGGGGTGAATTAACCCTTTCGCGTCAACCCTCGCCAATGCAACTTTACACATGCCTAGGGGACACTTCAAAAGTACTTCTCACGCAGTTTCATTTCAATCGGTTGAAAACTCCCATAGTTACGACGGTTTGAAAAATCGTTCCGGTTTGCTTGTCCGCTAGTGTATATCAGTAACGAAACGAAGTCAGGAGCCCTGTATGAAGTGGACGAAATTTTTTAATTCGTCAAATCAACTTTTAATGCTTCTCTTATTCGGGAATATTATTCTCTCGAAAAACATTGGAATAGAATTTGAAACTTTCAGATGCGATTAAAATTAATATCTCTTAAGACAATTTTTCTATATATTTATTTCTATTGTTTGTAATAACTTAAAATTAATTTCTGACGATAGTTTAATTAATTCTTGACAATACTTATTGTTTTAATCATGATTGTGAATATGATTTTGCTGTAATGTTAATTCTTTCTCGATGGATCCCACGTGCGCTCAAATCAGCCGTCAATCGATTATTGTTCACCCTTCACGCTCTTCTCTGATAGATATACGAGACCGTCACAGGTCTCGGAGGAGCGAGGATTCAGTCTTCGCGGATTCTTCTTGCCATTTCATTCATTTACATAGAGCGCTTAAATTAGATCGCATCTTTGTTCGATTGGCACCCTTAGAATTTCCAATAAAAATCGTCTCACAGACAAAGGGTTAATGCAAGACCGCAGGTGGTTGGACAAGAGAATATGGAGGCGGTAGATCTCTCTGCTGTACACAAGTTATGAGACAAGAATAGATCAGTTGATCCGATCAGCATCAGTGTTACATTTAGATAACAAAATCTTAATACTTTTGGAAAAGTCTTAATATCAAGATACTTATAAATAATTATCGGATTGATTTCATTAACAACTAAATCGCTAAAATGAGTATCTATGGAATAAGAGTACTCGAATATATCTATAGAACAAGAGTACTTATTCACTTAATAAAATTGTTCGATATCGTCGATACTATTGGGAATATTCGCTGGTTCACATATGGTAATACGATACTACTTGTACATTTTAACGGTTATCGCGGTGTATTCGTTTCATGGAAACGCGGAAAACGATACGGATTCGTTCGGAATGCATTACGTCCGTTCCATCAATCTCGCGCCCCAGTATCGATACGTAGCTTCGAACGAGCTTATTCATAGATCGCATTTGCGCGACGGGCGGCGAATCGATTTCTTTGAAAAGTGAGCCTGGAGCCCGCGGCAGGGCTGAAAGGAATCGAGCACCGGCAAAGGTAAAGGGACGGGGAAAAATTTATTCTCGCTAAATCGAGGGTCGTCCGTGCTAAACGAGAGATCGAGTTCATGGTCGATCAAATTACAAACTGGCTGCCGTAAAGCGGTGGAAATTTTTTATCAAATTTAACGCTGGCAGAGAGAAAAACGAAAGAGCCACGCGGATGGACGAGGGGCAAAGAAAGAGAGGATTGAAGGGGATGCCCGACCGTAAAACGATACCTCGCGGTGACAAGCAAAGCAACTACGGAAGATAAAACACCGCGTTTCTGCGATATTTTATGGAAATTGTATCTGTGTTGGAGTGGGATAATTCTCGACCATCATTATCAAGGAAAGTATGACATTTTTAATCGACTTAAAAAAAGGAGGAGGCTATCAATTTAATTCATATGTACAGTCTGTTCGAAAAGAGCATCGACACGATATCTCTAACATTTAATATCCAATGCAGGAGAAATTTTGCTAATAGAAATACTAGCAGGTTTGTCCGACACGCGTTGGCTTGGAGATGTTTAGTTTCAACTGTGTTACTGAGAACTACGGCCAGCCGCCAAATGAGTGCACTGTACGCTAAACGGTTTAAAGCTACTTATGTTATTACTCAAAATATTCTAAATCTTGAATCTACATTAAACGAGCTCAGCTTATTAATGGAAATCCTTTTATTCAACGAAACGTCAAACACCCACAGAAAGAACATGTTCGGGGCTGTTTCAATGTTCGTGGTCTCGGCAGTTTATGAATATTAGAGATACTGTGGGTGCCAACAAAAATGAATAAATTGTATGGAAGGAGTCTCCTAAAATCAGCGAAACATTCGTTTAAAAATAATAATAATAGCCAATGGATTCTTCCAGAGGATAACGATCCAATACTGATCTCTCTTGACATCGATGAAACATTAGTTTAAAAATAATAACAATAACCAATAGATTCTTCACGAGGATAACGCTCCAGTAATAATCTCTAAATCAAGATGAATTCAATTCGCATAAAAGTTTCGCGAGGTATTGATGCAAAAATTCACGACATTTCTGTCCCCTTTTCTAGCAACAAAGTTGTATGAAGTGATACGATTGCGATAAAATTAAATTGGCGAGATGAAAATAAACTTCAGGCAGCGATGAAGTATCGTACAACTTATTGGACGAGGCGCACGGCATGGTAATTTTAATCTGGAAATAAATTCCGCGTAAAACAGCGGTAACGACGACACCGAAAGCGAAGCGCGCCATTTTCGGACGCAAAGTAGAAAAGAAAGACTCACCGAACGAGAAATCGATTCCGCCTCCCAGTTTGCGAGAACGTGATCACCGAAATGGCTGGTAATAATTCCGTAATTACCATTAGGGAGGCTCTCCCGTGGGGTTTGGATCGAGGAGGATGGAGGGATGATTTTGCATTTGCACTGGGTATCCTCGAGGGTGACGTTTTCAGTAGAATGAGCCCGAGAAACATGGCCAGTAGTGTAACACTACCACGTGTCAGACTCTCTTGTCAAACAAGCAAATCTAACGCATTTTCTGCTTCCACTGGGTCCTCGTCATCTTCTGAAGAGAAGATTTCATCTCCATTTCTCCACTATCTGTAATTTTCCCTACGGATTCTTGTCTCTATTCTCTAAGGGTATTGTTACAAACGTAAGGACGCTCTAGTCGAGTAACACTCCTCGTTCGTTATGCAGTAAATCATTATATTAAAGCTGCCTCAAGGTTTGAATTATTTTTACATGTCAAAGATAAGCAAATTTTATTTGAAATGGTGAATAAATACTTCATAGTTCGAGTGGTTCGAGTGATGGACCACAGGGTGTGGTCGAACAACATGTATAATGGGCATAAGATGATTCCTTATGAAAAAAAAGGAAAAAAATTTCATCATTATCGATTTAGTTTTTAAAAAAATCAAGTTTTAAAACTCACGCCGTGCAATTACGAGCAAGTACATTTATTTTTTTAGTAAAATAAAAGATTGAATTACAGTCGATATTTCAACATATAGTTAGAAGTATCCACTTTTCTTTTGCGAATAAAAGTGTGCGAAAGAAATTAACTTGAAAAGAACTTTGTCCATAGCGAAATCTAAAGTAATTGAGACTACTCGTAAAATTTTTACCCCGACGAGAGCGACATTTGTGAACAAGAAATTTCGCGCCCCATCCCCTGTTCGTCGCGATGAAAGGGTAAGGGGCCTCGAATAAATTTGCGTTATCATAATTAAAGAGAAGCCAGGCGCGGACGAGAGTGGGACGAAACGAGAATCGCGGAAGGTTACTTTGTTGCGCCGTTTGCGTTTTCGTTTCTTTCTTTCCGTGCTCGCGGCACGGAGAATTAATTATAATTTGCCCCGAAGCAGTTCGGCGCCGGCCGTGAAATGATTCTGAATAAATTAAGAACAAGCGACACGGGTGAACAACGACAAACCGACGGCGTAGAAAGACTGAAAGGCAAACACGGAACAGATCAATTTTCTTTCTCCCCCGTGTTTGCTCAACCCCTTCCGTTCTATTAGTTTTTATCTTTTTCTTTCTGTCCCCCTTTCTATCGTCCCGTCGCAGGGTGAAACTGGTTCGTTGTTCCGCGTTTCCGTTCATCCGTTTTCCATTCTCTGCCCTCAGAACCCTGCCTCCAACCCTTCAATATTCTCTCGAACGCCGTTCCATCCACTTTTAGAGGCTCCGCTCGCAATTGCAACTTTTACTGCACCCATAAATATTTCTGCCCGTCGATAGTAATCGATCTCTCTCGGTTGCAACTGCCACGATCGTCTTCCATTTCCTATGATGAAAACTACAGAAGCGCACAGTCGACGGAGCGCGCCTTAATTGAAATATGCAGAAATTACGTATGCATTTTGTTTATTTTCTCGTTGCATATGTATATGCAGAGTGTGGGGGTTGTTATTTCGGTGCATTTATGTAGCAATTGATATATCAGAGCGATTTAAGAAATTGATTGAGACTGTGGAATTCAACTGATTATAATATTTCAGAAAATATCACTAGTATAAAGCTATGTGTTGTTTGTATCGACTAAAACCACTGAAATTACGAGTTATTAGGTATCGGGAAAAGTTGGTGCGGATTTTTAAAACACGATACAAATACTCAGAACTTTCTAAAAACATTATTTTCAGCATTTATGTTGTACAACTCTTTTCCATCGATCTACAAACTTCAACATTCCTTTTTGTATAAAATTTGCGAGTTTCATTCATTGAAAATGAATTAATTGGCAATTTGACTCCAGAATAATTTTTAAAGTTACAATAAAGTTGCAATAAAAAAATCTGAAGTGTTTGCGGAAAATATAGACAAGCAATATTGCTTGTAAAGACTGATATGTGGAATTCAAACTGTTAATAAATAATTAACAAAGAGAGTTAAAAATTACGCATATTCAACGGTAGTAATGTAACATAATTACGATATTTAATTATGATATTTATTTTCATTAGTATATATTCATTAGTAACGGATGATCTCGTGAATTAGAATGAGCTCAAATGATTGAAATAAAATGGAATTGAATTAAAAGCAAACAAATGACCTCGATACTATTAATTGGTAGATGCAGTGATAATACGCAACAGAAATGATTATTTGTTATAAAAGCTTGATGAATATACCTCCAATATAGGATTTCAAGTAAAAACAACGAAAATTGTGCGCGTTTTTAACCATCACAGAAGCGCTCGTTAAATATTATATCGAAACAATTTATTTTCCACGAATACCGAATCACGGGAATTTTAAAATACATAATCGAAAGATTTGTACAGAAACAGCCAAACACATAGTTTTACATGTGGCCACGGCTTTATTATTAAAATTCTGATTCTCTAAACTTTCTATTGTTAAACTTTAAACACTCGCACAGTTATAACTAACGAACAGTACACTTGGAACTCCTTTCTCCTGCGTGTTATGCCTCAGGTCACCTGCAGCACTCCGCAGTACTAAGTAATAACTCAATTCATATTTAACCGATGTTTCGACGTAATATTAACAGAAGAAGCTATTATAAATACTGGAAAGCAATTTCTATTTTCGCAGAGATCTGCTATGATCTGAACATTTGACAGAGTTATTAGAAAGAATCCTCTAAAAAATAGAGCCAGCTAGTGCCCGTATGTCACTGTTGACAGTGATAAACTTGAACGCGTCCCAAAGAGTTACGTTAATGTTCTTCCTTTTGATTAATTAACCTCCAACTCAGAATCAACGTCGTTAAGCGTTAATTATTCGTGGACGTGATTAATGCGAAACTAATTCATTTCTGCAGCCGTTCAAGTATTTACCTCATTAGAAGAGAAAATGATTTCATAAATTCAAACAAGTAATCAACGCATAAAATGTAGTAACAAAATATAATATATAGCGTGAAAGAGTTAATGAGATATAAATTGAATCTTTCATGCTGCTGGCCGAAATGAATTTCTCTGTCGATTTGAGGTTACATTGATTTCGATGAAATTAGATGTTATTTCGCTTCAACCACGTGAATTCCACACAAGTCCAAAGAATTTGTTTAAGCATTTCAACTTTAAATTAAAATGCAATTTACATTACATAGTATATATAATGCAATATATATAATATAATAAGTGAAAGTGTTTAAAGAAATTCTTTGGACTTGTATGTGATTCACGTTGTTGAAGTACAATATAGTATACGTTTTAATTTTATGTTTTTAATATTTTAATGTTTAGTTGAAGTAGCTAAATAAATTTCTTGAACAAGACATCTAATTTCATCGAAATCGGTGTAACCTCGACTTGACGCGGAAAATCATTTCGACCAGCGAACTGGAACGGAATAGTCTGAAAATTCCCTCCGGAGAATATCTTTGTGTCGTTGATAAAATGCACTTTACGTGAGTGCATGCACATATGTCTTCCGGTGCAAATTCGCCGCTAAATTGCACCTAACCCCGTGGCCAGTGACGATATTTATAGACGAATTATGCGAATGCCAGTGGCTCGATACGCGAAACGAACGGCTTTTCTCGCGGCCCCATTCATATTCTCGTTGTACTCAAGGGCTTTTGTCTGGCCACTTTCGATACACGAACCCTGGTGGAAAAAGACGGAGAAGGCTTTTTAGAGGACGGAAAAATGTAACGTCACTCAAGCAGAATTCATTAATATTCGAGATATGGCAGAAATATTTTAACGCTTCCGCCGTCTGAGCGCAAATTTTCTGATATCCATAGTGTGATTGAATGTTTCATCGATCCTATTGTATCCAAAGAGCATGATAAAGAGCAGTTGTGACAGTAGTCTGACAAAGAATATCGCTTAATTAACGATCGATCAGTTTCATGAACTTTGACGCAATAATAGTATAATGCAGTGTCAATTAACAGTCATTTTTAGGATAAAATTTTAAAAATACGTATTCTTATGTAATTATTTTTTTCAAATTATTGTAAAAAATTTATTTTAAATTCAATTGTACACCATTTAATTCAGGAAAATTTTACCCAAAAAGTTACTGACAGTTAGTTTTCACATGAATATTCCATCTTTAAATCTTATTGATATAAAATGATGTTATTTATAATGTGTTTAAATTATTATTAAGGGCACATTATCGCGTGTTAAAACCTTAGAACGTTAAAACTCATACGATTTTCATGTTTATCTGTTTCAATCCCTATCAATTGATATCTAATTGATATCTTATGATTTAAGTTAAGAAAAGTAAAAATAAACCGTGTACTTCCTTCATTTCGTAAAATACCATCTTCAATTTGCCTATTCGACGTGCGAAAACGGAAGGAAGCAGCTCTCAAGAGCTATTCGACGTCCTGCCGGTCATAAAAGTAATATCGAGAGAAATGTGAAATCCTGGTGCCATTTATCCGAGTAACATCCCTGTAGCACTCTGTGCGACAACGTTAAAACTACAAATCCATAGAAAGACACTTCTGATGTAGATAGTGCTTTATTTTCAACAGCTACAAAGTCTCGATTTTGTCTCTTTTTAAGTATTCTCAGGCACAGATACGGAGTAATTCAATATCGAATGAAACGCAATAAATACTAAACATGTCCGTCGAAAACGTTTGTTCTCATGTCGTTCTCATCCGTCTGTCGTCAATAAAGTCATGTTAAAAATAGTTCTATAAATAACATTCTACCGTTGGAACTCTGAAAACAGTCCTAGAAACTCAATTTATAACATGGAACTCATCTAGGACCCATCCGACCTTTAAGATGCTTTCCATGTGCTACTTTTCGAAGCAAAAAAAATTCTTTAGTGACGGCGATCTTCATCTATACTTTTGATTCAGAAACTCAAGTTACAGTTTGCGTACTTTCTTTATTAGCGTGTCAATCTTTAACTTCTACGTCGCATTTGTAAAGATCTACGTGCCAAAACGACAATAAGATAATATCTTATAATATCTCTCTGAATACATTTTGTATTCAAGAAACGATGAGCGCTACTTAGCAAGTTCTAAAAATCGACAAACATGCGTTGTCATGCTGATTTCCCTAGCAACACTTAACTGTTTATTTCGACTCTTAATGGTATAAATGATTACACCAAATATCATTCCAGAGAACACCATTAACATAAATCCCTAATCGATCGATTAGTGTTACTTTACAGGAGCTCGAAAATTAAGGAATCCGTGAGACCCATCCGTCCGCAAAGGGTTAACATGTATCGTGAAACGTAATAGTTGAGGAAGACGAAGGTGAATTCTGACAGCCTTTGTACTCTCGAGCAGTGTTCGCGCAAGCTGACTGGAAAAGTAAAGTCTGTCGAAAGTTTGGAGCACGCGGGAGCAAGAACAGACGACACAGTTCTGCGATAGCGAGACGAGTTTTCTACTTGTTCGTTTGTTTCTTCAGTCGTTTGGTACCTTTGAATTTTTCTCGCTCACGAGTTTCCCTGGAATCGGGGGTCGTTCGACGTGCCAGGCCGACCGGAAACGACATTCGCGCGTAACGCTTTCCCGAGCATCGAGTTTCGTTCGTTCTGAAAACGCTCGAAACTTATACCGTTAGGTTGTGCCATAAGTCGTGGCGGTTTTCTTCATATGTAAATGTAAAAGATAAATGAAAACATTTGACAATATTTTGTGTGACATTCAAGGTACACTGAATTATTAAGTTCATACACATATAGAGAAATTGAGAGCAGTATTTTAATACATAAACAGATTCTTTTTCTTGGTTTATTATATGTATATACTTCGACTTTAATATTTAATGAGTATAAGCTTTTTGTCACACTATTGTGCCTAAAATGCTAAATATATTCTAAAGAAACTTCTTATTCGAATATATTGCTCTCATCTCAAAATCCAAATAGACTATTACCAAAAGTATATGTTTTTTTCTTCTGTTACCATACATTCGAAATTTGGATACAATTTCAAATAATAATTAAAGTACGCCTTGAAAAGAATTAAATTCTAAATTTCATATACCAAACTGTTTCCTTTTTAATGTATCAACTACTAGTATCTCTACCTTAATAGAAAACTTTCCGCTCTTAACAATAGCTCATACTCTTCAGTTCGTAAACAGTCCTTTATCTCTAAAAAAAAATTTCGACGAGGAATCAAAATAACATTTCGTTATCGAGACTCACGGAAATCCTTTTTCCGCTCGTTTCTCTGTGCAAAATTGCCAGCGCCCCTACAATCAACGCGAAAACTGCCGGCCAGCGGAAACTGCATCAACGAGTCGTTGTTTCTTAATGCATTCAATTCTCTCGCGTCCCATTTACGATCCACTTTGGTCCATGAAGCGTTGCCCTGGCAAGAAGGAACTTACCCACCTCCCCCTATTCCACGTTTTCTCACTTTCGAAGCTCTTAATGGTCTTACGTTCGAATATATCCAACGGAGTCATCCTGAGATAAATTCCCAGAGTCCAGTTAATTTGTTATCCACTGACGGAAAACGATAACGAGAGAGATTTGATAAAACGGAAGAAGAAACAGTTACAGAAAAATTTTAAATCTGCTTGTATTTTTATTATAAAAGATGTTTTAGTTGAAGAGTGCTACTTAAGTATCTCGCTTGTTTTTTGTGATATTATTTGTGACATTCTTTCAATGATTTTGAAAGAGAAATGCTGCGGAAGAACAATTTTCTTTACCTTCATTTTTTCGAGATTATCATCATTTTCATTAATAGGAGAATATATATTTCTTTTGTATTACATCTTGTAGCCAATGGAGAAAAATTTAAGAAATCCTGAATAATAACCTTCAAATGACCTTGAACACCAAAATAGTAATAGAAATGAAAATGAGTCGAGAGGGCATGTCAACTTACTGTTCACATTATGCAGGTTCATGTAGACGCTCAAAGAGATATCCGTCGACAGCGGTACAATTTCTCAAGCAGGCAATGATGGATTGTGATACTCTTTCAACGGTTTCTGCTGGTCTAGCTCCACAAACTTTTATTGTACAATTTATCATATTCTCTGGTAAGGTAGATTCTTGTGCCAAATTTCTCCTTTCAATTTTCAATAATGAATCAATAAAATGAAGCATTAAAATTTATTTGCCCATGATTAGTGAAGCATACTTTCTTGGGAAATAGAATTTTTTAATTAAATCATCGTCTTCAAATTGTTGCAACGCCCATCGACAAAAGGAGACACGGGTTTTAAAATCAATCTCGTGAAGTTCTTGAACTAGTGAATTTGGTAAGGTTAACAAATTAAATACTACGACAAATTATTTAATTTTGAATAGTCTCGAGGTAAAATTTTAACTCTGTAGAAATTCTCACGAGTTAGATTAATTAATTTAGCCTGGCAGCCAATGCGTTCAAGTATCATAACAGGTAGCAAATAATCTGCATGCGTGACTACAAACTGAATAATTACTCCGCAAAGGGTCCATTTACACGAATACAACAAAATTGGACTGAGTTAAGACGGAAAACCAGTGGAAATGGAATGAAGAAATCGGAGGTAATTTTCTTTTAAATTAGGCAAAGCTTCTCGAAGGTTCGCTGTATCCCGGTAATTTCGAGGCAGATTGGAGATCGTTTGATTAAGTCGAAATGCTTCGCGATTGGTGAAACGATAGCAGGAATAGAAGCTAATTCAGGATACGCCGAACAAACGCCTTGGATTAATATCAGTGACGTGGAGTTCCCTGGCCACTGAGAAATTCAAGACACTTCAAGAGCCGCCGCCGCGCCGCTACATTGCCAGTTTCAATTACTCGCATGAAGTTTGTTTTGACAAGTTTCCAACTTTGTTTCGCCCAGTTCTCGTCGACATAATTGGCTCGGCTCTGTTGCGTGGCCGTGCATCAAATCGCCAGTAATGAATTTTCACGTTACGATGGAATTGTTTTCTGCGCGGTACCGTGAACATTTTTTAATCGATGGCCCAATTAGCGGATTCGTGGGAACCAATTCCGAAAATGATTTAAATATTTTATTCGGTACAGCGCGAATTAAAATGGTATTTACGTACAACTGTTTTTAAATTACTAACAAAGGTCCTAAATAAACTTAAATATGTAATTTGAAACATTTCTTCATCCTTTATGTGATGAAATGTGTGCAGAAGCTAGTGTGAAACACGAGATGATACAATTTCAGAAAAGAGCCGTCTGGAATAAGTTACGAAAGAGAAAACGCATTAAATTTCATACGCGAGGGACCGTGGAACGAATTCGTAGGAATGTTTTGTAATTATATATACTTACAGTGTAGCTTTGGTTCAGAGTTTCGCGAAATATATGTATGATTACTTTATTATTCATTTCCATATTTCATATGAATAGTAGACATCTTAGGGGTAATTCCAATCTGGATTGTGTTACATACATTTTTCCATACAAAAAGGACATATATATGTTTACATTTCAACCCTTTTGTTTATACAGAAGACTTATTTCCAACACAAGTTCATTAAACTTTAAATTAATAATTAATTTACGTATTTGTTTGGTCGGTGATATCATCGAATCGTTTGTCTTTTTTGGTTAGTATCATTTTATTGGTACTGATAGCAATTATTCTACATTGCAAAAATTTTACTTGGACGTGGTTTATGCGATATTTCGATCCAATATTGATTTCTTTTCCATAATCAAATATTAAATTTTATTATCATTAAACTTTATTCACAATGTTTTGGATATATAATGGCTTTAATCAAAATATAGATATTTTGAGAATTATTACGTGCATAGGTTAGAAAATATTAAATAAGAACGATGTTCATTCATCACGTGTTAAGTAACACGCGATTTTGACAGAATCACGTATATGATTGACTCGTACTACTAGCTGGCGCTAAGCCGCAGTAGGTATTAGCTCGATTAAAGGAAACGCTTGACGTTACGATAACTGTGAATATTAAATATTAATCATCATATTAAATATTTGACCGTATTCATAATATTTAAGCTACGTCGCATATATTAATCTGAAATTGCTTTGCGACTGATTATTTTTAAGAATTTTAATAAAATGTTTCATCTTTCAAAACGCTAGATTAAAATTTCCATCTTAAACCACGTCTCAAACAAAATTTAATTCAATCGACCGGAAAGTTTGATCGAAACTGCGAATAGTATATTTGAAATTCCTTTCGCAACGAAAGGACCTCTCGGAATTTCTTAATTAAATGTCCGTAGCTCAACGCAAATCGTGAGAACCGTGTTCAGACGATTGTACCTCTTGGAAAGTAGCTTTAATGAAAATGAAAACGTGTCGTTTGTTTCGAAACAATCAGCCTCTACTATCCTAGAATAAAGATCAACCTTGTTAGCTTCTGCTCTGTAGGAAGAGTTTTGCAAACAGGAGTATCAGTGATAAAGATATTTCTTGGCTTCTTCCCTCGTTTTCCTTCCCTATATCGTTTAAACCTAATAAAAGTGGATACGTTCTTCGTTACAGCGGAAAGCTTTCCTTAAAAGGATTAAGAAATTCTGTTCGCATGGAACGAGAAGAATAAGTGCTAGTGCAAATTATAGGTATATTCAACAATTCATTTTTTAAAATCAATTAACTTAATAGAATATTTCTTTGCTGGGGTTTATTATACATATATTAAATAAGACTAAAATAGTTTCTATTTACATTTTTTAAATCACATAGCGATGTTGAAGCAATTACACAATGATGATGACTTTTTAATGGGCGTTGTCTCGTTTTTAGGAATGATTAAACCTCGACTAAAAATCCAGATATTTTCATTTTCTACATAATATGTGCACCTACATACGAATTTTTCAAAATATTAATTTTTGTAAAAGTGGTGAACATTTGAAAAACAAATCTCGTTTTTAGCATAAAATTAACAGACGAAAATCTCTGTAGCAAAAAATGTTTTTAACTTATCGTGAAATCATATACATATTTTTGTTTTAGACCACTGTGTACCAAAATATTTATATTGCCATTTCAGAAAAATAATGTTTTGTAGTGCATAAATAAATTGATAAATCACAAACAAGTTTTGCACCATTGAATATTGTATTCATTTGTAGAAGAAAAACCATAAATATTGCTGAATTTTTTTACCGTAACATCGACATGGCTCCTTAACGACGAAACATGAATCTCTCTCGAGATCATCCATGTCCGCAAGAAACCACTACTCGTTACGTCCGGGCACAGAACTTTCTCATTTCTTTGACATGCTCGCAATCAGGCGACGAAGAAGCCCGATCGGGTCTCAATCTAGCTGATGATCGAGGGTTCCGTGGACCTGCTTCGTTATATCCCCCTGAGAGTGGGTGGATATCAAGGTGATTTGCAGCGCATAGACGTACTCCCGGGGATGAAGGAAGGTATAGCTACAACTGATTGCTACTGGCTCTAGAATTCTCCGGAAATCCAGCTAAGCCCTCCTTTGATGGGAAACCGAGCCAATTCACAGTTATCGTAACGTCAGGCGTTTCCTTTAATCGTAATAATACCTACTGCGTCCTAGCGCCAGCTAGTAGTACGAGTCAATCATATACGCGACTCTGTTAAAATCGCGTGTTACTTAACGCGTGTTGAATGAACATTGTCCTTGCCACCTAAAAACGCATTTATCACGTACAAATAGGGGTATTACTATTACAAAATACTTCTTTTTTGAAACCAAATCAATTTTTATTTATAACCTTTGGGTGATTTTAGTCTTACTGAATTCAGTCTTCAAAGTTGCGCAGACAATACGAAAACCTAATGATGGAACTAGTATGTCTGTCGCCTTTTGACCCGACCGGGAAGGGTTACAAAGGAAGCATATACTGCTTGGTTATTTATGAAGAATGAGTGTAACAGTATTAGAGAGCGTGTGGCGAGAATGAAAGGACTGCAGGATGTGGGAATGTGTGTAAGCGGATCATGCTTTACTTTACCTTTATTACGTTGATTGTACCGTTACCTTAAGAATCGAAAACAAACAAAATCAACTCGCATATTAAACTATAAATTAACCGATTGACAAAAGTGTGATATCGAAGGGTCAATATTCGAGTCGAACGCGAGCACAATGGAACCATTAACCAGAATATATATTGGTAATTACCACACAGTACAAACTACCGTATGTTCATTTGGACGGACAAATGCAGCGCGTGTCGCATAGTAGAACAAAGGTCTCCACGGATCGTGATGACATTTGTAATTCGAAGAACTCGATCACAAAGTGGTCGAATTTGTCATGTCGCTTGACTTTGGGGCCTTTTCAAAACATTTCAGGTAATTGCGGTGGACAGACATCGATTGCTACGCGGATGCGGTAAGCTTTGAAACGAGAATGGCCACAGGCTATTACTCCGTGACAAATAATAACGCGGCATGGCACATTCGTCATTATCGGTCCTGGGGCCGCGCCTATTCCGCGCGCGTCGTTTCAATTACGGTTCGTCGCTGATTGTCAAGCATTTGCATGACTCTTACAAGCTCGCGGAACAGTTTAGATGAAGATTCGTAATCCGTTTGACTCCATGATACAATATGGAGAAAAATACCGATGAGTGACAGTTCATAACTATGAGCAATTATGGTAACAATTTTAGAAAAGAGAGAAAATTAACATTTAAGGTATCGTCTTTATACGAGCTCTTCATTAAGTAAATATTTTCGATGTCACAAAAGGCATTTGATCGTAATTTTTTTTTCTATTCTCAGTGGATATATTTTCTGATCAGTGTTTCTTTATTCAAAATACTTGGAAATATGACAACAATTTTCATCTAAAAGTACCAACAATTTGTAGAGATATGAGCAATCTGCTGAAGGGTTTTCCAAAACATATGGTTTGCAATATACAATGCTACCCAAGACTGGATCGTCTGAAATTGAAAATTCCAACCAAGGGAAAATCAAATTGTTTAAAATTGATCTCGAATATCATAATAATAGTGCAATAACTACTATATGATCTATACTCGGGAAAAATTAATAAATTATAGAGATATTGGTAATTGTTATAGTCGCTAACTTAGAAATTGCTTTAATCTACAAAATCTAAACGGATATTAATGCGCACTTGACCATTTACATCAGTATCGAAGAAAACTATAAATATTTGCCTTCCTTCTGAGGAAGGAAACTTAAGAGAGTCCTAAATGTACATAGTTAAAAACACTTTGATAACGTATATAATGAAATAAATTCAAAGAATCACTTATAAGATGGATTACTCGATTATTTTCTTCCCAGAAGTACAAATTACCTTTAACTCATAACGGCTAAGTACCTTTATGAATTCTACGCGAGGAAGAGCAGATCCCTTTCCTATTGAAGTTGTAGCCCTTAATCCTATTTTCCAAAGAGCATTCGTCTGCCAGTACAAAGGAATTGTATCCTCCTTTGTAGGATACGAGTCCGGGATTTCCGAATCGCGAAAGCGAAACAACATCGGCTTGCAAGAAGCACGACTTTACATAACTAAGCCAAGACGATGGATTTACTTCGAGCTTACTGGCCCGGTTGATCTTCCTCCGGGACGGTCGTCTACATTCGCAGCACGTTCGTAGAAAGGGACGAAAGAAAAGAGGACTTTCTCCTGCGGATTAGAAGCTGGGTCGTTCGACTTGATCCGGATCTCTCTCGAGGATGTTTCGAAGTCGCGCCGGAAACGAATCTGCCCTTGCGTCCACGTAGCATTTTCTCCTTGCTGTCTCTCCTCTTACTCGAATAGAAATCCTCCATTTACCATTTCAGCCTACATTTTCGAATGGGCTGAATGGCGTTAAGTGAGAGCAAAAGATGATAACTTAAATATTTTAATCTTTTTGCTTTTGGATGTCCACTCCAAAGGAACATCATAAGTCTAATAAATTTTGTTGGTGCTTATATAAGATAAGTTGGAATTAAAATTCCCCGTTTTCAAGTTCAGCCTACATTTATAAACGAGATTAAAGCGTCGATGGAGTGCAGAAGACGATAGTTTAGAAATATTTGAACTCTTAATTGGATGTCCCTGGGGGACGATATCATAAGTATAACCTTTGTTAGTGCCTATACAGGACGAAGTCTTATAGAAATTTTTCATTTACCAGTTCATCCATTCTGTTTTTTCTCTAATAGAAATTTGCCATTACCACTCCTACGATGTCGAATGAGTTAAATAGCGTTAAGTAAGGGCAGATGACGTTATCTTAGAATATTTTAACCCTTCGCACCTGGATATTCTCTTCGAGGTAACTGTTTAATTCGAATGTTGGTATAAAAAGCTACGAATTCAGCCTCAATTGCGAAATAACGATTTATTCGAGAGCTCCACTTAATTTTGACCGACTGTAGAATAATCTTCATCGCGAACAAAGTAGACTTAAATTTCCAAAGAGTTCAGAGAAGAGCTGAACTCTGCGGCTTGCCAGCAGCTCGTGAAATGCAAATTCTCCGTTGTAAAAGAACGTCAAAGTGAATGGAATGTTCTCTCCTGCGCGATTATGATATCCCAAAGGACCTTTCGCCGCATCTATCCACCATCCTTAACGATTTTCTGTCGGAACACGTGCGTCGGGCGTGGCTCTTGGATAGTCGGTGGTAGGTATTTGAATTTATCGGCCAATATCGGAAACTACTTTGCCGACTGACAATGGCTTATTATGGGTTCGTGTCCCCGCCACGTGCCTGCGGGGCACAGAAGCTTCCGCAGAACTAGGTTTCAACGTTAATATCGCAGAACCACTTCCGCGGCACATATTCTACTTAATGACTCCCCTTGCGTCCCCTTTCCGCTTTATTTTCCACTTCTCCTTTTAGTAGAAGGGGCCAATCGACGTTCGGTAGACCAAGCGCGTTAAACAGAATTTTGTATCGAACTTTATGTAATTTAGGGACACAAATTGAAATTGTACGAAGAGGCACACAACGTTTCAGTGAAAGATGTTCGTGTATGATACGTAAATAAACATGTAGCATTTTTCTCGATAGAAACTCAATTGTGTCCACATTATCCCTAGATCATTTACCTTTATGTTATTATATTTCAGTATTACCGACAGAATGATTTCTGTATAGAGATCAACGTTCAATTTGAAATTTGTCAAAAAATTATATCCTTAGTCAAATTCGCAGTTCAAGTGTACACTGTATTATAAGCAGTAATGAAACTTCATTAATTGAAATGCCATTAATTTCGATTCCCGTTTAATTCGGAATGATTCCCCCTCCAATTACCTTGGCTTAAACAGGCTTCATCGTTTCGTTTCTGTTCAATACAGTAAAATTTCCTTAATCTGATTTCCGTTAATACGAAACTTACTTAATTTCGCCGATCTCACGCTTATTGCGAACATATTTGGTTCTCTCTACCACATTCACTGAATCCAATTCCGTCGCAATTAGCTATATAAGCATTTAAAAAGAAAACGATTATATCTTCAAAAATCTTGCTGAGAATTCTAGAACCACAACTATACCTTCATCGCGTTATTTAATGGGATATTTGCATTTACGATAGAGAGGAAGACAATTTTCCAATCTTAAACAAACCTTTATTTTGCTTTTGTATATTTTTGTTTCAGATCACCTTAAAAACGTTCCCGCAATAACTAAATCATCGATGCGGTTCATGATTCGAAACCTCACAAGAGAAAACTACTTTTAAATGCACGAACGTAAATATATACGTTGAACATTATCTTCTTATAATATGTAATGTTGTTCATTCCCATTTTTGTGAAATTTTCACTATCATATTTGATATCCTTTTAATTTTCTTAGATACCTGGATTCCTTGCATTCTTGGATCCTTAGATACCTTGCAAAATTCTAACGAAGACTTTGATTAAACATATTTTATTTAGAAAATATTTTAATAAATTCATTTTTTTCAATTAATAAAATTTCTATTTGAAGAACTACGCAAAATTGAAGTTCATGCACCAGGAGTTTAATTAATCAGTACGTAGATGTTGGCGGCATCATACTGCATCCGGAATTCTTCACAAAGTTTTGAAACCATAATCGGTTTCCAGGTGTACAGTGGGTAGAAAAAGTATTGACTAAAGGTTGACGTTACAAAATGACGAATAAACATTTCTGTTTAAACTCGAGTTATGAATGATTAAATACAGGCAGAGATTTAAATTCTGCACTCAGTAATTGTCAACTATACTCGTAATCTAATTAGAAGAACAATAGTAAAGTTGACTACTGAACTTCGCATGTATACTAAATTGTGAATAACCATCAGGTTGAGACTTATTGTTAGGTTATACATAGATTCATTATAATGGAGATCAAGTTAAGAACTTAGAAGGTTGGTAATTTAACGTACCAAAATGACGACTAAATATTTTCACGTAAGTTACATTAATACACGATTGAATGTAAAGGCACGTAATTAATTTATATACCTAATATATATAAAAAAAAAATATATTTTTTGAACCAGAAAGAAAATAGTATCTCACTTAATACATGAAATATTTGTAAAAAAATGAGTGGGCCAATATTTTTTTCTACCTATGTACTGTAAATTCTTCTATGGCTGTTACAACTTTAATTTTGAGAAAAGCGTGAAACAAAAATATGCATAAATAATTTTTTAACTTTCCCGCAGAACGCTAATTAATCGGACTGGCGGAAGGAACAAAGGAAGAACCGGAAGCCCTCGGAAGCCATTTCTCCAGCGTACCGTCGACTAACATCTCAAACTCCGACGCAAATATTCTCCTGGAAAAACTTCTCGCGGTGAAACGCGCTTCCCCACCTCTTCTCCAGCTAGTCGAATACCGGATGCGGAACTTTCACCACATTTCTTCCGCTAACGCCGCGCCCGCTTGGAATAAGGTCAACCAAGGGATAAGGACAGGGATAAAGCGAAGTTCCGTCGGATTGTCGAAAGCCTTAAGCCAAAAACCTCGTACCCGTCGAACCCGTCCGGTTGATCCTGCAGCCATCGTGGTTGAATTAAAATTCCGTCGCCACCACGGAGTTCTGTGAAATAGCTTCCGGTTCTCCTGTTCCTCGTGTTCCCCGATCTTGCGGCAGAAAACGCTATTGCCTAACCCCGAGTACCTTTTCGCAATTTGCCACTGTTTCTTCGATGTGTTTACACCTTCGTTCGTAAGTATCGAGACACCCTTTTATCTTTAACTCTGCGCGCTCGACGATAGTAATTTTTTGGAAAGCGGCATTTTATGGCCAAAATCCAATTTTCTAACTTCATGGAACACGAATTTTAAATGGATTCCTTTTTTACTGTAACGGAATATATACACACCAAAGCATTTTCTATAGATAAATCGATATTAATATACAAATTCACTTGCATATAATGTATGTTTTAATTCTAAAAGTATTTCTATCGTGATCGTAAGAAATGGTATTCACTATTAAGCTTCTTATCCTGTAATTCTATTTTAGTCTTATTGTTTTAAATTAATTTATTTTTATCGCCAAGTTTATTTGCCTGTCTTCACTTTCTTTTTGATAATATTTGTTTGTTATAATTCTGTCAATACTCTACATGATATGTAAGAAAATATTGTATATTGTAACACAACAGTTTCTATTGATATTCACTTTTTATATAAATAATTAAGCTTTTTTTCCTGATATTTTTTCTATTCGCGGTAATGTTAGCTCTGATTGAGTATCCTGTATTAGTTTTTTGACGTGGTTGTAACATCTTTCATAGTTAACAGATTTGATTTAGAGACAGTAAATACAACGAAAAGATTGTCGTCTGTTGTTTTTATAGATCGTAGGGCTTGTAAGATTGCGTAAGGTTCACATGACACCATAAATATTGTATTTGATGATTTTAAAAGAAAAACAAACGAAAGCTCTTTCTTAGTCTAAAAATGTTTGATTAAAAGTTTTCACTATTATAAGTTTTGCAAGAACGTTGTCAGCTTTCCCATGTTCTTCTGGGACGGACTGTGAAAAGTATCCGTTCATCCGGGCGGTCCCAATTTGCATTTCAGAGGCTCATGCTCCTTGCACGATAAGTATGACGCAGCAATATGGAACAACCGCATTTTCTTCCGTCCTTTTTCCCCTCTCCATTTTCCTCCCGCGCTACCAGACGGCGCACCGACGAATACGTGCCTTTGGAACAAAAGCCAAGTTCGATAACGTTCGCTTCTATTTTTTCCTTCTTTGTCCCGTGAATCGATGGACGATGTTTTCCAACTCGCGTCACCGCGTACAAAACTAAACGTTTCCCTGGTCTGCACGTCGCATCAACCAGCTCCTCGAGCATTCGAGTTATTGAATCTGAGAATATTACGACGACGACGACGACGACGAGATGACGCGCGGATTTCAACTTTAAGCAGCGCCTTTCAAAGCGCTCTCGACCGAGGGGAAAAAAGCCCCGTGATGGACGGGCTCGCGGAAAAGTATCAATATCCTCTTACAGATGCGGCATACATCTTTAATATCCTTTCCTCCGGAGCCCTCGGAATATTCTCGAGAATTTCTGCAATTCTTATTCGAGAGAGACGCATGGTACTTCCGGTGCGAGCGTCGCCGAACGACCAACCGAATGGAATTGCGAGTTCATCTCCATCTACTAAAGCAGAAATTAGAATCTAGAGCTTCGACGTTCCGTCTATCTCTATTGAAATATTCCCGCGTGATTCCATTTCCACGAGTTTCAACCGAACTAAAATTTTACATTATACAGGGTGTCGAAAACAATTAAATACACAATTTGAATGTTCATTACTTCAGTCTTTATTCACATATAATTAACATTTAAATTGCAAAAGAACAAAAAGTACAGTGCATACATCTTTATACAAGCTATCATTCATATCACCAGTTATGATTCCTATAGAAAAGCTGTGGGAACTAGAAAAACGTCGAATTGCATCAGAATTAATAACAACTAAACAAGAATTGAAAATTAATGATTTTTTTTAGAAAGAAGCATATACTAATTATTATAATCATCAGAACACCAGTATCATATGTAAATTTTGTTGCATTCCTATTCTTTAAGGTTTATATTTTGACATTACTACTAGTTACAAAAATATTACATACCTAATTTTAGAGCTTTTTGTTTTTTAGTAATAATAAATATCAATACACACGATTTATCGTCATAATTTATTTTATTTAATTGAAAATTTATATCTCCTGATGTTTAGTAAAGTATAAATATAAATAAATATTCAAGTAAATTAAGAAATCTTCAATCAAGAACTCTGAAGAGTAATCATATATAATATTATGAAAAATATTGATAAATACTAAAATTATAGAAGAATTCATAGTTCACCTCTTCTTTTTTGCAACCTTACAAAATATTGGCAGCCGATAAGATCAATTTTCACTTAATTACCAGTTAATTATTAACACGTTCGCCTTTAGTTCTTCCTTTTGTTGTTATACGAGAAATTTCAATTCAGTTTACTAACAATTTTTCCCTGGACTTAATGTTTATTAAATTCAACGTTTTAATCTCAATTCAGACCTTTGTTCAGAAATAAATTGAATTCCTAATTCCTACTAAATTTATAATAACGAAAAAGTAATAACAAACCTGAATGCCGCATCAATACGAGAGTACCTCAACGTGAAATTGAAATGTACGCAGGAACTCCAATTACTTTCAGAGTAATTAATTAAAGTATGCAACGTTCGAGCATTTGACAAATCCTCTCTCAATTCTATATACATAACTATTCAATTAACACGCCAGATCCCAAAAGCAGATTACATTATCCGAATGCGACCTCATTGATCTATAGTAACACAAAGCAAATCTATTGTAATGTATACACACTAATCTGCGCCCAATCTCTCATCTACACCGTGTCATCTGAACTCTGTGTTGCCTATACTCGTAAACTCGGTTTACAATTGCGACATTGATATACATGCTTTTATTCCCACTCCTACCCCAAAACCGTGCAGATCCATCGCAATGTTGCAGTCGCGACCCATTCGTGCCCATCTCGGTCTCTATGTCAGTCGAACTTCGACACAAATACGAATTCGATTCTAGTCACGTTGACCACCCAAGTTGTTGAGGTTAATAAACTTTGTTACCGAACTCGTAGTTTATTCATTTTCGCGTGTTTGTTACACGATTTCTGAGCAAGTAGTTTGCGTTTAGTTACATTCCACTGCAACTGGATACAAGTTATAATCACTAGACTGTGCATTCTGTGCATTTATTGAGTGGGGCGGTTTGGAGAACATACGCGTAATACATGCAGATGATATACAAAAGACAGTATGTATTTATATAATATTATCGTATTAACTTATGAAATATACTGTGTGCACGCTTCTCCGCATTAACAAACACCATACATTATTTATTTTTTGGTCATTCCATTCTTTCTTCCTTATTTTACAGTTTTCCTCGACATTTTTGTAATTTTTTTTAATTGATAAATTTTACATTTCACATTTCACACGTATGCTGATGTGGAAAAAAACATGCAAAATGTATATAATAATATGGTAATGTTAACACTTTACCGACCGGTAGCGATTGGACATATAATCAAATTTAATCATTTTTGTTTATTTTCATAGCATTAGTATTATACAATATTTATCTTATCTGTTAGAATTGTTTCCAGATTAACATTTGTTTAATATATAAAAAGTTAATTAACAGTGTACGGTCGGTAAAGTGTCAATAGTGAACTTCGTACGAAATATTCAATATTTGTTTTTCATATTCTGACTCACCATGAATACATAAAATGCACGTTCTAGTAATTAAGTATATTATTGTTCGCGTAGGTGAATTTTTACAAATTTTGTTTTGCTTATATGAGACCTTGCATTGTTAAGACGAAACTTCGGCAGATTCATATGTATTAATATATACATTGTTTGTTCTTTAATGACCAATTAAACTTACCAGCACTTTCTAATTTAATGTCCTAAAGTATGATAAAAGAAACAACTAATCGGAACAATTCGAATCGCATTTCCTTCTCCTATGAAAGATGCAATTTCTATCAAACGTCACAAAATTCAGCTGGTTAAAAATTAGCGCCATTCTCTTTAGACATTCGTTGGGGGCAATCTTTCATTCTCGTCCTGTCAGAATGCTTCGTCGCTTGGTACTTAGCAAATGATTAATCGAGCACGATCGGACGTCCAATCACAACGAGGATTTCCTACTACTTTTCTCGATCTACGCGAGAATTTCAACGAATAATCGACGAGGACCAGTAGACGGAACAATCGAAACATTTTTGAAAGCTGTGACGTGGCTTTGTGACCTGACGATCGAAGGCAGAAGTGTGAAATCGTTAGAGGGAAGGGGCACAAAGCGAAGTACAGTGAACAGTGGAAAAGTAAAGAGAAAAGGGATCCTGACGAATCGATCCTGGCGTCAAAAGAACGAGTGGGTGGCACTGGCTCCTACCAGGCGAGACGGAGACTACTAAAGAAAACGAATGACTCGCTGATAAAACTGACCCGCAGCTACGGCCAGGCAATAAAGATTTGCAATGGAAATGGACCCTTCGCGATTTCTCCCCACGATAGTACGTTATCTGCTATTGCGTTGGATATTTCGCAGTGGCGAAGTCGCTGCTGATGAAATTGATGCAATTGGGTATCAACGGTTCCCGAGCAAATCGACAGTTCATTTTTATGTTGGTTTTTATGTCGACTTTTATGAACACCCGTTATACGAGCGTTCTATTACATGAACGATTTATGACGTAAACGTTCCGCTATATAAACCGTGTAGATTAAATAAACAATTTTTCAAAGAGATTACACAATTGCATTTGTCCAGTGTAAAAATGTATCGCGAACTAATCTTTACGTCATAAGAGCCAAAGATAAGTTTGCCAGTATCTATAAGCTTCGTCAATATTCTACATTGTTATCCGTTAACGTACAGAAACAATTAAAACAGGATCTAATTGAATACAATTGAAATTTCGTGAAATATACTTGTATTATGGAACTACTAAAGCATTTTAACGCTAAGCATGGACGATACCATTAAATTACCTTGCAGTTTAATAGTATAATATCCCAGTATTTCATCCACCGTGATTCTCCAGTTCTATCGGAGAATATCAGTAATAATACCTTTGAAAGCGATCCGATCTATTCAAAGCGTCACAATAAATAATGGTTATTCTCGGTGATATTGTCCCGGGCTTTAATTAAAAATTATTGCAAGCACAGAAATACGTTTTCCAACACTCCTCGACAATCTCTACAGAATATCAAAACAATTTTTCTTTTACAACGAAATTGAAATATTAGAATAATACAAATAAATATATACAGTAATTCCAAATAACTGTAGAGCTTCCAAAGGTATTGGTGTATGCTATTTCATATTCGATACCGTATTCCTCTCCTTTCCAAAAGTAGAACTACAATTAGAATAATGGATAGCTACATTAGCAATCAAAGAAAGAAAATGTATGTATATGCTACGGTGAATGTGATAAATGCGGTGATTATGCATAAGCCGCGCTAAAGTTGGCGAATGTAATAAATTCTGGAATATTTACAAAATTCCGCTCTTTTTATTCGCTAGATCTTTCACCAAACGACTTCGTTAAATATTTAGATCGCTTTTTAAGGGATGAATTGTTTAAGGATAAAGCATCCACGAAAAATACCTTTCGCAACTTCGCCGCGACCAGAAATGAACATTTATACAAAAATGGAATAATTGCACTCGTGCATCATTAGCGAAAGTACACTGAATCTGTTGGTGTTTACTTTGACGAATAAAATCAATTTGTAATCAAACTATAGATGATTAAATCTTCTCTACAAAATCAGACATTCCATATGCAAAATATCACAATGTTATTTAAATTCAAATAACAATTCATTGTTACAAACTGTAATTCATAATACTGTAGGGAGTACAAAACTCAATACTAATAATACCTTCGAGCGCGATATCCAATCCATTCGAAGCAACATAATAAATAACGGTAATCCTCGATGATATTGTTTCGAGCTCTAATTAAAAATGATTGCGCCTCGAGGAAGAAAGGGCTGGGGCTCTCTTCGTCGCTCGACGAAACGCGGAAGAAGATGCACGCGGACAATGCGGAAAAGCGGGGAA
Organism: Hylaeus anthracinus; assembly: GCF_026225885.1. NCBI lineage: Eukaryota > Metazoa > Arthropoda > Insecta > Hymenoptera > Colletidae > Hylaeus > Hylaeus anthracinus. The sequence continues at coordinate 3,665,101 of NW_026535284.1, forward strand.
AATCCACGTAACCCAGTTGCGAGTACAGAGAGCGCAGCTGGAGGGGGAATAGGTAGAAGAAGAGGATCGCGGAGCTACGGAGCGACATCTCATTAAATTTTTGAAAATACTCGAAACCGTGATGAGACACGCGGCATACGACAATTTAAATAATCAGGGAACATCGCGACGAAATAACGAAAGCAGTTCCGCGGCCCGCCCGTTGACTTCCGCGTATTTGCATCCCGGCCAAGTTTCCAGTCTGTCTTTCCAGTCGTCCATTCAAAAGGGCTTCTCCTCGGGAGTATTCGCTTCCCTTCCGGCTCTTTGTCGGCCCTCTCGTAACGCAGAATGGGGTGGAGGGACGAAAGTGAGCGTGAAAATGCAAAAGAGCGCTCGAGGATGCTAAACGCCTGAAATGATATAACGGACGTAATTTTCGCAGCGGTTTCAGAACAAGAAAGAACAAAAATAAAAAGGTAGAGAGAAACGTGCAGTAGAGAAACGGCCCGGATCTTGGCAGTTGAGAGAGAAGAAAGTAAATAATTAATAGTGGTAAGGATAGTTGTTCTGTTTATAGCGCGGGTCACTGTTTTGTTTTTGTTACTTTGCGTACAACAAGGTAAAGGGAGACGGAAAGATAATATAATATAAAGATAAATCAAATTACACTAACATTAACACATTCGCGACCGCAAATGTGAATTCACGTCACTTCAAATTCTATTCCTGGTTATGAAAAAATCGACAGACTAGATGAATATTCGAGTAACTCGAGCAGTTCGAATCTTTACTTGAATCGAAATTCGAATACTCGAATAAATCGAGTACTCGCACACTCCTAAAATTTATTAAAACCTAATCCCTCGAGTAAGCCTCACAATAACAATTAAGAATAACGTTTTGCAGCTAAATATTTATAGAGGAGTCTAGCTTTCAGACCGCAGATCGATGCTGCCACGAAAGTAATGGTCGAGTTCAGTATTTTCAAAAACGTAATCGCCAGATTGCGGATATTTATACATTTATAAATGGAAATATAGGGAAATCTATTATACCGTTTTGGAAGGTACTTTACTTCAAGTTTTAATTTTTGCAAAGGCTGGATTTAACTCCTTTTTCCAACAGTAGACTCTCAACAAGGTAAAATGAAAATGGAGAATATATGAAAAATTGTTTAACGTGGAATAAAAATTGCGGAATAAAGGTACGCGAAATGCAGTATAATAATTGTATAATATTTATTGTAATTATTAGACTGCGGATCTTTATGCAAAATAAAATCTTCGCGAACGTACCTACAAAAATTGAAGCTAAATGAGAATTTATTTTATTCTGTAAAAATTATAACATGAACTTTACTTTCAGTTTTCCTTTTTATATTCTTGCATATTGTTTGCATTCTGTAGGCTCTTACACGTCCAAATTTCCTATAAATGCATAAAGATCCGCAGTCTAGTAATTATAAATAAAACAGAGAAATAGTGATTTAAAACAGAGAAGAAGTATGTATAAGATATTTTCTTGTAAAAATTAGATTTATTCTGAAATGTAGTAATACGTTTCTCTTGTTTTACTTTTAATGTACATTAAATTCTGTATCGGTTAAAAATAAACAGGACAAACAATGGAGAAAATCGTTAAAATTACTTAAGATATAAGTCTAGGGTGAGGTGTAGTTTGTTCAACATTTTCGCTTTCCAATGTTTGCCCAGCTTCGTGCCAGGATTATAACGGATTAGCTACCACGTGTTTCTCTACATCCGTTCACGCCCCAACGTCTAACTTTAACCATAATGGACTTTTAGAATTTTGTATTTTGATTGTATATTCAGAAATTGTACTTTAACCCTTTAACGAGTAGGCATTTTTGGGAAATACACACGGTTTATGAGTAAGATTTGTTTCCATAACATAAACAATATTTTATTTCTCATATATATTTGGCTGCATACTTTAAAGGATAAACTAGTAAAAAATTGTATATATGTTATTTACTTAATAATTATATTATATCATATTCGTTTTTAAGTGGAAGTGGAATCTTAAAATTTTTTATGTTATTATTTGATAATATATTTAAAACATCAAAATACAATGTATTGTATCAGATGAGTATTTAGTTCCAAAATAATACAATTTGTTTATACTGTGGTATTCCTCAAAGTACAGGTATACGCTCAATGGAATAACGACACGCATAGATTGCCAGACACTTCTAATTAATGTTATTTCTTTTACGTAGTGGACAGACAAAAAGAAATTAAGATATAATATCTTAAACACAATAATAAAAATACCCGAAAGCATAACAAACGACTGAACGAATGGTTAAGGAGACAAACAAATTACTCAATCAAACATAAAGAATTATATCTAACGAACAATTAAAAAATATCTGAATTGTAGATTTTAAACAACGATAAATGAGATATTGTATTGTATTGTTTTATGAACACCCTTAAATTATTGTACAATTAAATAAAATTAGTCTCACTCAACCCTTTTTGGTTTGTTATAGCTGGACAACTACACCTTAATCGATCAAATGAAGACATACCACTCGCCTCAGTGGAATTTCATTAACATAATACGAGGCTGTATCACGAGTCATGAAAGTTTGCGTTGTCGATCAAAAGTAGTTCGATCATCCGTCGGGGAAAACTTAAATTTCTTCTGATGGAGGGCAGACGTTGAAATTAATATTGATTAAGTTACCTTGGGATCGTGAAACACGGACGAAAATGCGTTCTACGAGTGATATCAAAGAGACGAAGCTATGCGTTCCGTTCTTAGCAGGAATTTATTTTCATATACGCGCGGCAAAGGATTGCGTTCCGTGGCATCTGCTCACCAAACAATTATCCTTTGTAAGGACAAACAAGAATTTACACTTTGGAGCACTAGTCCCTTCTAGAATTAGGCCATCTTAATTAATATTATAATGTATATTCCAGTATTTGCTCTTATAAGTAACATTAACACATACAGCGATTCTCAATAGAAGAGATATGTTTGTTAAATGTAATAGCAACCCTGTTGTACAGTCAGTGTAATAAGTATTCGTACAGGAACCATTTATTTTAAATGGGTTGCTGTACGAATAATTCTCACATTGACTGTAGGTCATCAAAGTGACATTAGCTGTCATCTATATTCTACATACTTTGATCATTCATTATGGTAAGACACGCTTCACCAACGTTTGATAATTGAATGGATATCTGTAAGAAGGGCCTATGTTACAAATCTAAAATTTTATAGAAATGATGAAAAACAATTAATAGCATTGATTAGCGATGTCTTGAACGCATAGCAACATAGGCCCTTCTTCTGATCTTACGTCAGAATCTCTAACTTTGTCTCTTGCCTCTTTTCTACATAGGTCCTTCTTCTATTTCTAGGACGTGAGTTTATAACTTTCTGTGGACTGTTAACAACACTTAGTTAGCAGTATTTAAAAACATTATGTAATTATCGACCATCGCATATAGGTTCTTTTCCAACAAAAAACCCAACTTTCAAAAAAAATTAGTAGCTCATGCCCTTCTTCCAGACACCCATTTAATTATCCAAAAATTGTATTAAAATCAACCTTCTTTTGTAAATTAGATATATATAAATTTGATTCCTTTTGATATTTATTCAAATATAAACTAAAGTGACTATAAGTTAGTTTGACAAAAGTGCGCAACAATTTTCACGAATAAAATCGTTGAAATAGCTGGAATCGATCCGAGGATAGACGAGATGAAAGAGAATGGAGTATGGAGTATGGAAAGAGTAAAACGATGAAACACAATTCGTCTCCATTAAAAAATTAAATAAGCTATTACGTTTTCTTTCATGCGAGAATAGAGATGACTTTTCTCGTCGCTTCAGCAAAATCGCAGATTAAAGTCTCTTAATGACAATTGTAGGACCCCATGGACAGGAACAGAGTGCACGTAGACTGAAAAAGGGAAAGGAGAGACCTCGGAAACTACGAATTAAGAGCGCTGCAAGTTGCCATTTTCTTTGGGAGGTAAACGAAATCGAACGGAAATTTTAAATCACGTTTCCGCTTGAGTCACCTTACGACAACACGATTACTTCCTGTACTCGATGTCAGAGATTTCTGTTGAATTGAACGATGTCGTACACGTAAAATTAAGGGAGGTTTAAGCCACCGTTAAAAAATAAAACGCGTTTTATCGAAATTACATTTTTCAAAACGGTAAGATTTCTCAAAAACGGTTGAACTGATCCACTTCAAATTTTGCAGGTTCATTTAAAACATCATAATCTCGTACTTAATCGTTCCATCTTTTTTTTTATAGTAGATACTTTTGTTTTTATGATGGATATAAACCCATTTTTTTTCGCGAGAAAGCGATTTTTAATTTTATATATGTACCACTATTACAAAAGTCAATATTTTTTTTAAAGTTACGGTTAACTACTAGTTTCAACATTATTTTAAAGAAATCCGTCAGAATTTTTTATTTTTGATGATTCTGTCATGCGTAACCATGTTTTTTTGAAGATCCACCTGCAGATCACTCATATCTTCAAGAATTTTTCATATTTTCAAATGAAACTTTGTGTGTTATACCTTCAAACCTATATCATACGAATAGATTAGTACTAATTATAAAATATATTAACCGAGCATAGAAAAAAATTCGTGAACAGGTGCCTTTTTTCGATCGCGATTACCCCTAACCCCTTAAGTGGCGGTCACTTTATTATAAAACAACGATAAGTTTTCTATCCGGGATTTCAACCCGTCCAAAAGACCATACGACGAAACCACCGAAAAGTATAAAATTGTTCGGCCACGCGAATATCGCGAAGAATTCTGTGGCAATGGTCGCATTCCTTCGTGAAATGTTTTTGTTTAACGCTCGCCGGTCGGCATTCGGTTTTCCAACGGCACAGGCAACATAGCCGATACTGAAACTCTTAGTAAATCGTCTGTGACGAAGCGTCCATACACGGTTCACTGTATTCGCGGCGAACACAATGAACCATTTAGATGCGGCTGCGGAACGGGTTGCGAAGGCTGTACACGCGACCTAACGAAGTGACTCATGGGAGTTACACGTCGCATCGGCCGGTTGCAAATGGACCGAAGAGATGCCGTAACGTGCCTGTGAGTAACGGTCCTGGTATCTGCTTTATGCAACGAGAGTTAATTCACGTTTACCTCTGTGTGCTCTGTCTGCAAAGCACAGATGCGTCCATGCTACGTCCAATCGATTCGATGGTGCACGCGAGACGTACGGTTAGATTCGAGTCTCGTCTCGATTCATCTTATATTTACAGCTTTGCGTCATCGAGCCGGGGATGTGTTCTTTATTTATCGATGCAGCGAAACAGGAATCGAGTGTTGCATTCAAGCTACGCGTCGACCCGAATACGATGCATTCGGTTAGCGATGGGAATAGCCCAACGGCATAGTTGTTAACGTGTTCAGTGGCAGCCACACTATTTCGAAACGCGGGAAATTTTGTATGAGGCTAAAATGTGGATTGTAGATAACTGCCAAGTGTAGGAAGTATCAGAAATTCAGCCTCCTACTCTGTGTATACTGTTTATATAATAGAGTCATTAAAAACTCGAAACGTGGAAAAAATGTGTTACTCATCGAGATGCACTTTCTAATCCCATGCAAAGATAAATCAGTAAAGTAAAATTAAATTTCAACTTCGAATCAAGTTATGACCAGAATGAATGGTGACTTGTGGTTTGTGCTAACAGACCTATCTTATAACTTATGATTAGACTGCGGATCTTTATGCAAAATAACATCTTGGTAAACGCACTTACAAAAATTGAACCTAAATAGAAATTTATTTTATTCTGCAAATATTATAACATGAACTTTACTTTCAATCTCTTTTGTATTCTTGCATATTGTTTGCATTTTGTAGTTCCTTGCACACTCAAATTTGCTATAAATGTATAAAGATCCGCAGTCTATTTATGATTTCATAAGATTTCCAATTGTTCTCTCTACCCTCTTCCTGGCTACATTTATAAATAGAAAAGTCTTCTCAACGTATTCTCGATTGACTCCTCGACTCGAAATTAATTTCAATGGCTCGCAAGGACGACCTCGATGCTTCTCGTAAAGGTCTGATCACTCGAACTCGACACATTCCCTCGCGCAACGTACTAAAAAATTCCATAAATTTCAGTTGAACGCACACAGAGCTGCCATAGCGTGCGATCCGCGATCGTAAAGTTTCACAGTACACTGGTATATGGCTGAAAGTAGCGAGAGCATCGCGGGATATGACGACGATCCGCTGCGCGAAGACGACAGCGTTATTTAAAAAGACGATTCTAGGTCGACCCATATTGTCGAGGAACGGTCCTGCACGGCCTGCCAGTGGCGTTGCGAGTTGTTCCGACTGTAATGACGGCAGCTTGCCACGGTTTACCTCGCCACTGCATTGCCCGTAGCATTGCGCTTTGTTTCGTCCATGTTGTCCGAAGACTCGTGCATTGTTCTATTACGCGTCACACGCAGTACCTACCCATTCTACTAAGGGGTTCCAGTTTCACGCACGGTATAGTCCGGTTACTCTAGACCAGAGGTCAACAAACTGTTCACGGGCCAAGTTCGTAACAATTCTAGTTTGCACGATAGCGACAAAATTATATACTACGCAACAAAATTATCACATTAAAATTATTCATAAAAATTTGGCTATTAGTCAAATGCGAATAAACTCTACTACAGGAAAAAAATTAATGCAAAATGATCGCGAGTCGATGCCGCATCTCGATGGCCTGATAACGCCCAGCATCTTTTTTCTTTAAAATTTGATTATTTGACGGGTTACTTGGATCGTATTGGTTTTTTCTCAAAAATAGTACACAAACCACCACAAACTGCACATTTTAACAAGCAATTTGAAAAAAAGAGTGCACGATTTTTGTTGACCGAGTTATGCTATTTTGAAGTTATTCGGTTACTCGTTAACCCTTTCAGGGCCTGGGCACATAATTTAATTTATTATCGACACTATGCAGATCACTCATGTCGTCAAAAATTTTTCATATTTTTGAATGAAAATTTGTGTTATATTTCCAAGCATACACATATATTTCAAATAAAGAACATACATTTAAAAAATATATCAATCGGGCATAGAAAAAAATTCGCGAATATGTGCCTTTTTTTAAGTCACAAGTACCTCTCATGCCTTAAAGAAGTTGTTCATTTATGTTGCTCTACGAACGCGTTCTATCACACTGTACGACGCACGCTTCCAACATTATTCGAAACCAGAAGTTCTCAATAGTCTTGAATAGTTCTAAAACTTCTCGATCTCCTAAAACTTATGAAAAGTCTTGAAACTCTTGAACTATTTAAAGTCTCCTTTCCTTTGCTTCTTATAAAGATTGCGTTATATTTACTTCTTCCGAAGTACCAATGCTATTGTATATTGTATTGCAACTAGCATAAGCAATAGATACTTTGATAGTCTGTAAGATTTAACAAGTCTCATGGAATATTTATGTATATACATGTTTTCTAGTTAATTAATTTCAAATGAGGGTTCAAGAGAAGAACTAAAACTTTGAAATTAATTAATTACCTAGCGCCAGAGTTAAACTTGTTTGCTTTGAAAACAACCGTCAAAGAAATTTGCTATTCACCATTCACAAGTTATTTACTTAAATTGAATTAAGTTATGCGAGTCTCATAATTAAACCATTAACCGTCAGAGCTATTTTATAATGAACGAAGCGATGAGCACACCCACTAACTGTACTATTGAAATCAACTACCGAAATCAATAGAGTTTCAAATTTACTTTAGGGACATGTCTTTTTTCTATATGAACCTCCCCTTCAAAAATTTGAAATTGCATTTGTAGAGGTGTTTAAACAAAAGAGCGTAATTTCTTGTCACTTCTTCATAACTTCTTTTGTAATAAAAAAATACTTTAAACAATGACATTATTCCAAATTTAAAATCATATAGAGCCTAATTATATAAAGAAATTATAAATTTTTAAAAGGATTGGTTAAAAAGTTTTTGAGGTAGAGCGTACACAAACTCAAAAAAATTCGAGGAAAACGCGTTTGAAAAAGAAAATACGGAAATTATGAAGTTAAAGGCAGTATTGAATTGATTTAAACTACTTACTAGTTCATCAAGAATTCCAACACCATGTGGCAATTCTTTTTCTTCTTCATATCCTACGTTTTGAACTTACAACTCTTCTTTTCGTGTTCTTTGAGCCTAAACCTATTTACCCGCTCAGGACGCTTAAGAACTTAAGAAGTACAACCCACAAGTTTCACCAACGAAATTTTCGTCCAACCACGCACAACGTCAAAAGTTTCGGACCGACTAATCCAATCGAGATTAGTCCAAAACCTAATTAATCCACACCGAACCATAGCGACGACACTCAATATAAAGTTTGATGAGGCAAGGAGACTGGATCCAGGATTTCGAAATCCTTAGGACATTGTCGTTCTGCTTTGGACAAACGAGTTAAGTGGAGTCTTTGTTGGAAAGTGGACATTCTTGGGAAATTGTCCACCCTCTTCTTAGACTCCTTGTAACGATAACGAATGAATGAAATGGAGAAGTACAATAACGTCGCGAGGGAGAATAAGCTATCAAGGAGAGAAATGGGATGCAGAGGATGCTTCTCTTGGGGATTGGCGTCAGACAAGAAAAACAAAAATACAAGCTCGTTTAACTGTTTATTTCCGACAATCTCATATTCAAGATTGCCTTTTCCATGGTGTCGGCGACTGTTTACGTACATTGTCCTAAAGTAAACTTCCAAAATGGCTACCTTTGTTATGCAAACTCGAACTTTCGCTATGCTTGTGCTCGCATCCACCACGAAATTTAAACGTAAACAGTTGCGTTAACAGCAACACTGTACGTTTCGCGTATTCTACTTTCAGCAATAACAAGGCCATTAAGTGCTTTCTGATACAAACAAGGCGTGTTTGTCATTACACGTTAATGAAATTTCAAATTTCATTGAAATATTGGGATGAAGACGTGATTCAGAGCTATTACTTTTACATGGTTGTGCAATAAAGAAAATGAAAGAGACTAAAGAGGATTACACGTTTAGAGTAACGGATCTCACAACCCCGGAGATTCTGTCGTAAGGAATCGCACTATGGACAGAACAATGAGTAATTACGATAAATACCTGTGATGAGAACTTTTCTTGGAAATTTACTGTGGCGATACACGTAGATTTTCGTGACTTACCTAAAAAGAAGAGGAAAAATCGAGTTAGTGACACAGAACAATCAAATAGTTCAATTAAATAAGTTTTTATCCTTAGTCACCGAGTTCTTTCTTTTATAATGCCTCAAATACTCGCGCAACACCATGTAAATTACAAATACGTTCATTGGATGCTCGTGGATTTCGAAACTTACACGTTTCATATCTGAACGACGGCCGACTGATTTTCCAACTTTCGAGACTGACGAATAAAATTGGGAAATTCAGTTCTCTTGGCAACGCCGTCCAACTGGAAATATTCGACAAAATGGAAACCGGAAAAATGCGTGTGCAACGCTTCGAAGTATCGCGCAATCTGCTCAAACCATAAAAAACGTCGACAACATAGTCCCTTCAACCCATTCTCCGTTCGTACGCCATACATAATGTCAACAGATGTTGAATATTATTAATCAATATCAGCAAAAGTAAAAAAAAAACTGTGACTCTTTTCGTTTAAAACTTTCCGTCATTCAACATTTACAAAATTCAGAAGCAGAAAATAATATTGTTATAGAACACGAAAATAGTTGAATCGTGTCAGATAATTATACTAGTATTATTCTGCTGGAAGTTTCGCGGACAAATAAATTTCCTTCCATTGAATTTCCAGCATAGAAAGTAGATGCGAAAGCTTAGTTCCGGGACAACAGAATGAAAGAAGTGCGTTTGGCGTCGAGAACTGGAATATAAATCCTCAATTGGTGACGCGATGGAATTGATTTTTCTCTTGTATTCCTTCGTTGTGATTCAAAAGATAATGGACTCGAGAGCAAATAACCCTGAAAAACCCGATACCCGTTGTCCAAGGAAAATAGATGGCCTGCGAGCGAGAAGAAAGCTGCGACCGTGCAAGATCTATTTATGTATAACCGATACTCGAACGATTACTCGCGTGCTACGTCAGACACGGGGACATCGCGGGTCACAGGGAAGATGAAGGGAAGCTCAACGACGAGCCGGAAACACGTGACGTTTCGTTCATTCGAAGAGAAAATAGTAGTGTTCGTATGCAGCTCATTATTGATGAAATTTTCGACGTCCAAACCATCGGCCTTGGCTGTTGCTCGAATACATACGACAGACAAACTTTACGTTCACTTTGTCAGATCTGTTTTGCAATTCGACTCCTCTAATTTTTAAGAATTTAAAATTGTATGATAATGCCCAAAATACAGAAATTTAAAAGAAACAAAAAAAAATGGTATTTATTACTTATAATTTTAACTCAAACAAATAAGATATATGAAAATAAAATATGTTTTATAATTTTAACCCAACATACAAATAATAAACTATGTGAAATATAGAATTTTAATGCGAACCCTGAGGTTGGTGATGTTTGCAATGTTTAATAATATTTTGTTCTAATTTAGTTTTACCTTGTTCGTAAATTTTCTGGCGGTTTTCTCGTTAGTGAGTATTTAAGAAACAGTATTGAAACTCCTTTCAACTAATTATGAAGTTGGAAACGACACAATTAAAACTTTAATTTCCATCCATAACAACTAAAATGTATTAAATAATATATTTTTGATTCGCCCACGATAAGTGGCAAACATTTGAATGAATATTCGTCTAAATGATTAAATAAGAATTTATTCGAATAAGGTAAATCTAAAATTATTGAGTTTACAAAATAATATTATATTTATTAAACCATTTAAATTAATTCAATTTTTTCATACATATGAATATTAATGTTTCAATATTAAAAAAATTAAATTTACAAGAAAATTGGATATTAGTCATGATTTATCATATTTGTCATTGCTCTTATTGTATATGAACAACACACATAATATTATACTCTGCTTTTACGTTATATTTAAAAAATATAAATAAAAATTACTTTTTTTTATTATTTAATGTACAGTCAGTCCCGTATTCTGCCTCGTATATCTATTGATAATCTAAATTAAATGATAGCTAGATGTTTTCAAATAAATGTTTCATTATAATTGTGTACATGAATAAATTTTATTTGTATGTATTTCTGATGAATATGTATTTCTAATGAAAAATTTATTTGCAAACATTAAAACTATCATGTAATTTAATAAAAAATTTTTGATACTTTCTTATAGGTCTGTCTGTATGTATAATGAACCCTAGCAAACAGATTTTCTATCGAGTTGATTGTTTTAAAAAAAAATTGTTGAATATAACTATGATTTTCACGCGTCTAAGATAGCTTCGCCCCTTAAGTCTTCAGTAGGTCTCTCGAATGTGGATCATGAAGAAGATATCCTAATTGTCGCGTGTGACATCAACGTTATTTGGACTGACACGTGAGTATCAGCCCGCGTATGGCACCGCGCTGGTGTTGTTACACAGAAAAATGTTAATGTTTTTTCTATTCTTCTAGATACGCTATCGAAATACTCAAAGTTATCTCGACACTTTACAATCGATAGTGAACTTTCGGTTTGCAAATAAAACCACAGACTAGTTCAAACATCTTAGGAACTCTGAAAGCTTTTACCCCGTCCCAAACTGCGCGAGGATTAAATTCATGGAAACATAATCCGACGAAGAAGGTCAAGGGACTCGTAGAGACTCGCGGGTCACGTAGAAACAACCGAGAAGCCGAGTGTCGTGCAAAATGTCGCGTTCTTTACAGCCTGTACACGTTTTCGCGGCGGTAAAACTTAATTACCCCGTTACCACGACCAGACAGTGGTTTCTCGTTGGACCGTCTGCGAGATTTTCCCAAGCTGGTGGAGGCGTAAGACACAAAGAGGTTTGGAATGGTCTCATGGTCAAGATTAAATAGTCTCTTCTCGAGAAAAACGAAATACCAAGAGAAAGAACAAGCGAAGAACTGGAAAGTATTATGTTACGTCCGTCTAGTCTGGTAGACAATTCGTCGAAGAACTTGACCTTGTAAGCTATGCAATTTGCTGTTAATTGCTCTCAATATATGTAGGCTTCCCTTATTACGATTCTTCTTTGTGGGACGCGCACACCTCGTCACTGCACAGTAGTGTATCGCGACACACCTGTTGGGAGGCACTGCACTAGCTTCATCGCGCGTTGAGAGACGTGGTTACGTGTCAACACGTGTGAACACTGGCATGGCACACAAGAGCTCTCGAGACCCGGGCTAGTGAACATCCATCACGTGAGGGTAAACTTTCGAGACGTGTCTTTGAACTTTCGAGGTGGCTGCTGGAGTATTCGCCACGTGCACAAGTGCTTTCAGAAATCGCGATTCACATTACGTAGGGGTTTCTTCGGCATTCGAAAATTATACGTGGATGTTCATCTTTCGTACTGATTCACTTGTGAACAACATGTGAGCTTTCGTAGAAAGAATGTACAAGGATTCATAAACCTTGCAAGCATTCACAATAACGTACATGAACTTTCATAGAGCTTGCACGTGTTGAAGAAGATATACACAAGCTTTCATAAAACTTGCAGGGGTTTAAGAAAGTTGGACAAACTTTCAAATAGCTTGCAAGAGTTTAGAAAAGAATGCACAACTTTCATAAAGCTTGCACGAGTTCAGGAAAGTATACACAAGCTTCTATAAAGCTCGCACGAGATTAAACGAAAGTTTTGAAAAGTATGCAGAAGCTTTCATAAAACTTAGATGAATGGAGGCTTCTGTAGATCTTTCATAAATTTAGAAAAACGTGCTCACGATTTCATATATCTTTCTAGACTTTACAATACTGCGCAAAAGCATTCATATCGTTTACACGTGTTTAGAAAAACATCTATAAGTTGTCGTAAAGCTTGCTTGAATTTAGAAAAGTTTGCAGAAGCTAGCATATAGATTGCACGAGTTTATAAAGTATATCTCAACATTCAGAGAACATGCGCTAGTTCGGAAAACACGAACAAGCTTTCATAGAGCTCTCAAGAGATTAGTGAATCATGCAGAAGCTTCCATAGAGCTGCACACGATTAGAAAGACATGCACAAGCTTTTATAGAGCTTGTACCAGCTTCCACAACAACCTCTGTGATCATTCACGAACTTCGTACGAAGACTGTGTACCGGGTGGTTGTGATGGTGCTTACATGAACAAACTTTCATAGTACCTGCTTGCACAAGGCTTAAGAAAACATGATAACTTACAAACAGGCAAGAGCATTGGTAGTATTAACATTTACAAAGCTTGCGCCATCTTTAGAACCAAAGACGTGTCAGAAATTAATTTTTAGTCATTCCAGCAAACAGATATAACGGTATAGAAAAGTTTCTCACGATTACTGTGTTCGATGAATACTTACTCTGAACAGTGATTGTTATTAATAGTTCGAAAACTGTAAGTATAATCGAAGGCTAAATCTTACTATATGCATTGTAAATTTTCAATTAATTCGAAGATGTACATATTTAATGCATTTTAAAGTTTCAGATAATTATACCAATGTTTTTCGAAAAAGTAATATTTCCGAACATGAAAAGTTGAGAAAAAGTAATCGTGAGATATTTTTGTATAGTTTAATATCTATCGATTGGACCAACTAAATATTAATTTCTGACAATAGTTAAATTAATTATTAACAAAACTTATTATTTAAACAATGATAGGGAATATGATTTTTCTGTGATATTAATGATTCGCGAAATATTTCCTCGATTCAACGAGCCTTCGAATCAACAGCCACGCGGTTGTTGTTTGCCCTTGCCCCACTCTTCTTCGATAGCGAGTCGCGAGTCGCAACCCTCGACCGACACAGGTATACGAGGGGTGAGAGCTCATTCTTCGACGATCCTTCGGTCCTCCTATTTGTAGTTTCCCTTAGTATTAGCTTAGCTTGGTATTGGTTGTAGGTATCTTAGTTTGGTTTGGTTAGTCTTAAGGCATGTATCTAAGTTAGTTTTAAGGCATGGATGTACGAGTGTCTGTCCTCTACCAAATAATTATTAATCAATTTGTTCGATTCATTTGTTTGTTCGTAAGTCCATATTGGACTCGCAACTTCGTTCTTCGCTTCGGTCACTATTACTTCATGTCGTAAGTGAAGTGACCAACTGTGTAACTGGATAGAAAGGTCGGCTGCCGTCCATCCTGGTGAATCTGTATTCGAGAGGAAGACAATCGGCTCCTCCGGATCGGTTCTCTACTTCCTGCATCACGTTTAGTGTAGTCTCAGGCTCCCGGCGCAGTGCAGTAAGTCCAAAGCGCAGTAAGACGGGTGCAAGTCGAGTCCTATAGTGGCTCCGAACGTGGTGCGGGGAGTAGTAGAGGACTGGTTCGGAGGCGTCGGTCGTCTTCCTCTCGAGTCCAGATCCAACAAGAGGAAACGGGACTGACTCAGTAAGTCCAGTTTCATGGTCGCGTGTCGCGTCGCGATCTCAATTTAACTTCACCCTCTTTGTTCGAATAATTCTTTGGCAGAGTCAGACATAGACTGTGGAAATCGAAGGGAATTTTCTTTTCCTTTGATTTTCATCGTTTCGTACTTAATATTAAGCTCGTCGACTCTATGAAGAGTATGCATCTACGTATGTATACTCTATGTAGAGGGAGATCGAAGGAAGTTTGATTCCTTCTATCTCCGGGTCTCCAGTCGCAGCAACCTCCACGTGGTGAGACCTGGTAATCGGTATTACTCGCGACGAACAATCCTTCGTCGCGAGTAATACCGAGCTAATGGCTGCGTACTTGTAATAAGTTCTTTAAATATAAAAAGTGCAAAATATAAAGTGGAAGGTGCAACAGTGTAAAGTGTAAAGTGAGATTAGATTAACAGGAGTATAATTAGTTTTTAGACAAATTCATTTGTATAATTTATGTATTAACATTAATATATTTTCTAAAATTTTGGTTTCTTGCATTACATAAAATTATCCTATATGTAATGTACTTGCATTCTGTGCGAAATGGAATCCTTAAATACGTATAATCTAAAAAGTGTAAAACTTGTATATCGTTCCTAATAACACAAAGGTGTGTATTATTCAATTTTTGCACATTTTGAACTGTATTGCCAATCTTGTGAAAATCTCATCAAGATCTCGTCGAGATCGAGATCGAGATCGAGATCATATATTCGAAATAGTCGAAAGTTCGAAATCGATATGCATATTCGAGATCGTAGATATCTCGTTTCGTCTCGTCACGTGTGCATCACTAACTTTTACATAGCTTGCACAATATTCCCTACGCCGCGAAACTTTCCCACAGCTTGTGTAAGTTCAGAAAAAACATGTAAGAACTTTCATACATCTCGCGTGAATTTAACGTTACACGCATAAGCTTTTATAGGACTTGAACGTGCCTTCGTAAAAATTCGCGCATGCTTTCACAGAGCCTGAATGAAGTCCCTATATCACGAGGTTGTCATACAGCTTTCATGAATTCTCGCGAAACACGTACGAACATTAATCAAGCTTGCACGACCCGCAGCAAAACATTTATTAACTCTCGCGGGAACGTGCGAAAGCGTTAACTGATCATTCGTGAACTTTACATGAAGCATACGTAAGTTTTCACGGATCATGTGTGAACTATCACAAGAGATCCACGAGCATTTAGAAAAACTTGCGTATACTTTTGAAACATACTGGGCGAGCTTGTACGCAACTTGCAAGAGCTTTGGTGAAACCTACATTAATGTCAACAGTACCAACAGACATGAGCTGTCATGGAGCTCAAGTTAACTTTAGTAAAACATGCACGATTTGTCATGGAGTTTGCATGAGCTTTACTAAAACACGTGTATGCAGGGTTGCATAAGCCTTAGCAAAGTCGTGTAATCTACCATGAAGATTACGTGAAATTTCCTATATCAGGAGGCTGTCATAGAGCTTTCAAGACGTCTCGAAAACGATGTATCAGCTTTAATGAGGCTTTTGCAATCGCTAGCAAATCAATTATAAACATTTATGGACTATAAAATTCATGTTCCATGAAACAATGGATTTAATTGTAAGTGATTGGTTTTATTGAAATCGAGATGATATATCGCGATGAAAATTATCATATTATGAAATCTTGCTGAAGAGGGTCTGCTGCATGGTCAAATATGATTTAATATTGAATGCGTACTCGCTATAAGCAAAATCATAAGCTTGATTCATCCTTGTACCATCATCTATCGTTGAAAATTTTATGGACATTTATAGAATTTTTTGTATGTGCAATTTTGTATATGTTCACTTAGGAAAAACACATATGTGCAAGATTTTAGAGAATTTGCAACGAGCTTTTTCTACGTCTACAGTAAGATCAATAGTGCTTGTGCTCAATCTTGTGAGAAATTGTGAATCCACTGACAAGGAATATCCGCGAAGTAACCTCCTTTCCTCAATTGTAATGAAACTTTGCAGTTTTGTAAAACTGCCAAGGATAAGGGCACATATTCTTTTTAGCTCCTATAACTCAAGTTTTAAGGGTCAAACTATTCTCCAAAGTTGTATTCCTTTATTATTATCTTGAAAAGTTATAGGGTCATGTACAAGAAAGTTTGTAAAACGAATTCGTTTGGAGCTTTGGCGAAGAATAATACGACGTAGGGAATAATAATTGAAGACAAATTTCTTAAAAATCACGACTTTAACCTATGAACGCTTATCTAATTAGTACATATTTATTATGATGACACGTTGTTTGTATTACTATATGTATTCACGCACTATGCATACATACTATAACGTCTCTAGTTTAGCGTATCTTGTAATATTCTATTTAAAATATATTAATATTTACAAATATGCATATTGGTAATAATTTTGTATGGGATTCCATGGTATAATAAAAAAAAAACTCAGACTTCCATAATTACTCCAAACATAATGAGTTGCATTTTACTTCAACACCATTATTTAACATCTCTGACGTAATCAAATTCTAAGTTAAATTTTTAAAACGAAATCAGAGAAAATTAATTCAATAGTTTTTACTATCAGTCCAGAAAGAAGGCAATTAAAATAGAAAGAACAAAATAGAATATAGCGGAAAAGAACGAGAACTAAAGCAGCACACCAAAAAGGTACTAACAAAAAGAAATTGAGAAAAACTTGAAAAATTCCCAATTACCCCAACCCTCGTTCGTATTTACCCCGTAAAATAAGGCCAGAAGAGCTAATTTTGTACTTGGTAATTAATTTTAAATTATTTCTATTGTTAAGTTTCTAGATGAATAGCCAATATTTATTATTTGATACAGAAAAATTGTTCACTACCAACAATTTGGTTTTTATTTAAAAACTTTCTTTAGAGTTCGCAATTACCTCATCCACCCTAACGTATTAGAAATGAAACGAATAAAATGGTAAAAATTAAAAATAGTAAAAATAGTGTCGAAAAAAAGATTTCTGCTGCTCTCAAATCTCAATGCACTCGTAACGGAAAGAATTCTCCGCTACGGATTAAACCCCGCTCTCAACATTCAATTTTCGTTCCATCTTCGAACGAAAGAAAATTACATCTTCGCGAAGCTTCCTTGGGAGATTCGGACTTGATGCACCATTTCTCATCTGGAATTGAGTCTGGAATTCATCGACAATGCGATTTCTCTCGAATCACCATATACAAAGTTCCTTCGGGATCTCTTCAGGACGTGTCTGCGTGTAAATTGTAACTTCGATTACGAGAACTCTAGTTCATCAATCGTTCAGGCGGCACGAGGTATTCCGAGTGGAGGAAAGAGGCACGGAAGCGGGAACTGTTTACGAAGGAAGACAGGGAATTGATTGAACACCGTCGCCATCCGTGTTTTCGCGACGTTCTATCGGAAGGCGCTAAACAAACCGGACCCACAGATAGTGTCAGGCTGAAACAAAGACAGACGTCGGATGCTACGAGCTAACCAGGACAACCAGCTCGTCGATCGAGCCGTAGTTTCAGGGTGTGTTTGTAGGCAGCTTCGTCGAACTTCGCCACGGAAAGCCGTCCGCGTTTCCTTCGGTCACGGATATTCTTGCCATTCGAGAAATTCGATCGGTTTATTTATGGAGGATTAAAGCAGAATGAGTTCAATACGACACATACATTTAGTCACAAAAGCTAACACATTGTACGTCGGCTAAATACATTGACCACAGGGTAATCCTAGTAAATTTTGTCGTCCCAAACACAAATCTAAAGCCAAATTACATCATCATCCACAATTTAAACAAAAAAAAAAAAAAGTGAGGTGAGGATGATCGATTTTAAGCGAAAATGACGTCTTACTTGAAAACTAAAAACATTAGAGAATTCTATTTAGTCTTAGAAGATGAAAGAGAGTTTTCTGAATATGAGTAATATTATCGATATATTTGCTTAGAATTGTTTGCGTCTTCGAATACGTGTACGATAATAGCCTCTTAACCCATTCACTGACAGCTACGAGATGTCTCGTAGTTCAAATTGATCGCGAATTATTGAAAAAGAAAATCATAAATTTTCTTTTCAAAACAACGAATTTAATATCACTTTACATTAATAACCTAGATTACACATCTGTATTCAATCTTGTGACCGAGCCAAAATGCTTTGCCTGGCAGTGAATGGGTTAATATGAACGTACACCGATCAGTTAACTCCTTATGTTTTCCATTTTTTTTCCGCAGTTTGTCTGCAAACCAACACTCGTCGTCCAAGGCGCGGATTATGGATGTAATTGGTTTTGATCCGCCCCCTCTATATAAATTACATAGCAGTTATATTAATAATATAAAAGAAGCATTCCACCAAATAATATTTTTTATTACATTCTATAGAAATTTCGAGTTTTTATAGTCAATGGTAATGTTTTATTTTACATATGTGGGCCCCACGTTAGGAAACACTGTTTTAAACTGACCAAGAACGCCAATTGCGCCCTCACAGATTTTCCAAATTAGATGAAAATCCACACAACTAAATGCGCGTCGAATGCGAACAAGGACAATCGACCCAGAAACGGAACAATCGCGACTCGAGTAGAGTCGGATGCCAGAACGACGACGCTTCATCCTCGGTTATTTATTAGCTGTCGTTATCCAGAAATTACTCGGTGCCTGCGTCATCTTGGCCCGAGACTAAATTGCGAACGGTTCCAGAAAGTAAACACGATATATAAAGGAGAGGATGGCTGCTGGCGGCGCCAGGACAATTTCCTTCGTGCCCCTTCAATCACGAAGGCGAAGCTTAATGGCCAGCCTTTACGCGTGTGTTTGTGGACGCCTCCTACACCCGCACACTCCATCGTCCTAATGCCCCGTGAATGTGTCTGCGTGTATGTGTGTATACGCAGTGTGTTTGTACGTACGTCACGGCGACATTGCGGCGAGACAAAATGAAATTTCAGTCGGACGATGAATGTCCGCCGCGGAACCCCCGGTCCCCTTCCTGCCCGACGGGAGCCAATTTGCATGGAGGATTTAATTGAAAAATGTGACCCTCGGCCTCGAGATTAAGCCAGCGGGAAAGCGTGGAAAAAATTTCAAACACTGATCGTCCCCGACCGGAATCGCGATTTGGGAACAATTGAGCAGTTTACGGGAGGGCATTAAATTTGGCTGCAGCGTAAAGTCGAGCCATCGAGACTGCTGGAGACTCAAAGATCTAGCAATCCCGATGCAAGTCACAGTATTATTCCTGTATATGAATATTCGAAATTGCATTTTAATTCGCGTCCTATAATTTCTGTACATTATTCAAGGCATATTTCCCGAAGAAAGGAATGGTGATTAAATAATTGAGCATCATTCATAAATTTATACGGTACGAAAAAAGCGTCGAATAATTATGCACCAACCCAATATAAGTAGTAAAATATTCTATTCATGAAATATGCGAAATAAGACGAATAGTTGAAGTTGGAATGTATGTTATATTGAACCTGTTAAAGAAACATATAATTACACAACTTTTTCATGATACATTCAATCTTTAACAAACCTCAGATGGAAGAATGGAAATAGATCGTCGAGTCAACGCAGAGGTGGAGAAAACGCGTCGAATTTTTCTGCCAAGAGCTGCTGGGAATTCAAGAAAGTCTTGGCATTCCAGCACAGACGGAAGAATTTAATTTCACCAACCACTAAGCATCACACACAGCACGAGGAAAAACGACTGACTTTTAATTTAACGAAATAATGACATTATTCGGATTGTTATTCCACAGAAGACTCATGATTCGGGATTAGTGGTGACACTGAAATCATTCCAAGACGTCTGGAACTGAATACAGTGACTCAAAATGTCTTGAATATTTTTATATGATATTTCCAATCGAATGTGTGAAAAATTCTTTTACGTCTGTGAAGTCTTGAAGGTCTTAAAACTGAAAAAGGTCTTAATCTACTGACTACAAACCCTATTTTAAGGCTTCATATTATAATAAATGTCCTCATATAATAAGACAATGAATTTATATAAAAAAGTATTATCTTATTGTACGGATAAAAACATATAAGGAACCGTTTAAGAAAATCAATTTGTTTTTGAAATCTCCACTACCACTTCACTTACAACAAAATTATATACATCACATAATTTACCCCTTGTACCAGAATAATTTGTGTAAAAAGGTTTTTTGATAGCTTCATCAAGAGCCTACTGTTCCCCTCCACTCTACAGAAAAAGCAACGCGCCTCGTACCTCGCAATACAAATAAAACCTCAGAGATTGCGCTCTTCAGAAAGTACGCTGCAATTATGATACACAACAGTCTCTTCAGCCAGTATCGTGCCTCCTCATTTGCAAAGTAACGAAACCCTCGGTTCCACCGTCCCGGAAGTACCATCGGCGCATCTGACGGATTAAACTCGGCGTTCCGTCTCGCGCGGACAACGGAATCAGCCTACTCGAAACTCTAACTCGTCTAGTATCGATGAAAATTAATATTCGTCTGTGAAGTCACGCGTGCAAAGAAGGAAAGAACCAGAGGCTGCGAGAAGCACGAGAGGAGCAATTTTTTCCCACGCACTAGCACTTTCGCAAATGAATTCGATTCATCGCGCAGATTCGTCGATTCATCTCCTGCAAAGAGGAAAGGCATTCGGGAGCGCGAGATGGTTCCTTCAGATTCGAGGTGCCGGGAGAAAAATTATGCTTTTAAAGTAAACGAGAAGTATTGTCGTTCGAGTTACCGTCACGGAACACTGGTCTCCGTCTTGTTCTTTTTCACCTGTAAAAATTTTGTTTTCTTTGCTCCAGTCATGATATTAAATCTTAACCTCCTTCCTCGCAGTTTCTTTTCCCATTAAACTGTTTCGCCCCCGATAAACGACGCAAGCACTGAATGTGTTGTTAAATTTAAAATGGTATTAAATCAAATTCCGTGGTCGTATGTATTAGATGTAGAAATTAATTCTGTGTCTTTATATTCGCATATTTATCATGTTGCACAATGATATATTAACTTGTATTATGCTCTATGATGCTGAAATATTCTGTATTTTGCAATCTTACGCATTATTTTGTTGTATTATGCTGTGTGCGACAAGCAGTATTACGATGTATCATGCTGCGATGTGCTATATTCCCTTGTATTATGCTGCATGCTACTGGAATATTCTGTATTTTGCGATGTTATGCTCTGTGATGCTTGAATATACTGCATTTTGTAGTATTATGCTTTACTTTGTCAGAATTTTTGTAACTCTCTTAATATTTATATACTTCCTCGTCATTTCCTTACGTTACAGTACTAACCTTCAATCTAAATATTTAACAGAAGCCTTAACCTGAAGGACATTACAACAAAAATACTCGAAATGAAATAGTTATTAAATTTCGCCTATTGTCAATTTTTTAACAGAATATAAATTTATTTGAAAATGATTAGATGTAGAAATTATTTATACATATTATTTATGATTGTAGTTTACAAAGAAATATTTACTCACGATTTTGTTAAGTACCAACCTTCGTGATAATGAAACACGGATTGATTTGACATTTTTTTTTTAAAACAACATATACATATGTGCTTTTTTGGATTGTATGACTGAGGGTAAATTGAACATTGTATGGTTTTTATTTATAAGTAAATTGTAAGTTGACCTCAGAAAGGCACAGAATTATTCTTTATATCTAATACAATATTACAACAATAATTACGTCACTTAAAATTTCATAACAATTTCTGTTTCTCCGTTGAAAAAAGTTATCGGTGAAGAGTATAAAGAGTGAATAAAAATAGTAACGGGGTAAGTAAAAAATATGTAAAAGCTGCGAAGTCACGAAAATATCTATGAAATATTACAGGTATTTTAAAATAAACAAAACTTGTTAGCATCGCTACAAACATGAATATTTTCGTTTGTCGTTCGTTGGAAACACAAATAGTCCTGTAACAACGTGCGTTCTGGTTATTACTTTTCAAAATATATTTGGTGAACGTAACACGTGTAATAAACTATAGATAATAACTCAAGTATCCAAACTAATTGTACATATATCATATTGCTCCAATATGTCAATAGTTGCTTTCCAACGACACGGTTACATTTGCGATAGAATAATCAAATGTTCTATTGATAAGTGTCCCGGTAATCGATCGTTCGATTCATGAAAATGCATATTACCAATGTCCTATTGAATATTTACTATGAAATTCAACAATGGCGTTGCTAAACTTGCAATCGTGTTTTACACATTACACCCAATATTAAGAAAAGCATTCTAAGCTAATCATAAGTAGATTGCGGATTTATACAAATTCATATTTTTCACAGATCCAGAAAAAGAATTAAACTTGAATGAAAGTATTTCTTATTCTTTAAAGGTTATAAAGCGTATATTGGGTTGTCTAGAAAGTCCATGTTGATTTTTGTTGAGCTGATTGAAAACGAATAACATATGCACATCCCTTAAAAGGTGGAAAGGTTGTGGCACAAAGTGACACCTATGTAATTCAATAAATATGTATAAAAATTTAAATATGCCTTTGAATTTATCTTAAAAATTGGTACGAACTTTCTGCACACACGACATATATATTATTGTCGATATTCTATACACTTTCGAATTTGCGCACATTCTCATACATTTCACCATATTTCGGCTTGTCATAAATGCATAAACATCCGTAGTCTAATCATAAGTTGCTCTCCCGTTCGAAAAAAAAACCAAACGTCGAAATAATCGATTTTTAATTTTTGTAATTAGATGACAAATTTTCCCAAAGAATTAAAATAAATAAAACAATTAAAAAGGACAAAAGTGACACGATATCAAGACGCATTCGAAACTTCGTCGTGAAAGTTATCCTTATTTCTTTCCGGAACCGTAACAGTGGCTGTTACAATCTCCATTTTTCGTACGCGTGACCCTTTCACGCAGAGTAGGGGTAGGTTATTATCTAGAACGCTTCAATACGAATAAGCCAGATTGATAACAGAATGGAGACGATCGATAGAACGAGAGACAATGGGAAGAAGGGGATGGGAACAGGGTAAACGAAGGTGAATGGTAGCAGAGGAAGGATGGAAAATGGCGGAAGGCTCGGCTTATAAATTCCCCGCGTGTTTTAATCCTTTCGTAAGCCGTCCAGTTGTGTCAGAGCTTTCACTAAATTAAGGGATTTCCGTACAGTTTCTACCGTACGCCAATAGGACGTTTGTATATACGTATACTCACGACGCCCTGGCGTCCCGGCGTAACTCTGCAAGTGTATTGTGGAATTCGCGCGATTTTTGACTCGATCGTTTATAAACGGATTTTCTGATAATACCTAGATGCTTCTCGACTTTCTAAAGGTGGTTCGATTGCGATGGAGGCTTCTCTAAATACGCATCGCTGACTTCATTTACGTTTAATCTCAATTTCCACGGTTTTCTACAAAACAATTGTATGTTCAGAAAAATCTGAGAACCTTAATTAGAGACGATACGACAACAATAATTAGAGACGAATTTCACTTTTTCAGATTTTAAGGAACAAATGAGAAAACACTAATAATATTATTGTCTGTTTTAACAACGTATGTACACAGTTCCTTAAAAAATGTAAGGATTATCAAGTGTCAAACGTAGAACTGTAATCATTGTTTCCATTAGAGTTCAAATACTCAACGTCACGCAATAAAAAGCTAAAGTGTTAAAAATGAACATACCGAATTTATAATTACAGATGAATTTAATTTTTTCGAATTTGAGGGTACAAATACAGAAGCATTAATAACATTATTGTCTGTTTCAAAGTCTACCAAATGTTGAATATAGAACTCCAATCACTATTGTTATTATAGCGAGAATGTCGAATAGCACGCTACAAAAGGTTAAATGGAATTTTTTTTTTAATTTGTAACGAACTACGCTACTAAAAAACCAGCGATTGCATGGTGCGCATGCTTGGCCGCCAGTGCTGTTTTTACTTGATGCCCGGGGAAAAAGTTTTCAAATTGTTTTTTTATTTACTACAAACACAGGATTTATTTTTCGTTCGAGCACCGCTCTTACACACGCGCGTTCAATTCTACACCACGCCACTCCTACAGATTTAATCCACGGATTGTTGATAACGAAGTTTGTGCAATTTATGATTGGGCTATAGCGCGATTAAATACGATTGACGAAACGTTTTTCAGATGGACGTGATATCGATTTGATAAAAATACGCACAACCTTGTTTCGCGACATGAAGGACTACTTGTTGTCAGGGCCGATATGGAACAAATCGGAAATTCCTTGAAACTCGAGGTACACTTTTCCAATTTAATAAAATAACGACTATTCCACGACAGATTTTTCAAGTGATCGAGAAGCATTTGCAACTTTAATCCTCGCGACGGAGCCGAGGTAAATAAAAATCCACGCTTGGCATGATTTAAATAACACGATGCGGACGTAATCGTGTCAAGCACATACATAGTATTTGTAGAAATACATGTTTTAGTAATAGAGAAGCTTGCGAGAGTAAACAGTAGGAATTATTGTTTGACATCCTTAACCATAGCGATGTTTCTTGTAACAATGCATATACAGTGGCTGTCAAATATTATTCAAATAAAGTGTCGTGGTGTCACCTCTTGTCCTCGTCACTAGAGAGACACTGTGCGTTTTTCACAAGTCCTCGGTCCGCCTAACTTTTCTATATGAACCATTCCCGACGGACCTCCAAATATCCCAGCGTCTAAGTCACGGACCTTTCAGGTAGACTTACTTACGAGTCCACTATCACGCCCAAGACGAAACGTTATTTTTCTTTCCTCCCCTCTTTCGCTATCCTTCACAGAACAGCCACCACAATGTCTTTGCGAAAAAGGGGGTTACGGCAGAAGAATCGGATACATTCAATTTGTAAAATACTAGCTGCACCCAGTAGTTTCACCAGCGTGGAATACTATTCTTATTCACGTAGGTGCAATAATTATTGTAGTGTTTATATAAGTATGTATTTAGGTACTTCGTAATAGCTGAATGCATTTAACTATGTGTAGGGTAGAGATAGATTGTTAGATGTAAATGTTAATGACGAATTCGGTCGTGTGAAGAATGACCTATAATTCATTTTTACGTGAATTATTTTCATTTTTCGTTATCTCCTAAACTATGCGAGCAAATAACATACTGTAAATAATATGTCAAAATCAGAGTGGGGTCAAAAACATTTGACAGCAACTTGTAGATAATTACAACCACAAAAATAATATCTGTTCTGTCATTTAAAATCAGCTTTGTTAATATGAGATATGTTTAAATACAAAAATTACGACACATGCACTAAGAAACGTTCTTTCGAATACTCTCAAATTTATTACCAGAAAATATTCCGTTTGTCCTTCGGACCGTCCTAAGTAGACCTCCTCAAATAGAGATTGCATTTTGTACATTAAAGTTAAAATTCAGAACTTTTTTGCGCACCTAAAATGTAAATTAGACTGTACGCGAGATACTGTTATTAAAAGTCTACGGGAGATCCAGTCCTCGTTCTCCGATCTTCGACGCGTCGGACAGCCCACGGCGTGCATTCGAGACACGCGTGTAATCCTCCCCGGTCTCGTGGCGACGTCTTAACGCGGACGGAAAAAGACTAACGACGAACTTAAACCGGATGAAAGTTTAAACGAGCACGACCCAATTCCGGGGGCGTTCTTACTGGACGTTTCGCGTTCAACCCCCGCGCACGAATAACAACGAGTTTCGCCATTAAGCTCTCGACACCGAGTACAAACGATGACTGCCCAGGGGGTTGTTTCGCCGTCAGTAAAAAAAACGGCGGAAAAGTGTAGCAACAAGACGAAAGGGTAGAGGGGCGAACGTATGTCGAAAAGGGCAAACGTTAGGGAGCTCTGTTCCCTGAGAACGAATGTGTTTTTAACATGTGCGGAGTAAAGTACCATAGTGAATATAAGTGTTCCCAAAAACTGGCAGTTCTCCTCTTTTTCTTGAGCAAACAATGCTTGAACCGTTAAGGGGCTATTATCGTAAGCTCGCAAGAAAAAAGATATTGTTTAAGAATGTTTATTTCACATATATAACAAATAATTGAGAAATATTAATGTTTTGTACATAATAGTAGACATATTAAACTAATAATAAAAGTTTGTTTCAATGTATTGAATAATTTTTTTCATTTATATACCAAAAACTATACTACTTGTTGACTATTTTACGATGAGAAAAATATTAATTTTCAATTTTTCAAGATGTCCGTGGGTCATACGATGGACACTGATGTCCAGAATAACAAGTTTAAATTTCAGAAACATCGGTTCGATAGATTATTTTTTTTATAACTGGGTCAATTTCGACCCGTAGGACTCCATATACTCCTAGATACCAAGTTTTATCAAAATCTAGTCACTTTTCGCATTTTGTCCCGTTACATTGGATCCGCCATTTAGGATTTCTAAATTCTGAGTTCAGATTTGGAAGCAGCGGCCTGAAAAACCCCTGTATACAAAATTTCATGAAAATCAATCGTCAGGAAAAATGGATATAAGTGTTTCTGTTTCAAAGAACTTTGAGGGATTCTCCAACCAGGAAGTACTACAATGTTTACTAGTATTTCTCGAAATTGGAACGGCCTTGCAAGGACACATGGCTATATGTATATAGGTCACTACGTCTGGCACTGTCAATAATTTATAATTGTCTATAAAATAAGAAACTTTGAGCTGTCATAGCTCCGCGTGGAATTGTCCGATTCGATTCTACCAAAATTCAATTTGAAGAGCACAATTTCTACTACCTAATACATAGTTATTATAATTGTCAGACACTTTAAACATTTTTTTTTTTTATAACAATGTATGTGACTTTGAAGTGCCTAACTCGGCGTAGAATCGTCTGATTCGATTCTAACAAAATTCAAATTAAAGGGTAGAATTTCTGCTATCTAATAGGTAGTTACTATCATTGTTAGATACTCTTAAACAATTGTTTTTTTTTAAATATATAATTATTAAATATTACCCGGATTGTACCATGTAGCTAGGCGTGGAATCGTCCGATTCGACTCTAACAAAATTCAAATTGAAGAACGGATATTGAATTATCTAATAGATTGTTATGATCATTGTTAGATGCCCTTAAACATTCGTTTTATTTATTGCTGTACTGGCCAGAAATATAATCCTGGTGTAATAATTGCATGCTGGTAGTTAACTTGCGGTTCCAGGCAAGTAAATATTTACATGATATTATTCAGACATTTTAAGAGATACCGATTCTATATTCAACCCAGTATTCATTCATTATGGATCACCGCATTTTAATGTATTTCTAAATCCATACATACATGTTTAAATTAATTTCGAAGAGATTCGGCCGAATACATCGCAATTAATGATTGAAATTCTGTGACATACATATTTCATACCAATTTCTTCACTGCGGGAAATAAGCTATTTTAAAGTTTATATACTCCGAATTTGTTGGCAGTTCTAATTTCACAGCACTCGTCGTATTAAGATTATGCAAATGAGAATTGATTCTCAAAATAGACGCAGCCAATCGACACGGAATTAATCATGTAGGGCACATCTTAAATAATGTGCTTTTATTACAAACATATCAAACATTGAAATTAGTTCATAGTACAAGATTCGTAAAGTATTGTTATCCAAGTACAGAATATTAGAGTAACAACAAAATTAGACATACTTTTAAATAATACTCCTTTTAAAAGAAATATTATGAATTAAATAAATAAGCTACTTTATACTTTTGTTCACTATCCTTTATGTTTTAGTATGATATGTATAATACCTTAAAGCGACAAAATAAGAAAATAAAGCGTCAAAATAAAGATTGCGAAGTGTCCGAATATTAAATTATCGTCGAAATCAAACAGTTTTCTTCGAGATTCATTTCAAAAGAATTATGAATTAAGTAATACAGTATATATTCTTAATTACTTTAAACTTCATCACGACAGAGTCATAGAGCGACAAAGTAAAGGTTGCAAAGTGTCCGAATATTAAAATTACTCGTTGTAGGAATTTTCCTCATCCCTGAGCCACTATGCCTTCAAAAAAATAAGAAGCACGAGCGTGGGAGAGGGCTGAGAGCAAAAAGGAAGAGAAAGGGCGAGAGGAAAAAATTGTTCGAGGTACTTCACATTCTCGGAGCGTAGCACTCCAGGCTAAAAGAAGGTAAACACGCGCCCTCGTGCTTAGTAGAGCAAAAGCTGCAGCGTTCATGTACGATCCTAGTGCTTCTGTAAGCTGTGCGTAGTGAGGGATAAACAGAGAGACGAGCCTGCGAAAACTTACGCTCTCCCTTTTGTTCAGCCAGCCCCCACCTTTTTACCCCTTTTAAGTTACTCTGTAAACTCTTCCCTTCTTCGGCTCTGTTCCACATTTCGACTTCAATTCGTCTTCTTCTTTTAGCTTGGCCCACTGACATTCTCGCTGTCTCTCTCCCTTTCTCTCTATCCTGCTGACGTCGCTGGCGTACTAATGCAATCTACTTTTGGAAAATGTGCGTTTACTCAACTTACTAGGTTGCCGACTTCGAGCAACGTTAGCCACTTTTCGCTTCCTCGAGCAGAGTTCTCGCGCGAAATTACATTCTTTCCGTTCTCCATACCTGCACTGCTCCCATTTGCCCTTCCGAGGTTCTCTTGTAACCGCAAAAGAGTCGAAAAGGAGGTAAATTTTGAACGGAACGCTCCGATAGATCAAACCACTGCCACCACACGGTTCCTGTGTTTCAAGAGGTTTCTTCAGCAGAATAAGAAAGCATGGAATATCCAAACCCAGACCACGAGAGACGATGGTGTTCTCTGTGAATTTACAAACGGCACCGGGAGAGTAATTTCTTTCCCGCGATATTCGGTGCACTTCCTTCCGTGGCAACATTAAACGCAGCGCCAGAGGTGGCCATTTTAGGAGCTTCTTTTTTATTTTTCTTCGACTGCTGTGGTTTAATTACGGACCTTTAATTACGCTACGTCCACGGTAACCAGGCTCACCGTCCCTCCAACGAACATCCACACACCGGTGTCTCTGTCTGATACACCTTGGCAGGGAATACTTGGACTAGATCCTCCGAGTGGTAACTAATCCAAAGAAGAAGTGCACGAAAAAGGGAGCGTGTACTTTTCACCGGGGGGTTGCCACGGGGCAAACGGCGGTCTTTGAAGTTGTAATTGCTACGTCGTAGATTTTTCTCGAGTTTGATAATTGGCCAGCTTTTCGTGGATGCAGAGGAAACCGCTTAGAAGATGAAGAACCGTGTGTCTGAAACGAGTCCCGCGTTCTTAACCCCAGAACCGGGGTGAAGTGACTACTAAATGCCCTATTTTGCGAGGAAAGGACGAGCCTCGGCCCAAAGAGGGCAAAGAAGCCCGAGGATAACGCTCGTGACGTCCTTTCGATGGTAATTGCTCGGCAGCCGTGGGAAATTTTCAATGGGAACGTCAAACTGGAGAGCAATACGGCTTACGACAACGGTACGACGAATTTGTATTCCGCGTGAAGTTTCGTGTTTCAATGTTTGCTCCGGAACTTTTAATTACTGGCGACACGACTGCTTCAGAATTTTAACTTTGAGGGCACAATCGTGTCTCGCGTTAATTACGTAATTTGTTCCCGGCTTGGAACCTCAATACGAAGGAGCTACAAAAATTAATTGACGTTTCGTCCAGGGCTCGTTGCTTTTTGAACAGTTCGTTCGATATATGGACTTCTTCTTTGCTATTACAGTGATTCTTCTCTAATTAACGCGCTCAACGTTGCACCGGTCTCTACGAACCGGCGTTGACCTTTTTGTTTAGGTCAATGTTTCTCGAAAAAAATGAAATACTAGCGCCGTTTTTATTTTAACGTTATTTTTACGTCAATGGTCGCACATGTGTTATATAGCCAATGAATTGCGATCTTTACACGAATGTGATATACAACAACGTCGACTTTTGGGCTTCTCTTCAGCTTCGGCACGCAATCGAATTTTTTCAAAATATTGGAATACGGTTGCCGACGTTTGAAATGAACAATGGAGCGTCGTATACATGCGAATGACGTCGCATAAACGATTACGATAGTGTCATTCATGAACGAACGACGCTACAGTCGTTGCGTTAAATTGATTTTCAAGGCGAATCCGTTGGCCTGTTTAAGAAACGGTGCACGTACCTTTGAGTACAGTACACTACACATTCGTCCTGGGGCGCTTTTCTTATCCATAATAACATTGCTTGGGAAAAGACACTTCGTTCACCAACGTTCAATTTCATCTCGAGCTCGACGCAAACAAGGCCCTCGCCAATTACCATGAACCCTACTTGTAGAAGCTTTTCTCGTCGCTTTTCTGATTTGGAAACGATACTTTCGACGCGTTCTTCAACAAAATAATATTGAGCTGTCTTGCAAGTTCTTGCCGATATTCGGTAGGTGGCATTATCGATATTAACTCAAAATATTTAAAATAAGATGCTCAAAGATCTGATCGGCGAATTGCGTGAAATGTACTAAATACAATCTCCAATTTAAGACCTTTATTACAGCAACTGATGAGGTATTATAGATCCATGAATTGTTCTTAACAAATGCTTTTATGTTATGGACAAAAATATATAAGGTTCCATTTAAAAAATTAATTTGTCCGTTAAATCTTCCCCACAATTTCACTTCGAACAAACTTATTTATTCTGTAGAATTTACTCTTTAGAATTAAATAACTTACGAAAAAATATTTTTTTGATAGTCTCATCCCCTCACGATACAGAGTGCCCTAAAATGTTAGAGGTCTTTGGAAAAGGTGGTTCGGGGGGTGATTTGAAACAACTTTTTCTTTAGCAAAAATGTTGTCCGTCGCTTTGCTAAGAAGATATTAACAGAAAACCCTAATCAGAACGCGAGTATGCCGGTGGAGCACCCGCAGTAGCATAGGCTACGCGCTCGCACGCGAACAAATGGCTTGACGTGCATCGAAGGACGCTATATATTTCCTATAAATACATAAAAATCCGTAGTCTAATTATTATTCGAAGATAAGAGAAACGCAAGATCCCACTTCGCGTGATCGCTGTCTCGTGCGTAGGACGCTCAGTGTTATATACTGTTTATGCAACTGATTTTTTACATAGAACAATGGGAGCTTCTAAATATAAAACTTAATTGTACATACGACAAGAAATAATAATTTTCTGAGTATTTTTTATGGGAAAAAAGTAATCTTAATTTTAAATTCACCGAGTTACGGATTCGAGGAACTCTGCCCCCCCCCTCCCCCCCCCAGGCGTTCTATGATTAACACAAGTTGTAACTTTAGGGCGATGGTCACCAAGCCCGTGAGTAGTTCACGACGGAACTAGTCAGCCGGAAGTAGACTCTGATATTGGCGAGACGTGCATAGAGTCTGCCGTCTGACCTAACACGTCTGTAACTACTTCAGAGGTCAGACCACTATAAAACCACTTTTAAGAGATGAATACTCAAAAAACTTTAATAAAGAAACTATACGATGAATTGTTTTGAAACTTTCAGTATAATTTATTGAACATATAAGCAAACGAATATTTCTTATATCTGGCCTCAAAATGTTTTAACGCTCCGAGCGTTTCGAAGAACAAAATCTTTGGAACATTTCATCTCGAATTAGCCTTCATATAAGTACTTGGAAATAAAGTCTATCCGTTGTACTATCAAGTTCGCATTTAAACATTTTTAATAAGATACAGTCCACTTATCCATATTCGTTGGGAATCTCGATTGCTTCCACGCGTCGTTTAATCGTCATTAAAAAATATCGACGCTGCGACGTGCATACAACACCAGACACCCTATACTAGTATCACCAGGTGTAACATGTGCGAGCACCAAAGCGTGTAGAAATGTCAACGTACGAATGCTTACAAATCCAAAGAGTAGGTTCAACACGCCGTAGGAAATTGCGTCCGTGGCATTATACTAAATAGAAGCGTACACGACGAACCCTTTCCGTGTTTCAGCCCATAATCCTGACACGGAAGGACCATGTCAGATTCAAATTTCGCTCGCGTACCAACTTATTCGCAAAACGGTGGCGTCGCGTCGTCGGGGGACCTTGATAAACGCTGCTGCTCGTACGCGTACGTTGCCTAGTACCCTGATTGCAAGTGCACGCTTCAAATAGGGCGGAAAGGCTTCGCCGACGCTTCGCGAGCAATTTCATTTCCACCCGTGGAAAATTTATGCAAATCACTTCTCGTCGCGCTGCTACGCGGAGAAAGAGGCATTCGCGCGCGGAAGGGGGAGACTGCTTGAACGTATAACGAATTCAACGGAATCATCCGATTTTGCCGGGACAAGAAGCTGCTAACACACAGCCTACGCTCGGTGCGCGCGGTGGAGGAAATCGGTAAAAGTGGGTGGGGGCTGACATCTGAACCATTGTCATTTCCGCAACGATGCGCAGTGGTGGATATAAGTGGTCGCTTAAAAATCAGTCGCTGGATTCGAAAATTTCGTATTTCTTTTACAATTTAAAGTAATTCGATCGGGACACCAGTTTTCAGCTTTTGAATTGTTCTTTCGTATCGCGTGTTAACACATTCGCGACCGCTGTCGTGAATTCACGTCACTTCAAATTCTATTTCTGGTTTCTACTCAAAATTATGAAAATCTTTTTCTTTTATAACGCTACATATTTACAACATTGATATTTCAAAACATGTTTTGTAATTTTTGTCTTTGCCCTAAGGCTACAAATTTCTAATGTCCAGCTTCAGAATTTTATTATTTGCGCCAGTACTCGGTATTCGAAACGTAAAACATCTGCCGGTCGTGAATGTGTTAAGTAGTACTGAAAAATTGTGTTTAATATTTAGTATATTTTTGTTGCACAGGATTACCATTAATCGATGGAATACTACAGAGCAAAATAAATAAATAAATTGTTATCATTTATTATTTCTTATATCTATTTATTATACGTATCTATTATCATTTTAAAGTGTCGATTACAAGAGAAAATTTATTCCGTCTTCAATGACAGCTTTTTCTGTTTCAGCGAGAATTTGCATACTTCCTTAGTAGTCTCATGCATCTATTATCCAATAAATGCAGATAAAAGGGTAAGAAAAAGTTCGTGATGCAGCCAGTTCCAGTTTCTCGAAGCACCTTGCAGCAGAAATGCTCTTAAAGCTCGAAAGTTGGTCGACTTTTCCGAACTTTCCCCTGGACTAGATAATGTGCAATCCACTTCCCCGCGGGCGCGTAACTGCATATTTATAAGTGGCTATTTTTTAATTACTGAATCGCCATCGGACGGGGCGCCTCATGAATTTTCATTTCGGCTCGCTTCGCGCGTCGTCCTCTTATCCGGGTCGCGTTTTAAGCGCAGTCGTCGTTGCCGAGGTCAAAGATCACGATCACATCCGTGACGTAAGCGGCACGTTTGGTTCTGACAGGTATGGAAATACAGGCGATGGTCTGCAAATTGCTTCTTCCACTTTAAACCAGCCGTTTTCCACTCGACGATGGTGACGTTCCCTCGTCTGTTGTGCAGTAACCGAACGCTCGACCGCTTCCGTGTATATTCGATCCGCGACGATAACTCAAGCAAAACCTGCGTTTATTGGATATAACAACTTGCACGGAATGAAAACTTTACTTCTGTTTGCTTTGGCTATAACTTCTTTAATCTTAAAGATTTGTCAGAAGGACAAACTTCTGTTATGTTGGAGATGAGTCTTTAAAGGGATATTCTACTGTGAACGTTTAAGAAAATCGATTTTATTTTTATATATGTATATTCGTATAGAACATGGTATTAAAAATATGTGTGCAAGGTATTATGTCTGAATTGTCGAAATTAACGAAGTTGTAACTGTTTGAAGGAAGCAATGCTCACAATCAGTCCCATTGTTACCGTAGATAGATTTAATTTCAATTTAATGTTTTGTTCGAAACTCTAGTTGAGCATAGAACAATGTGCGCAACACGATCTTTTCGAACAAGAAGAAAGATTAGACGAGTATGCTTTTCATTATAGGCTTATTGATTATCGGCACCCCTGATGTCTCATGCCTATTATACTTGACCAGTTTACTCCAGATTTCACACGCATATTCAATGTATGTATGATTATAGCATGAATTACGATTATAATAAAACTTTGAGTTTTTATATTTTCTTTATTATCCGATAGTTTAAAAAAAAGCATTACTCCTTTGTTTATTGATTTTTTTTCCACTTATACTAATTCAGAAACAACTTGAATTTTTCATTTCGTATAACCGGATCAGCCTGAATTATGGGTGACATGAAACAGTTTTATTAAATTTATTTACAAATCGACTCTTTTTGATATATTTCTCAAAACAACAATTTTTCCCCTTCCTTCCTATTTGCTTCAATCGTAGTTTTTTCAATTGAAAACGTTTTTCATAAATTTTAAAATAATGTTCAGGATGTGCTGAAGTCACTTATTATTTCATTAGTAATGTTGGAACGTTTCGACCTCGATGCTCGCCCATTTAACCTTGACCCTATAATAGTTCAGTGCCATGGTTACGTCAATCTCGTTGGACTGTTGGACGATTAAATCCTTCCTAGGTCGTTAAGGTCCGTATCTACTTCTCTGACAGACTCAACCGCTTCATCATAGTCCTAAATTGCTTTGCTTAACTCAAAGTTAAAAAAGTCAAACTTAAAAAGCTTACAAAGCTTCGAAGTTACTGAATAAAATATTAGTGTCGTTCGATCAGAACTTTTCAACGCAAATTACTGTGTATGATTGCAATAAAATTAATTTAACAGAAACTCCTAAAACGTTTTTAAAACATCAAATTATTTTCATGAATCGGTTATTAAAGTGAACAACGATCGAGAAGAAATTGCAAACTGTTTCTTTTTGGTTAAAAAGCACAAATGGTAGCAACCAATCGAGGATGTAATAAGTATTATGATACATCGCCGAGCAAAGTTATTGGAATCCTCTTATCGAGCTGGTCAACTGACAAAGTACTCTTAAATTGAGTTTATCGAAAACTGATGCTCCTAATCATAAATTCCTGCAAAGCGCTTGGAGTTTAAATTAATTTTCCAGTGTCGCATTTTATACATTCAACGTTGTATAAGATATGCAAGGCGCGCAAGAAATTAGTAGATTCTTCTTCATTCTTGTTTCTCCATTATTATTTACGAATTTTTCTCAATTTTGTTGGGCCACTTGAATTCATCGTGCAATTTTACAATAGATAGTGCTTTCAACGTGTTCAAATAATCAGTTTGACAAATGCAAAATGAACAATTAATTTTCAATAATACCTAATTAATGAAGGAAAAATTTATGTTTCTATTTCGATTATTCAGAAGATAACAGAGCCGATATTTCTAAACAGATAAAATTATTAAGAAAGTCAATTAAATATAACATAAGTAAGTAAGTGACAAAAATATTGTGCGGATTGTATTCAATTTCAAGCGTCACCGACAAATTTCCAAAACAGACTTTGCCCCAAACGAAGCTTTACTGAAGCCAAGAATTATTCTCTATTTTCAATTTACATTTTCATGAAGAATCATCCGCAGCCGTACTACAGTACCATGTCCTGCGGAGTATTCTATATACCTTGGAACAAAATTATACACCCTCAATTCCAACAAATTCTTCTCCGTGGTCCACAGCACGATAAATCTAACCGTCAACCCATCCTAACCGGAACCGTAAAGCGATTCCAACGATAAATAACGTTCAGGCAGAGCGAGCATGTATCGTTTGCGTTGCAAAGAATACCACAACATCGCGCCGCACGGTGGACCGGAATGAGAAATAAAAAGCATATAAAGTAAATAAAATAGTATACACACTATACATACCCATAATAAGACATTTATGTTATCAGTTATAACTGATTTCAAGAAGAAAGTATAATTTCGGTAAAAACTGTTGCATTCGAGAATGTGTTCCGAACTGTATTCCTATCAGATAAGACCTACCCTTATTTAACGAAATTAATATACAGGGTGTTTCGTTTAAAGCGGAATGGTTCGATATCTCACGAGGTTATGAATATATTAAACAAATATTTTTACCATAATCAGTTGATTCAAAGCAATAAATTATATGGAGTAAATAATTTTATTGAAAGTGAAATGGTAGTAATACTTTATGTTCCGTAAAAATTATTGTTTAATTCATTTTCTACTGCAATAATCAATGGAAGGACGGATTTTCTATCGTAAAAGAAAACTCTTCGTTAAAAAAATTAAACAAAATAACAATATTAAACAGGCCTATCGGAACACCTCAAAGAAGAAGAGCAGTTTCTTCGGATAAAAATTGTACTATCATCAAAAGTGCAACTTTATTTATTGGTTCCAATTACGTTGTTTATCACACTTTGTAGGAATCTAATGACTTTAAAACGTATTACAGTTCGACAACGAATTATTTATTGTCTGACTTTTATAACTGTCACGACCGAACTGAATTCCGAATTATTATAAATAACAAATCACACCGCGTTCCCACACAACCATTGCATACACGGATACACTCACACACTTGCCCTCATATTATATATCACACTCCTACAACTTTATTAATTCCTTCGTTTTCGAAAGTGATGAATATTTAGGGAACAATGCGAATTTATAATACTTTGATACGAGAAAGTCGTGTTTCTGGGCAAATATCACTGGATTTCTTGATCCAGACCACTGTGCGGGGGCAAGAGGATATCACGCGAAGGAAGTGGCACAGAGGCGGAAGGTCGCTTTTCGCCTAAGAGCAAATTTCACGGAGGAAATGTAACGGTGAAAAATCTCGGTATAAGTCAAACTATCGCTCGTGAATTTTATTTCTCGCTTCCAGCGGCGTCCTAATGTCACTCTTCCACCCTTATATTCCTTTCCCAGCAGAGAATCGGATTTGCATAACATAAATGTACGTCTCCGCGGGGCCGCGGGGAGAGGGAGGTGGGGGATGGCGACCGGGGTTGTTGCAGAACGCGAAGTGGGGGTTGTCAAGAGAGGTTGAACAAACAGACAAACGGACAGAAAGCGAGGAACGAAGGAGGGAGGATTCAGTACGGTAAATCTTTGGATACGACTCTCGTCTCGCAGGTACTTTGCATTCGTTTCTTATTCCATGGCCCTTTTTACAACTGTCGCATACTTTCGACTCGCGAGCACTCGAATCTCATTCGAATTTCACTCCATGGCGCGACTTTTTGCCGTCTCCAGAAATTATTTTCCCGCTTCGTAAGAGCTCGCTTCGTTAAGTCTGGAACCGTTGCGCATCCAGCCTCTTCTCTCCTCGATCTTCACCTCTTCCTTTTTTTTCTCGCTCTTTACTTAATAGCGCGATGCATCATCCGGGGGCCAGAAAGTATTGCGAAAACAATTTTCTCCGTATCCGGTAATCTCTTAACGCTAGTTTGCCCGTTGTACCACGTGTCCAGAAATAAGTGAAATGAACGGCGCGGCGGCGATCGCTCTTGGGCAACTGGAAATTGTTTTTCGAATTCCCAGTACAGTGAGTAACTGCAAAGGGATACTCTCTTTTTTCAGAAGTTTCGAGGCAATTTCCACGATTTCTTTACGACCAAAGTATATCACATAGCTTTTCAAATTTAGTACGCATATTTATACGTGTAAGTAAAAGATTCTATTTTTACAACTATCCTGATTAATTTGTTTAGAAATTACGAATAATATTTCACGTCATGTCAAGCGGAACACGCCCAAAATGTTAGCGTGATTGAGTCCACCCTTATGGTCCGAGCAATAAAAACTGATTTTATTTTATTCATTATGAGTGTGGCTACACCGCGAATTAGAAAAAAGGGACTAAAGAAAAATTGATAAAATCATGGCATTTTAACTTAAATCTTCGATTCTTCCACTGGAAACTTAGTAGCCCGAAAAAGAATAGTAATTTTTAAGATATCAAAAAATATTCTAGTTCTTGCCGTAGTCACACGTGTATTTTATATGTATGCAAAATTTCAACTTGATCCGAAATGTGTTTTGTTGAGATATCGCGACAAAATATTTAAAGACCAGCATATCGAGATAAACACATTTGAAATTTCGTGTTCGATCAGAGTAACGGGATGATTCGTGATATAAACGGTTATAAATTTGGCAATGTATAATTTTTTATGAATATAACTTGGGAGAAATTACAGTATATAAAATACATAAATACATGAAATATATAAAATAAAATTACAGAAAATTTGTATGTCAAAATTGATTTACGGATAAAGATTGCTTAGGTTTGCGTGTATTTAATTAAAGCAAAGTGAAATCAATTTAACATTCTTTTCTCAAGAGGATAAACAACATGTACATAAAGAAAAGAGTACATCCTTAGTATCCATCACAAGAATTGAAATTTATTCGAAAGATTGGCATTTTTCATGAATTTCTTTATGAATATTATAGGGTGAGTGGTCCGGTGTGAATGAGTGCGGGCGGCCGAGTCCAATGCATGCGTACTGGATAGAATTTTCAAACTCGATTTTCTCGAAAACGAAGGGTCAAACGAAAGAATGTTATTCCTTTT
This sequence comes from Hylaeus anthracinus, assembly GCF_026225885.1. Taxonomy (NCBI): domain Eukaryota; kingdom Metazoa; phylum Arthropoda; class Insecta; order Hymenoptera; family Colletidae; genus Hylaeus; species Hylaeus anthracinus. The sequence continues at coordinate 3,704,168 of NW_026535284.1, forward strand.
CGTACCATCCGTCCGACCACACCCTGTATATAACCAACAATGGGCGTCAACAGAAACTCAACCTCCCCATCAAGAATTGATGGCTACAATATTAAGAATTTTCATGAAATTCTTCGCAAGGATTGATTTATTATAAAAATTTATTATGTAAATCAAGTTATTTACATGGAATAAAATGTGATATATCCATCTTTGTTTGCAAAATAATCGATTATTCAAGAAAGAAAGCGTAGGTACACACACATATATATGTATATCCAGGTATATAGGTGCTCCAAATTCGATCGTGTAAACTTTTGTTCAGAGAGTAAAAGAATAATTTAGGGGATGCCTAAGTGGGGGAATCGCTTTGCATCCAAGAGCAGCTCTGCGAGATTTAATTGGTCAGAGCTTTTACCAATTTTTCCCGAGATAATAGTCCCTTTTCAATTTTTCGTCCTTTTGTTGAGCGGAATAATGCATTCGACATTTTCAAGCAGAAATGGCTGGCAAATAAAATATAGATCTGGCCGAACGCTCGTTGAAATCGTTAATTCGTGATTTTTATTATTCAATAGAAAAATTGTATTCGATTCAAGGCTTTGCGTCGGTTGGTTAGATATTTATGAATATAGTATTACACTCTTATATTACGCTCTTTGTGAGTGAAAAAACGAAATTTTGGTCTTTTTTGCCATAAAGGTAACATATACCCTTAAGGACCAAGCGAGCCTTCTTACAAGACGAGGATTAGGCAAAAAAAAAAGACGAGTAAAGTACGACGAGTTAAGCAGTCGGAAAATCGGAGGACTGAAAAGCTCTTCGAATGGACTTCAAGTTAAAATCGTCTGCGACACTCTTGGCAAGTGAAGAGCGATGAATGACGTTACGGTTATCGTTGCTTCCTCGAGGAAAAGAATTTAGAAGCGAGTTCGTTTCACGTGCTTCGCCGTCGAATTTTTCAAGAAAGACTTGAAATTCCTACCTCGTTTGGGTTTAAATACTTTTTTATCGGTCGATCGCGTTACGGGGACGATAACGTTAAAAAACACGACACCGTGATTACTATTCGCAATGCGAACGCGACGTTATCCTGCTAAAATTCCAACGTCATGAGCACGATTTCGTTTCGACGTTGTTTCTAAATTATTTCTATTTATTGGGTTATGCTAATCTGATTGCTTAAAAAGAAAACGAATTTATTGGTGTTTCCTTGCAGTATAACAGCTTCCAAGCGCGATCTCGATGTATTTATGATATGTTCGGATAATTGACAGAGTTAGAGGACTTGAAAGAAAATAGTGCGCCGGTAAAAATTAGAGAACTCAGCGCTATAAAGGATCGAATCAATTCAGATCGTCAGACCTTCGGATCGTAGACAATTATTTTTTCGACTTAAAGGACACATTTTATTTTGTGTCACTATTTGTTAAGGGATATATAGATACAACTTTACAAGGTCTCATGTGGCACTTCGCGCCGAAACACATTAACCCATTCACTCCCAACTACGAGATGGCTCGTCGTTCAAATTGATTGCAATTATTCAAGGAATAAGTTTATGGCCTTTTGAGTCACGAATTATTACAAAAGAAGATCGTAAGTTTTCTTTCTAACACAACAAGGTTAATATAACTTTTTATTATCAAAATAATAACCTAGATTACACATCTGTATTAAACCTTGGCGCCCGGGGCAAAACGCTTTAAATTTGTCTGGCAGTGAATGAGTTAACTGCGGAATAGAAACTGCAGAAATTACTGTCCATTTAGCGACAGGAATTTTTAACAAAAGTTGTCCATTCCTCTATTAAAGCATTTTTTTAAATTTGGAAATTTGGTGTTTCTTAATTCATACGAAGCAATGAATTGATGTGTTTACATTACAAATTCTACTGTAAATGTACAGAGAAATCAATTCGTGAATTTTACAAATCTGCGTTCTGTTTAATTACGCTCGCTACCAATAAAGACTTATTGCTTTCGCAGTTACTTTCTAAATTTGTAATACACGTGCACCGTTAATATTTGGGACAAAATAGCGACGAACTTAATGACCGTTTATTTTAGGTACTTATCTGTAAGAAGTACCGCGTCAGGTAATGCCACGTAATTATGAGAACGCGTGAATGGTGTACGTACACCAACGTCACGAACAACCGTAACGAGAAAAGAGAAAAAGAAAGAACCAGTCATTTTATGTCACTTCGTAGCGGTGAATATTAAAAAAAAAATGTAATTTCTCTGAATAAAAGCGGGTTGTACGTACATTTCGTTGCAGGAACATTTTTCCATGTAAATCAGCCCTGTTCTGTGTTATAATGTTACATACTGACCTATATTTTCCAACGCGAATCGCGATATGTCACTGAACTCAAAATGCTGATAAGCAGTGTACAATTCCATCGTGGTACTTATTTCACTGTGTAACCGAACGATCAAACCCACCAGATGAATTTACAACGATCTACCAAAGTAACATTACTTCGCTCGATATTAAATATAAAACAAACGTTCAAGTGCCAAACATTGCTTTTCTAGAATTACTTATAAGTAGCTTATAAACATACTCTTCATTAATTAAGGAGGCTCAACAGTATACAACTTTTTTACGAATCGATTTTCCTTTTTATTCTATCTCGCCAAATATACACATTTCAAGAATGTTGTGTAAAATTTTGAGAACGAAATCTCCGGATATGGTAAGTATATAAAATTATTTACATCAGATAACTCATTCCTTTGAACCAAATAATTTTTATTAAAATATTTTGTTGAAAGCTTCATCCCAACATGGGATTTTTAATTATTCCGATTTAAATCAAACACCTTGTATACATTCGATTTTTGACTTCAATCGATTTACCTATCAATTTCAACAATAATTTCTTAAAAAATGGTTTAATATCTGATGAAGATAAAGAGGTAGCATAATTGTACATTGAAGTCGCTATCGCATTTACATGTTTTCACCTATATTTAATCATTTTCCCATCAATTTTAGGGAAAACGATAAGGACGTATTTTGCTCTAACGGTGACACTGTGAACGGTCCTGTATAAATTTTTCGTTTCCAAGCAGGTCGAAAAATGCCCATTTTTGACCATTCTCTTTTGAAAATGTTTTTCACTGTAATTTTATACATAAATTTCGCTAGACCAAGACTTTGTGTAACTGCTCAAAGAATATTTTGCAACAGAAAATTTAATTCTATTGCTAATTTTAAGAAAGTTGTACAAGAAAAAATCAATTAGGAGTCCAATAAAATCAATTGGCCACTAAAAACATTTGAATGCTCTTATTGAAAGATCCTTCGAGACGATGTTAATAGTAAAAATTGAAAAGAGGGTAGATCGTAGTATTTCTAAAAAACATCAGTCATACAATCCTTGCGCAATTTCGACCACGATCCCAAGCTCGTTCCCCAACTTTCCATTTGCAACCACCCTTTTCATCAAACTGGTTCCGTCTTAATGCTGATTGATCGCTGCTTCTTGTTCACCACCTCACGCTTCCTTCGTCGAGCGCAAACTTCGAAAAGTTCAAGGTACATACATCCTGGGAACCGTAAGTCGGAAGATAGTTCAACATGATATAACTCAGGAACAATTTCCACGAGGCGACAACCGGGAGCGGAACTCTACTTTCCGATTCGGCCCTCGTACAGACCGTTCATTAGACCCTTCGCGCACGTTGGGTCTCAAGTTCCATAAAACGTCGAAACTCTTTTCCATCGGCTAGTTACGAGACCGGCCATAAAAAAAAGCCTAGCTGCTTAACCAAGGGTCACTTGGATCGTTAGGGTAATTACGTGCCACTCGATCGCGCGAGAAGGTTCGTCAATCACAAAATTCAGACGTCCGCAAAACGTTGCGAGAATTTTTAGCACGTCGATAAAGAGACATAAGTCAGGAATAAAAAGATAGGACATCCTACTAATTTCCACACTTTTATTTCATAGCTAACAAACGAAATTTATTGTTAATATAACATTTCATATTGTTTACATTCATAAGCTCCAGTTGTTTATACTGAGATGTTGATATTCGATATAATTTTATCTGAAGAAGTGTAATTATTGAAGATAATTAGTGGGACAAAAAGGTAGGATATACGTGTTAAAAATAGAATGTAGAAAATCAATTTAACAATTTTGTTTAATAATCACTATTTCGTAGGGCTTCTTTATTCTTTAGTACGAAAATGATTCGCGTCGCTAATAATTTATATAATACTTAATCCTTTTTTAATGTTATTGTTGCCATTATTATTAATCGTCTTAATATTTTAAAACTGTTGCCCATTAGAGCATACGAGCTCGCGTAAGGTTTCCTCATCAATCGTCTATGATACTATCTTGCTGATGAGTCAAGAATTTTAATCGTTTTATATGTGAAGAATATTTTTTCTGTCTGAACAAATGGATTGTCTTGCTGAAATATACATTTATTACTCCAAATTCTTGTAGCGTATTTGATATTTTGCTTCTGAATAAGATCTATATATTGTACACTATTCATTTTCTCTCTCATTTTTTTTACGAGCGCTTTGTCTCCTCTTCGTAACTCCGTTGATTTTACAAATTGTTTAATCAAATGTAAAGCTTGTATTCCTTAATTTCATAGAATTAAATATCGTTTTTTTTTTTAGATCGGTATAGTATAAATCCGTCGTAAATCAACTATACTTCATCGTGTAATTTGCCTTACGACTAAAGTGATGTATATGTTTTCTTCTGAAATGGTAACGACACAAACAAAGATGCATGCCAGCTAACCGACAAAAACAAATACACTGACAGACAAACGGTTCTACGTTACAATGCAACTCACGATGAACGGCAAATACGTTTGAACGAAACCATGACTGGCAACGGTGAAAATTTACATGAACAAACATTAGCTTCGAGCGGATGAACATCGCCAGTTAAAACGATGTTACCATTCTCGCCATACATCCAGGTATAAACGAGCTATACGACCTGGAACTAACGCGACCGCAAATTTGTACAAGTTGAAACGGTAGCGAAGACGAATTTGTGTTTAGGAAACATAGATATAATTAATAATAACCCGCCAGTGTTTACTGTGCGCTAACTACCACTTTCCAACGCACGCATAGTCGAGTAATAAATGGACGATCGGGTAATCGATGTAACAGCCGCTAAAGGAACCGAGAAACCTTGAATCCGTGTACAATAGAATTATTACGTAATCGTCGTTCGGTGGAGCAAGCACGTGTACACTCGGTAATGTTCAATGTGTCTTCTAGCTTCATAGAAATTAATGCTTTTAAATCGAAAAAACAAATTACACACGCAAATTCCCAGTACGAGATTATAAGAATAACACAAAAGCTATAAACTATGGCAGAGTTTGAATCGGTATTACAAATACCGGTAAAATATCGGTATTTTTAGGTAATTATTCTATTATCCCAAAAGAAACCGAATGCTACGAATACCAGTATAATGTTATTGATCAACGTCATACCGGTATAGACGTATTTTGGTATGATATCTGCATAATTACCGGTACTGATATTCCCCAGTTTAGATGATGTACAGTATTGTAAGCACGCGGACACTTTGTTTATATTCCTAATGTGCACACAGAGGTTCTGTGTATTCGTATCTTACAGTCGCATTCATAATTACACGCTCGTACGGCATGTACACACTTCTCGAGGAAACGAAAAACCCCGATTCGCGTTTCCCGTCGACAATGTGATAATTCTATCCGTATTTTTTCCCATCTACTCTATTTAACTTTGTATTAGATATTTACTATTCAAGTTACGCTATTAAGTTAAGGTATTAAACCTGTATGTGAATTTGTGTTACGTTAATAGAGAAAGAAAAGCAACAAACCCAGTTTACCAATATTTTCAATACCATGTTTCAACTAATACATCTGTATATATTATCAATAATTTTGTACATATCGTATGGTAGTACATTCCATTCAAGTTGTTACAGCTTAAAATCGAAGTTTTCATTGTGACGCAATTCCGTGATCTGAAACCTCGAAAAGCTGGCCAACTATCGAAAACTTCTTTGGATTTCAATGTAAGTGTTTTTAGTTTTTCACAGTGTTTTTCAAGTCGCTGGCGCTGATACAGAATTTTAAGTTAAAATCACAATGAAGCAACACAATATGACGGATTTATTATCATTGATTTCGAATTTGAGATCAAGAAAACAGTATTCAAAATGGTGGATCTAATGATAATACAGTTTAGAATAAAGTTGGCTAGTTAAAAATTCAACTAATTCTTATTGGTAGAAATACGAAATTACCTTTCAAAAAACCCAATAGTAAAAATTAGAGAAAAGACAGGATAAACGAGAGAATACACGATATAAAAAACTGTCAATTAAAGATGTTAATTAGAGACATATATTTTATCTAACAATGACGTTGCTTTCTCAAATGAGAAAAAATCTTTCTTCCTCCTCGGTGCCTCTAATTATTTCATTAATCACAGTGTGTAATACGATGTCGGCAAAAAAAACAATCCTGTAATTTTTATCTCCGCGAGCTAGCGAGCAGAAAAGATAATGTAATCGCTCAGGAGGGGAAGAAACGTTTAAATACGAAAAGATCGTCCATCGAGGATGAAGAAACTTCGCCTCTCGGAATAATTAGCGAACCGTTTCCGTATCTCTAACAAGGGAACAGAGTTTCTCAGCCACGTTTGACCCAGCTTGCTACCCCGTTCCTAGCTCCACGTAGTCCAAAGTCGCAGGAATTACAACTTTTATGGCTTGCGACCAGCCGAAATTTCCTGCATCAATATCGAACGTTTCCGCGTGTGTTTCGCCAAGAACAGTCGAACGTTACTCGAACGCAGTAAAACTGAATTGTTGGGGAACGATATTGCTCTATAGCGTAAAAGGAAAATTATTTTCTGTTTTACGTCACGACGAGGAGGACAAACAACGAACAGAAACATTTTGGAGTATTGTGTATGTATGATATCGTAGAATCAAATTAAGGGGATAACCAAGTGTGAACCTGTGACAAAATCAATTTTTGTTTGTATATTTAAAAAAAGATAGTCTGAAAATATCTGTGCAAAATTGTACGCCTTAATTGTTGAAATTAACGAAGTTATAACTGGTTAAATGAGATGATGCTTAATTCTGTTATTACCACAGATAGATTCAATGTCAATTCAATGTTCAATTTAACCCTTTGCACACGGATGTCCACTATGAGGGGACATCGTAAGTCTAACAAATTTTGTTAGTAACACCATAAAGAAGTTATGTTTGTAGTGGTGTCATCGCATCAAGAAAGCTAGAAGAATTTATAATCAAGTCTAATAATACCAAAAACAACACGTTTCCAAAGTTAGACTATTTTATGTAATGCGATTCCTGTTCGCATGTTTTCCAACGAGATGGTGCAGAGTGCAAAGGGTGAAAGCTCTAATTGAACATAGAATGACAAATATGGCTACACAGTAGGACCTTTTCGAATAATAAGAAAGTCCTCTGTTTTTTTATCTGCTGGCAGATTAGACTTAAGTATGCTTTTCATTGTAAGCATACTCATTCACAGTATATAAAACTTATATATGAAACTACATTTTCTAAGACGTTGTTCATGATATCTTAACCCTTTAATCTACAACCACGTGTGAGACTCATGGTCGGATATTCGGGCCAAAACTGATTATAACGAGCTTAAGAGATTAAAAAACACTGGACCAACAGGTTCGAGATTTTACACGCATATTCAATGTACGTATGATTATAACTCGAACAAGGATTATATCAAAATTTTATGTCGCTATATTTTCTAGCTTATTCGATAGCTTAAAAAAGCATAAGAATATCCTTAATCACACTTCAAAGTACTGTCATTTATTTATTGACTACTTTTGCCTTCTTAAAAGTAATAAAGCATGATCTGCCTAAAATGAACTTTGTCATTATTTATTTATAACTTAATATGAAACATAAAACAGAATTAATCTTCACAAAATTGTGCTTAATTTAAACTCGAAACATAAGTTGTCAAATAATGGTAGACTATGTCCAGTAAACTAAAATTAACTGCAATTACTTTTAGCAAACATCATATAACAGTAGAAAACTGCACAAACTTTCCACTCAACCCAATGTAATGAAATTCCATACCGTACTATATAGAAACCGCGTTAAAGGGTCTTTCTGGCGTGACAGTCGACAAATTAAGCATACTTTACGAATTTTATTCAAAGTCTATAAAATAAAGAACAATCTCAAAGTTTTTTCTACTAATAACACTATTGAAGAGGATTATAACAATATTTTCATTAAATTTATTCTCATTACTTCATGGTTGTCAAAATATCTTGAAAACGGTGTAACTGAAACAAAAAATTCAAATAGTTTGTTAAATTATATTGGTGTGGTTACTGTGTGAAACAGAATAACCTTGTAAGTGAAAAAATTCAGAAAATGGCGCTCGTTTAATCTCGAGTACCTAAATGTTAACCACTTTTTGTCCATCATGTTACATTTAAAAACTATACAATTTTCAATTTTTAAAAATGACCGTAGCTCACGTCACAGCTACTGGTGCGAAGAATAACATATTTAAATTTCAGAAAGATCGATTCAATAGATTTTTTTTATCTTGACATCCAGATTAAAAAAATAACATTTGGAGAAATACTTTTACACGTGTTTGATTTTACTATGACGTCTTTCGCTTTAGATTGGCCGTAAAAGCCATAATAATTCGAATAACAGCAAATTTTACAAACAAACAAACAAATTTTAAAACAGCATTTTTCAATACATCTATTTTCGAAAAGTGAAAGAAATAATTGATTCTTTGAAGGGTCATACCTGAAGGACCCTTTAAGTAAAACTCAGAATTATAAATTCATTTAAATTTAACAATTCCAAATTTGGAGATTACTATTTTCGATTACTGCTACATCTCGCTATTTTCCCTTTCCCAGATTCATAAATTAGCATTCTAAATTTATGTATGAAATTTATGTATAAAATCAAATTCCTAGAAGTTCTCAACGAACAGGATCCTCCGAATGAAATGAAACACGAACGAACACGAAGGCAACGAGTAAGGGAAGAACGCAAACGTGAAGAATCCATGGTGCACGGACGATTCATTTCTATCGTGTCGCTGCGAATAAGTCGCGGCGTCCTTGGTTACATCTCGAGAATCGGGTATCGATTGCTCCTCTCGTACGGCGATAGGGAAAAAAACGAGGGAAAGAAAAGAAAACAGACTTGCTTATTCTCGCGCCGCTCCTCGTTCGGAGCAACGTAAACACGTTGCGGACTAAGTTTCACCTTTACGCTTCTTCGAAACACCTTGGTTTCCACGAAACCCTATGGCTTTGAAAAAAAATTGAGGTTTCTAGGAAATCACGTTTCCTTCAATGCCAGGATAAGCATAAAGCCAATATTGAATTGATACCTACCTCACTCCCATTTTTCAATTTAACGGGTGTTTCCTCAAACGTTTCATTTATTATTATTTATGACTCGTTTTACTTATCATTTTAGCTTAAATGCTTTATTCACAGTTATAAATAAGTTCAAATAAACTATCTTTAAAGGTTCACTTCGATCAGATACGTAAAAGAATGATGTAGCTGTTTTTAGTTATCATGAACGATCCATAATCTTTATTGTAAGTAACATTAACCAATGAGGCTCCTTCAGGTTTTAAGCAACAAAATACTTTGGATTAATTATATACTTTAATAATTGAAAGAAATCGACTTTCTACCTTTTTACCATTGAAATATATTATTAAGAACATTTTTTGCATATAGATTGAATTTCGCGTGTACATTTTCAACAAGCGTGTTTTTCATACTGAATACGAGTAATATCCGCTTTATTTTTTTTTTTTTTTGCGATAATCGATTCGACAGTTTTTGCGTATAATCGAAATATGGTTGAAAGCATTCAGCGTTCTATTCGCATAAAGCTTGTTGTTCAGTTGATAGACATTTAATTCGAATATTTATATTTGCGTTACCTTAACAGCGTCTCATAATAATAGTACTAATTTCGAACTATATTTCAAGTGATTTAGATAAATGAAAGGTCAGACAGAAGCAGAAAAATAATTTCAACAATTTTGGTGGATGTTTATCTTGTGATAAAATTTATCTTTTAACGCTTGAACTAAGGATTACAGGAATTTCTTTGATTTTTCAAAGAGATTCTTTGATTTTTTGAACAATACAAAGATGTTTTATTTAAAAAAAATCTTAAACGAAGAACATTTTACATTAACTCTATAAATCACTTTTCTTTCACAGAAAGTTTGGTATAAGTCTACGTAGCAAAATCATGAAGTAACAAATAGTTATTAAATAGTATATACATTGAACATAAAATAGTTATACTTAATCAACAAATAACATCAACTGCATTAAAACATAGAAATGTATATTTCCATATTCACAACCGGCAGACGTTTTAAGTCTCTAATATCAGTAAGCAGGAATAGAATTTGAAGTGACATAAATTCACGTCAGGCGTCTCGAATGTGTTAAAAAACAATATTAAATTACATAGCATTAGATTGAGACAAACGTAAAAAAATTTGAATATGGACTAAAAGAGTGAAACGTCGTACAGTATAAAACTTGCAATAAAAACATCGAATCGTTTGGTGAGTTAGATGTTAAGCTAGAAATTTGGCATGAGTCATTTTGACGTGTTTGGTTGATAGAGTGTGAAACACGTCATTGTCAAAACAGCGACACAGTTGGCCTCGAATCTGTCGTGTCGCCAAGGTTGGCGAAATATTTGCTCGACACAATCGTAACACTAATTTTCTTGTTGGAGCTGGAGATACGGACATTTTATTCCAATGACATATGAGGAATAAAACCCATCTATAGTAATTTATTCATGGCGTTTACGTGAACGATTAAATTTTCGTTTGTTCGCTATGAAATATTTTATTCTAGAAATCAACAAAAAATTTTTGTCTAAAGAGTAACAATCGTTAATCGTTTATACATTACTCGAAATTTTCATCTAGATAAAAAATCATCATCATCCCATTTATGATTCTAACGATTAAGGGTATAGTGTGCGGGAGAACGAGTGGACACTTCGTATCAATCCAAAGAATGTCACAGTTTAAAGCAGAAAAGGACAAAATCTAACTCGAATAATCTTTCACAAATAAGACACGTCGACTAAAAACAACGCACAGCGGGTCATTCGCGACCTTCGTTCGATTGAACGGGTCACCCCGATAAGTTTCCTCCTCGTTCAACATAAAATATAACTCGATTATTTCAATCACAAATTTTATTTAATACGTTTGGAGTAAAAATCTGTTCATATTTCATTCATTATTCGAGACTTTTATCCGTGCAGAAATTTTGCCCATCTTTTGCTCGAAGAAATCTTGCAGACTCACCTAATTCGCAGGCACTGGGCTGGAACGTTGAGAGGATGGTCGACTGAATCGTTGCTGGCTTGGACGACGAGGCAGTTGCCAGGATAACACTAACCAGGGATCAGCTGATCGACGAATGACAGACGGTGGCGATCCGTCACCCGCAACGAGTATTCACCACCGAACACGATAACCCTCGCCGAACGAAGGTGCGCGGACGACTGACTGCCGCTACCGCCACGGTGGGGTGTAGCTGTGCGCTGATTCTCAACCAACCCCCACTCTTTCAACCCCTTTCTACATCCTTTCTTGTCCCGCGTACACGACGTAGCCCTCTCTCTTCAACCTACCGCGTCTTGTTTCCATCCCCTTCGTGACCAACCCCTTCGTCCAAAGGATCGCTCTTTGTCTGCCGGTCCTTTTCTGTTTTCCTTCGCCTTTCGCTCTGCTTTCTCCGCGATCCTTCCGCTCCTTTATCACGTTCCTGTCTTATTACAATTTTCCGTCTTCTTTCCGGATTCGGCTGTCCGTCAACTAGCCTCTTACTCTTTCACTTATCTCGTTTGCTTGTTGCTTCGGTTTTTCCCTGAAACGCGTTCACTAATTCCATCAGAGATTCCTTCTTTGCTTACCGTTTAATTTGCTAAACGAATTTTTGACAAGGCGTTAGGAAATTCGAAAACCATGTTGAATTCATTTGCTCGACGATTGATTCTAATCTGGAGGATGGGAAGAGTTTAGAGCTGTTGGAATATTTACTATAATTCAACCTTTTATCTTGCTAGAAAAATAACTGTACTGAGAATATATGTACAATGTACATATTTGTCACTGGAGAATAAGAAAAGAGAACGTTTAGGATATAGCCTAAACAGATGTATGAAAACTGCAGTATACATATACAACTAGAAATTCTTTCTACCTTTCACGTATAACGTTTGTCTGTTAGTCTTGACCAGTGCTTCGTAGAGAAAACGTCACAGTTTATTCGTGAAATTTTAGAAATAAAATCAAAACTTTTAATCATGTTATAGATTTTTTATGACGGGACGAACGACGGGAACGAATGGGACGACGAGTTGATGATGAGTGTCAGAAAGAAGCGAATGGAAGTAGAAAAAGGTGTGCAAACGACCGCGAATAAAGAGAATTCGAAGGAGATTAAGATCGAGCGCGAGCTAGTAAATGAGTACGAAATCTTTTCTCTGTGTTTATAACAGTACTATATTTTTGTTAGTAATAATACTTATTAATATACAACTACTAACAATTCTAACAGTTAATAAAATTAGTATTTTATTCTTTTATTACTACCCATTTTCAATAAATGCTGTGTGTGTTGGTTGCGAGAGGAATAACAATTGTGGCGTTTGGTCCTGAATTTGAGGATTCATTGATTTTTGACTCATAAAGGAAGTACCCAAACTGTAGCACTCGATGTTAAATGCAACTTGGCAGAAATGAAGATCATGATCTAAGTAACGTACAACTTTGTACGTGTTTTTTGGAATAATACAAATTTTTTCATTGTGCTTCGATATTTTATATTATAAGAATGTAGATGACTTCGAATTGTATTACAAGATATTTGTATACATTCTTTTATCAATTTTCAAACACGCATTACTTAAAAGTTTCGATGGTCACTTATTGGACAGTCTGAACGTAATACATACTTTGCGATCATTCTTACAATTAACAGCTGATTTCTCAATTGATAATAAAGCAGCAATGTTTTGGAAATATTTATCAGTTCATAACAACTCAATTACTCTCTTTCGCGTTTTAATTGAATTCTACTCATGATATCATTTTGAAAATGTACCAGCAACTAACTTTTGGTATTCTGATAGTAAGGGACATTGTATAAGTCAAAAAACCGAAGTGTTAGGAAACTTTAGAGCACACTTATTGTTGGCATTGTTTTCTTCCATATATTATATCCTCGTAGTCAATATTAGTTACAATTATTTCAGATATCGCTTTGGGAATATAAAGTGAAAAATTTATCTGCCCGGAAAGATTTGCACGCAACTGTAGATCAACATATTTCCATGAAACTTGGCTGATACATCGTGAAAAGTATCTACTTCCATTACGCGTATGAAAGATTTATATAAGATATTTAGAATCATCAAAAAATACTCATACATCAGCATTTGTTTCGACCTGAAAGGCGTTGTTCTCCCTTAAGCTCCCTCTAGTCATTGTTTCGCCGACACACATTTCCTGTCCCCTTTCTGCTTCCTCATTCCCGATACAACTCACTCCAACCCCGTCTTTTTCTAACGAACGCGTTCTCCATCTCTTCCAAGCTTTTCGTCCCTCCTTGGCCCCTATCTCTCTCAGTTCCAGAGAGATGCGAATGCCACCCCGTTCGTCGACGAAGTTTGACTGCGGGCAGAGAACAGAGACGGAAAAACAGAATAAAACGGCAGAGGGGGAGTATAATCGAGGGCGTGAGAGAGAAAGGGCGGAGAAGAAGCGCGCGAGAGAGGACTCCGAGTGCAAATAAGGCACCAGTGGGAGCAAGACAGAGCTTGAGCCCGAGGGTGGAAGAACACCAGCGATTTATTGGATCCCCGAGACCAGCGATCACCTATACGCCTGGAGAAAAGTTTGGTAGGATTCGAGACGGGATACTTTGGCGGTTGACTGTTTGGTACGGACAAAAAAAACAACGCGAGAAATATGGAAGTCGGAAGTGCGAGTCCTGCGGTGAAAGCAAAGAGAACAATGAAAGATCAACTCATCCGGCTTAGGGAAGATTCCGGTGTTGCTGTCACTGGGATCGATAGCGACCGCGGACGTGTCAGTTGGCATCGTTCATCGATGTTCACTTCAATCGAACGGCTGATGGTCGATCGATTGTTAGATCTGTGTTATACATTATTTACACTAATATTATAAAGAGGTAAAGTTTGTTTGTTATTATGTACGGGGTAATCTTCGGAACTACTGAATCGATTTTAAACATTTTTTTCAGGAATAAAAACCTACACTATCCCTGTGTAACATAGGTCATGTTTTATTTTTAAAAAATGTACGTTTTCAATTTAAAATCTAAAAATTTGTAAATCAAGCCGGAAGAGAAGCGATGCTTGGCTGTTTTATCGGCGTACGCTGACCAAATGGTTGGATATACGTGAAAATAATGTAATACAAAAATATACCTAGCTTTAAAAATGAATTGAAAATTATAAGGAGAACTTAAGGGTATTTATTAGGTATAATATATTAATCTTTATAAAAAGAATCATTTTATTATCTGGAAAATTTCACGAAGGTGAAATTTGCCCTTTACAGCACGTTATTTGGTCGCATAATTTAGGAGACAATGAAGTGATAGTAATTCACAGTGAAATGAATTATAAGTCATTCATCACTAGACTGCGGATTTTTATGCAAAATAAAATCTTGGCAAACGTATCTATGAAAATTGAACCTAAATAGGAATTTATGTTATTCTGCAAATATTATAATATGAACTTTACTCTGAATATTTTGTATATTCTTGCATACTGTGTGCATTTTGTAGTTTCTTCCACATTCAAATTCCCTATTAATGCATCAAAATCCACAGTCTATTCATCACACGACCGAATTCGTCATTAACCCTTTACACTCGAGAGATGATCCTCAGTCACCATTAAGTTTCACGCAGCGAATCTACAATACCTAATGTTTCATTAGACTTAATTTCTTTCGAGCTCGAAGTGTCAATAAAATGATTGTCGGCGAGGTAAAGGTGATTTTATTCTCAAATCTAGATAGCTTAGAATTCATGGCTATAGAGTGCTAAGGAACACCTCGAGTTGCTGGTAGATACCAGAAAAAAAGGCTTCGAGTGCAAAGGGTTAATATTTACATTTAAAAATCTATCTGTACCCTACATCCAGTTAAATGTGTACTTGCATAAACACTACAATAGTTATTGTACCTACGTGAGTGATATAGAATAAGAATAGTATTCCACGTGTGTGAAACCGCGGGCTTAGAACGCAACAACGTCATCATTAGGTCAAGCACATGGATACCTGAAAATTGACAGTTTCTAGCGATAGCAGGACCCTGATTCATCGCACGTTTGCCCCTCAGCAATCTGTCGCGCGAGCGCGCGCAGAGCGTTGCTAGCAGCTATCAATTTGACAGGAAATAATTTACACTTTCCACCGCACCGGCTCCGCGGGGAAATATATTGTGAATATGCATGCGCCATGCATGAATATGAATACGGGTGAATTATTACGCGACAGAAGAAAGTTCGCGAACGGGGTTTCGTGCTGGGCGGAAACGTTTCCCTAGATAAGAGTCTCGGAGCTCCGTCGGTACCAACGGCACTTCCCAGGTGTACCCAAAGGTATCTCAAAATCTCCAGCGAACTTCCTGGCGATGCAGGAACTTTTACGAGAAGTACACGGAACCTGTACTTCGAATGCATCCAAGACTGTCTCAAGGTATCATTCGAAATCGGTTGCTGATCTCCCAAGATACTGCCAGTTTGTTCAGGATGTCTTGCACTCGCTGAAGTTACTAATTTCAAAGAGTACAGCATACCTGGAAATAAGTACGATGTGACAGGTGCAATGATAAAATTTTCATGTTGAAGTATTGGACTTAGAATGAATGTTCTCGAAGTGTCCGCCACCGACAGTTTTGAAACTTTGCATACGTGTAAAACATCGAAGTATATTCGACAGGTACATTTTTATTTTGGCTAGTTTTCATATTTTGGGGATGAAACGGTCCCTCAATATTCATACGAAGGGGTAAACGATTTTAGATATTATAACATTGTGTTGAACAAAGCTTGATGTAAACTTAATTTAATTCATAACATACTGTATGGATAATTTTCTTGTCGACATTCTTATCAGAAGGTAAATTATTCTTAATCATTTGGACCTTGGGAACATACATTTTTCCTATCAAACGATTTCAATGAAATTTGGTATAAAAGACTTTTTGGAGGCCTTGACTCCAAATATGAACTCAGATTCAGAAATTCAACATGGTAGATCCAACATGGCGGACCAAAATGAAAAAATGACATGATTTTGTATGTACTCTAGAGATTATTTAAAATTAAGAGTAATTCAGTTATTAAAACAGAGTGAGACTCAGAAAAAGTTGCGGAATGTAAGTATCTATTATCTTAATGAATTTGTATATTCTTTGGACTTGGTACAATAAAGACCCAATATTATTTTAATTGTTGTTGTCGTTTCATTTATCTCAAGGTATCATTCGAAATCGGTTGCTGGTTTCCTGGGATACCACTAGTCTTCTCAGGCTGTTATAACTATACTGCGAATCTTTATACATTTATAGAAAATTTAAATATACAAGAAATTTCAAAATCCACACCATATTCAAGAATATAAAAAACATTAAAAGTAAAGTTCATATTATAATATTTGCAAAGTAAAATAAATTTCTATTTACGTTCAATTTTTGTAGGTACATTTACAGAGATTTTATTTTACATAAAAATCCTTAGTCTAGCTACGACACTCGAATTTCGACAAGTGAAGTATCAAACGAAAATGCAAGAAATTGTTCAAGCAAACAAACTTTCAAACTATTTGGAAATCGTTTTCCTGAAGGACGGACAGCGAACACGTTGTAACTGAACGCGTCGTGTTCTCTCGCATCGAATGCCATAACTTTGGGCCAGTCTTGACAAGCATGTTAGCAGTGATTTAGGCTGGAAACAGGGAACCTAATCGTGGACCGTGACGCACACCGGAAGATATATCCAGTCGGAGTATCCGGTGAACTCCGGGGTGGATAGATCTGGAAATGGGGCTGGCGTCAGTTCGTTGAATTGACGTGAACGGCTAGCAGCAACAACAGTGTCTGGTAATTTTGCATGTTCGACTTAATCCCTTGTTGCAGATTACAGTCTAGGTACAAACAATTTATCGAATAATTTCAGTGTTCCTCGGTCAAAAATACATTAGCATAGTTAAAATGTGATAAACGCAAAGCTTGAAATTAATCTCAGCTTCCATCTAAAATTAACAATATGCAGCAAAGGATAATGTAAGAATCGTTCTCCCTCAATTCAGTGTATGTCATTGTGTTTGCATACACAAAAGGTTTTATTCTTATATCCAAAGAAACTATTCTAAAGTCGCAGTCGATTAGCTCGCTATTACTCGATATTACTGTAATAATTGTTCGATCATTAGGTCCCACATCGACGAGGTTCCTGGTAGCGAAGATCCGAAAATAGAAGGGATCGGAGTTTCAGAAGAAGAAGAATATGTATAACGTGCAACATTCTTTAAGAAATAGATTACAAAAATGTACAGAGAAGAACGGTCATCAATTTCAACACATTTTATAGTATTTAAAGTATGATTTTCATTGACTTTCAGATGTCATCTGAAGGTCAATATATTGTACATGTTTGAATTTGTCTTTTCATTATTTACAATAATGTATTGCAATAATGAAAATACCTCATCTTATTAAAAAACAAAACGCTAATGGCCTTGAAATCTCGGAAAATATGACCTTGATATAATCTTTTTTGTCTAAATCAAACATTTTCCTGTGGTGAAATATCTTTATTCCGTTAAAAGCAACGGAAATATTTTAAGTACAAAGCTTTGAACACTCACCGTATATATTAAACAGAAAAAATGGCATACAAACTCAGTTATAATACATGATATGCACAAATGATATACAACGAGGCATATTTTCCAATGAAACACACTAAGTGTGATGATTAAGATAAGATTTCTTCGTTTTTCCCATTTTATCATGGATATTACGTCATTCATTTCACGGTCAAAGTCTTCAGTTTCGACTGCTGTAAATCACATCGGTTTTACTAACAACATATTTGCACGCATTCGCCGTTCATATTTCCTTTATTTGTGTGTATTTGGTGGCTGTACACTTCAATCTCGATTGCAATTCATTCCTCGTAACTTGATTTCGAATGAATACCTCCCGTAATTGAAGTGCCCTTACACAACGTTGCGCGTGTGTGTGAAGCGCGTAGAATATACGTCAGTTGTACGATAACGTGCGGCTTGATCGTTGTTGAATTGCAAAATCTATTAACAGCTGCGCCATCTAATTCCGACAAGACACTGACCGAATTCGCTGGCTAATTTCTCGCCTCTCTAATCTAAATCAACGTTATTCCGCGGTAACGCAATTAAAGTAAAACGCAGTTGTATGCGGAACACTTCTGATCACGTATTCATCCCTCGCATGATCACAGTTTAATGTATGACGATTAGGAAGGATTTGTCTAATGCATACCAGAACGTTTAGATTGTACTTCGTCAATTCCTTTATTATCATTGAATTTAATGGTTATCGAATGATAAGTGTATGAAAAAGTAGATTTTTAAGTAAAATGCGTTCATCACAATTAACATGAAATAATTAAGGATCAAGTAAGTTTTTATAATACAACTTCAACTAGACCTTACCACTTCTACTTTATATGTAGATATATTGTTTAACATATATATAGAACCAGAATTAAACGATGAATTCAGTGATATGACATGTACATATACACAGCATAGAACGTGTGCATGAACGTGTGCAGAAAATCCACTTCTGAATTTTACATTATTTTGTAAGTAGGCCGAGAATTAAAGCGTTAATACGTATTTACTTCATTTTTATTCTCCATTATTTAGGTAGTTAACAGCATGTGCTAAAAAGGCGTTTAAATTGAATAAAAATAAATAAATAATAGCAAGGCTGACAAAAAAAGAAGTGGATCAGCCAAAAGTTGGGCCAGCTTTGCTCAAAAATAGAGCAGAGCGCTATCATAGCTACTCATCTCGCCGGTTCCGTGTCACTGTCCTCGTAATTTATTCATCGTGCGCCGTCCAGAGTCTTGCCCCGGTCCTTTCTGTGACGTCACGCTGACCCTTAAACCTCTGAAGACCGTCCCGACTTAAGATTCGCAATTTCCTTTCCGCACGGACCAAGGAGAATTTAATACAAACCGATATGAAAATCCCAACGGCACGCTCGCAAACAAAGAAAGAGGGCTACGCCATTGTTTACAGAAAGAGAAATAGACAGGATTTGTCGAAAATGAAAAATTTTGCGATATATCCTCCGACAATGAATTCTCGAACGCATAGATGCGATCTCGGTTTCCCCGTCTGTTCTTCCTTTCGAATCAAATCAATTTGTCTCGTTGGGCACTCGGTATTCATCCCGTGTCCCATAACGTGCTCCACTTTCAAATTTAAATGTCGTCCCCGTATCTATGGCGGTTGCGTCGAAAAAAGATGGCGTCGCTGTTGTGGAATCTTTTCCGTAATAATTTACGGTGAACATACACACAATTATAGATTCACGATTCGCAAATCGACTATTTAAATTTCTGAACTCAGGACACCTGGATTCATAACATTAAAAAATGTTTCAGTTGATAACACGTGTCATCTCTCCGTTCTATACAAAACAGGTGGAAAAGTAAAAAAATACATGAAGAAGAAACGGGTAATCCCACGACCCTCTAAACCCGCCTAATTCGATTCACGCGCGGAGGCCGCCTGCAGCTCGCTAGCTCTAATTCCACTTATTAGGGATCGGGGCTTTTTACCTCTCTGGCTGTAAATTTCACCTTTCTCGCTGTGAAATTACCTAGGCGGCAAAAAAGTAAAACGATTTTGCGGGCACACACCGTGCGACTTGTTGGCATTAATTGGGTACCTAGAAGCGTTTGAGAACTGTTTCGTATTCATTACTACGTACTACAGTAATACCTCGATTTAGTGGACTAATTGTGGAAAAGAGGTGTCGGTTAAATTTAGATGACCGTAAAATTAATGTTTACTCGAAACCAGAAGTGCGTTAAATAACAGATTACTTGTGTACTTTAAATGGAATTAATGCTGTAAATATAACTTTTTCCATATTAATTTTTCTTCAATATAAACACGTGCGAAATGTAGATACATATAAACTAAATTAGAAATTAAATACATTGTACTTTCATACAAAGAATGTATGAATCTTGGTTTCTGCTCACTCGTACTCATTGTTTGATATTCCTTCTATTAAACTCAATAAAGGATAACGAATATTTTTACATGTTTTGCTCGGCACGAGGTAATTTTACCTGAAAACAACATAATAAGGATTTTGAATACTATAGGACAAAATAATGCTGTAGAATTCCATATAAGGAATTAAATATTATTAAATACTAATTTATATATTAAGAAACATTTCTTTCACGAAAAACATTGGTATAAGAATCTGAAACTTCGAAATACATTAAACATATACACTTTAAAGATGTGTCGATCGTCTTCCTCTTTAATTAGACTAGCAAAGAGGAAACGGGACTGACCCAATAAGTCCGTTTGCACTTTAGCTTCACTTTCCTCGTCAAAAGGAGGAAATTCAAATAATTATTTGGCGGAGTCAGACTAGAAAATCGAAGGAACTTTGATTCCTTCTAACTTCCTCTTAAAAAAAAAAGAGTAAAAAAGTAGCTAAGCAACGCTTATCTTTCCGACTTGATTTTCATATTTCGAGATTTAAAACTGACAATGTATTTTTATCAGAATGAAGCATAGCCTTCGATACTCATGAATAGTGTAGCTTCCTATTATTGAAAAAATATTTAAAATCGGTTCGGTAGTTCCGGAAATTACCCCCTGTAGACAAACAAACGAACAAACAAAACTTATAATTTCTGAAAAAGGATTAATACTTAATTTCTGAAAAAGGATTTTCCTAATGGAGCTTTAGAGTTTCGTTCGTTAGTAGCAAAATACACCTGTCGGTGGACATTTAACTCCACGGTTTAACTGCAATCATGCGCCTATAATCTTTTTTGGAAAACCTTTAATTTCATTTAACAAATTGTTCCTTCAGACTATCAGATTCAGCTAAAACATCGTGACGGTCGATTCACGACTCGCTCTGTATGATTTGAAAAAAAAATGGGACCCCTGACTGTCTACGTTAAAAATCGGGGAAAAGTCTCTGGCCAAATTGACACATTACCCAGGAGAGTGCACACGCGGGTTGGGCATACAGTTTTCATGGACGCTATCACGGGTTGCCGCGTTGCTGGGACCGGATACGCTGTGAACGCACCAATCAACACCGCGGAGCGTGCTCATCCGGTGACATTAATTTGTCTGCAATTAGTGCGAAATTTCGGGGCGAAAGGTTGCGCCTGGAAACGAAACTACGACCGTCGCGCGAAAGCACAATGAAACGTAATGAAACGGTTCTGTGCTCTGTAACCTATCACAGGGTGGAAAAAATATTTTCCGCTGCCTCGGCACTGGCAAGAATTGCTGCCAAGTCTGGCGACGCGGTACCTCTTGCTTTTCGAATCGATACGCCCTGCAGTGTTTTGAAACGGATATCCGAACGCGAAGAACCTATTATTTTCATCATTTTTTGTTTCTCTCTTTTTGATGTCTAAGAAAAAAACTCTTTGGAGTCTACTACCAATATACCCCGGGGATAGCCCCGGGAATTGTTTTGCGTATAACAAAGGACACAAAGATAAATAAAACTATACCAAGGTAATCAAGGGGGCTCATTACAGTAACGGTTTGAAACTAGACGCATTCTTCAAGAATCTTTTTCGAACAAACGATGAAAGTTAATCAATTTATTGGTTATTATACTTAATATATACACATTGAACAATGTAATTGCAAATTGTGTTACGAAAAAAATTCAAAACAACTGGGGAGAATGAGAGCAAAGAATTGCACTAAAAAAGTGGCGACATAGTGTGCCGACTGTTTTCATTCGCCTTTTCTTTGCCTACTGTGTTTCAATGTAACTCATCACAGTATGACAAAAATAATATGTATACTTTCCTTGTATTAATAAAATTATATTTTCATGTTTTGTATGGCATTCATTTCTTCAAACTATTATGATAACAGTGGTCCTATTTAGAAATTTATTAGTATCGATATTTACTCTAATTATGTATTATTACTATTGGTCGCGTCGTCGGTCACCGGTGACACCCACGGCAGTCAATGTGTTAAAAGTAACGAAGATATTTGAAAGGATAAATATTAGGTGACTCACTTTTGTACTGTTTACAATATCAATCATGAAAAAATTTATTTTCGTAAAAACTATAGTTGCCTTCTTTATGTACAAACGCTAATGAATCTCAACTAACCGAGCATGCCTAATGTAAAACCAGTGCCTCTAGATACCTCAAAATAAATACGGCGAAATAGCGGAAAGATTACATTCTTGTAAGTGGCTACCTTCCTTTTCTATACAGCCTAAGGCAAAAGTGCAAGGGTTAAAGGAAACCGTAATCTGTAATGATCAGGTTTGTTCTTGATGGTCTATACACTTTCCAGATGAAATATGGTTTTCCGCGATCAGACGGTTTCTTCAAAACACTGCGATGTACCGTGGCGCTCCAAGTCGAAAAGCTCCCCTGTTGTTCCGCGTTGAAATAAATTTTTCCAGAGCTTCTAGCGTCGTTTCTAATCAGGAAGTATAGTGCTGGAGATGAGTCATGTTCCATTCCCGGATGGAACAGTTCACCAGCAATTACGGTGAAAGCGCCATTTTTTAAATTCTCTACGAGACAGTCGATGTATCTTTGAAGCCCAGAAAGTATCGGGATATAAAATATTTTGACACTTGAATTTATGGTCGCGTCTATTTTCAGATGGTTTTGCATACCGGATGTCTCATTCTAATCAATCTGGTATTACATCATCGAAATACTCAGCGATATCCAACAATATTTCAACGTCATTTTGCCCCGTAATTCGATTCTATCGGGCAGCCATTTTTACAAACCTGAGACTCAGGTTTTTATTAAATCACGGTGGAATGCAATGGAACCTCGCTTGACGCTAAGAATACATTCCAATAAGTTTCAACGCTAAACGAAGCCATTGAACGAGAAACCATTAGAACAGAAAATAAGAAATTTTATCAGTTTCTGCGCTCATTTTTTAACATTTATTTTTAAATACTTTTTTATTGGATGAATTATATATTTCTTCTTTGCTAATACCAATTTTTATTCATGAAACATTTATAAATATCAAAAAAGGACGAATAAAGAAGTCATATTTATAACAAGGAAGATTCTTCCTTTTTATGTGAGATTTTTTACCGATTGCATGACATCGGATCAATGACACTTCGTCTTCCTTGAGTTTCTATTAAAATTTAAGTCATTTTGTATAAACTAACCCATAATTTCTGTTACAGTTGCTAAACTTTATTGTAGAAAATCTGTTGAAAGTTCCTTTCACTTGTTGTTCATACTGTAATATTTGTAATGGTACTGTCTTTTATTTTTCACTTCATAATAGAATTTTTATTTAACGAATAACGGATGCACAGTTGGTTACGTTTTATTTGTTATTCAAAATTTGTATCCAGCGAAGAATTTGATCGATCGCTGTTATAAATCTCACAGGAAATGCGATCCTTCCGATGGATTTGAGATCGCGTCGAGACGATTTCCCGAGTTTTTTCCGCTCATTTAACTCAACCCATCCGCGGTACAATGCGAATTCCACGAAGTTAGAGGGGAAAGTAATGAAGTCGCAAATTATATGCGGAACGACGCGAAAAGTTGGGCCAACTGGAATTAGTAAGGTTCCCTTTTGCATCAGCAAGGACGAGCCTCGGTCGGATGTCCTTAGACTCCTATGCGGAGCTTCCCCGTTCCTCCAGTCGGTGAAAATTAATTATTCACTGGAAGGATCTGCAAAAACCGAGCGTCTATCTGTAATCTCACTCTCGTTCGATGGTAATTTATTATCGACTGTCGCTGCCGGTGCAGTTTTCGTCGGATATTGCAATTACGAATATTAATGCAACTCCTCCTGTCCTTTCCTGTGCTCGCGCGATGGTTTTGTAAGGCTCGTTTGCCAAGAATTATGTCCCTTCTAGCGACGAATCGACAGAAAAAACGAGCAAGAGAAGAAATTCAATTTCGAAAGAAGTATGGAACGGAGTTACATCGATTATACCTTCGGTCGAAAACATTCTGCGCTTGCCGCAGATTGTGTTTTCAGTTCATTTGTCGAATGCTGTTGACACGTTTAGTGTCGAACCAATAATTGCTTACTTTCCATTCGGATTTCTGATATATACCTCACGAAGTTTAAAATTGCGAAGAAACAATAATTTCGAAGTCACGATTGTTTAACCAATTCGTTGCCACGTTTTAATAACTTTTCCGCCGTATTGACGATGCGTTATTGTTACTTTATATTTCTCGAGACCTAACGAATAATGTCGTATCAATAATTTAGGTGTCAGAGTTACCTTAAATTTGATCATTTTTTATTACTCTTCTTTGACATTAATTACTTACTTTAACGTATACGCCCTACGCGACACGGAATGTGTTGAAGTGTGACAAGAATAAGGAATAAGAGAAAAGTGCGGTACTGATGGAAGGATACATGTGGCTTAGAAGGAAAACATTGTGAAAACAACAAAAAGGCATAACGTCCCTGTCAATATTGATTTATTAGGGGGAAAGCCACCGTGAACTTCAACTTTACTCGCAACTGGCCGACATTGCCTTCGCCTGAATTCTGTCAAGTGGTTGATGATAAACGACTGCCGATACTTCGAGGCTATCGTTCTC
The DNA here is from genome assembly GCF_026225885.1 of Hylaeus anthracinus. NCBI lineage: Eukaryota > Metazoa > Arthropoda > Insecta > Hymenoptera > Colletidae > Hylaeus > Hylaeus anthracinus. The sequence continues at coordinate 3,729,160 of NW_026535284.1, forward strand.
TTGAGACGCTTAAAGAGTAAAGTTCTTTATTTCATCCATAACTCGAGACGGACACCCTGTACCGCTATTATGTAGGAGAAAGAGAGTTAGCCGTGTCCAATTCTCTTTCTTGATATTTTGCGTATAACAAGGTATATAACGATAAACCTCTAATAATAACTAATACAATAATGAACAGTAACAATGTATTCCAAAAAAACTAATCACTATAATGGAACGTCAAGAATAAAGATTTCTTGGTATTTAATGATAGCAGTCGTAGAAACTTATTATGAAATGTAACACATGGAAAACATGAGCCTGATTAATTTTGCTTCGATCGATTGGATTTTGGTAAACATTATATTATTATTGTGTAATTTATGTATCTAGTTTTAACATTTTCATTATAGCATCTATGGTGCCCTTGATACTAATATTTACATGCCTGGAGCCGCAAGTTAACTACCACCACATCAACTATTACACGAAACTTATATTTCTAGTCAGTACAGCAATAAATAAAACAATTGTTTAAGGGTATCTAACAATGATAGTAACTGCCTATTAGATAGAGATTCCACCCTTTAATTTGAATTTTGTTAGAATCGAATCAGACGATTCTACGCCGAGTTAGGCACTTCAAAGTCAAATACATTATTATAAAAAAAAAAAAATGTTTAAAAGTGTCTGACAATTATAATAACTATGTATTAGGTAGTAGAAATTGTGCCCTTCAAATTGAATTTTGGTATAATCAAATCGGACGATTGTACGCTGAGCTATAACACCTCAAAGTTTCTTATTTTATAGACAATTTTAAATGACTGACAGGCGCTGTAACCGACATATACAGGGTGTCCCAAAAATGTTGTAACACATTAAAAGGGGTGGTTAGGGAGGTGATTTGAAACAACTTTTTCCTTAGCGAAAATGTCGTCCGAGGCTTCGTTGAGGAGATATTAACGAAAAACACTGACCAATCAGAGCGCGCGGATACCGTTGGAGCGGCCGCGGTAGCGAAGGCTATGTGCTAAGCGGCCGCGCTTGTACACGAACAAGGGACTCGACGTGCATCGAAAAACATTGGATGCGGCCGCTTAGCTTGTAGCCTTCGCTACCACGGCCGCTCCAACGGTATACGCGCGCTCTGATTGGTCAGTGTTTTTCGTTAATATCTCCTTAACGAAGCCTCGGACAACATTTTCGCTAAGGAAAAAGTTGTTTCAAATCACCTCCCGAACCACCCCTTTTAATGTGTTACAACATTTTTGGGACACCCTGATATACACATAGCGTCCTTGCAAGGCCGTTTGAATTCCGAGAAATACTAGTAAGCATTGTAGTATTTCCTGGTTGGAGAATCCCTCAATGTTCTTTGAAAGAAAAATATTTATATCAATTTTTCCTGACAATCGATTTTGATGAAATTTGGTATACATGGGTTTTTGAGGTCGCTGACTCCAAATGTGAACTCAAAATTTAGATATTCAACATGGCGAACCCAATATGGCGGACCAAAATACGAAAATTGATTCGAATTGGATGAAATTTGGTATACAGGAGTCTTCGGGGTTTCTGATTCCAAATATGAACTCAGAATTTAAAAATTCAAAATGGCGGATACAACATAACACCACAAAATGCGAAAAATGACTGAATTTAGATGAAATTGGTGTACAGGGGGTTTTCAGGTCGCTGATTCCAAATGTGAACTCAAACTTTAGATATTCAAAATGGCGGATCCAATATGGCGACACTGAATGTGAAAACTGATTCGATTTGGATGAAACTTGGTATACAGAAGTTTCTGGAGATGCTTATTCTAAATCTGGACTCAAAATTTAAAAATTCAAAATGGCGGATCCAATGTGGCGACACTGAATGCGAAAACATTTGATTTAGATGAAACTTGGTATGCAGGGGGTTTTGGGGGCGCTGATTCTAAATCTGGACTCGAAATTTGATAATTTAAAATGGCGGATCCAATGTGGCGGACCAAAATGGGAAAAGTGATTCGATTTTAGTGAAACTTGGTGCACAGGGGTATTTAGTGGTGCTAAACTTCTACGGGTGGAAATAGTGCGTTATCCCTACCCATGCAGTATGGTTGATCACGGGCTCTAATCCTTTCGGTGTCGTTTTTTGTTTTTTTCGTTACGTTTTTCACTCGGTCAAATTAACTCTAACGAATGATATTTTACTTTAAAACAACTACTCTAAGATAATTCAGAGGTGTGTATTTAACTAATAAACAACAAACAGAAACTAAATATTTTTAATCTTAACATAAATTTACTTTAAAAAGAGACTTAACCTCAGTCAATGATCACAATTGTAGGATATATGTAAAGAATTGACATCTACACATAGCTCGTGATCACAGCCTTTAGACGTATTACACCGAATGTCCATTCACTAGACAATTGTTAGCTGAGTTTGTCTATCGATCGATCGATCGATCCACGGCGTACAAACGATGGAACTGAAAATGAAAATGGATTATTATTGGAATCGCGCCGGGTTCAAATTTACTCTGTGAGCGAAAATCACGTCCTCCGTTCAAAGACAGCGAAGGAGTGGGATGAAAACTAGAGAAAACTCGAGGCAACGATTTTCGTCTGGGAAACACGTCGATCGCCTCGTTATCGTTCTCTTAGATTGTGCATCGTGGTTTATCCCGGCCACCTGAAGGCGAACACACACCGTGACTCGCTACATCTCCTCCGGAGATGGGAGAAATCGAGGGGCGCCACGGTGTAATTTCCGGTACGTCCGCCAAAGCCAGCGAGTTGAAAAACAAGAAAGACTGGCGGCTTACCGGGAGAACAAATTCCAGATTGTTTCGCTCTCAGTCACCCTGATCGGTCCATTACTCGTTTGGTCGCGTTGACCTCTCTGCCACTGCGCTCTCTGGATTAGGAGTCAGCAAATATTTTCCGTGGAGGGTCGAACGACAAATATTTTTATTTTCGTGAACTTGGACGTAATACCAAGGATATTAAGTACACACTTCCATCCATGTAAGTTGAGGAACAATATTTATTCCATTTTCCGATCAACCCTCTGTCGCATAATGTTTACGGAAGATTTCCTCTGGTGTTCCTTCAAAAAATTCCATATCAATAAAGATACCATTACTCGCGATTTAATACATGTTTACACTCTGTTTTGTAACTATTAAAAGCATTAAGTATTTAACAGTAGTTACTGTATATGTTATAACGTGGCAGTAATAGCAGATATAGATATACGTATGATAAACATTACCGAGTAATTGAAAGTCGCAACTGTCTTTTTACTGTAAAATGCGTCAATTTTGAAAACGCAAATCAGTGCTTGAAAATGATTGAAAAGTATATAAATTATCGGTAGGTTATGCTATAAACGTTATGGAGAAAAGTAAATATTCCGTAAATGTTGTATGCATTGGTGAATTATTTTCTAATTTTAGAAAAACAATTTTGAGAGTTCTCCCTTGCTATAGACACCACACTGTTTCAATTCCTTTAATTCAATACATATTAGCGTTCAAATACTTTCGTTGACCACTGTATGTGCACAGTTTCTCACGATTTAACAAATAATAGATAAATAGCTATTTACCTATTATTTGATACTCGAAATTTATATCTAAAGAAGAATTATAGCTATCTTATCACGGACTTGAAAAGCACCCTGTGCGACTTGTCTAATAGATTCCAAATTGTTGAAACGTTCGATTCTCGACTCACCGTGAAGAATGTTCGTTCATTCCTGAATGAGTACTCGAAAATGATTAAAGCACGTATGCGAGCAGAGTCCAGATCGTAATTAGATTTTCGCCGACTTTTTCGCTGAATACATTCGACCATTCGATACCTCCCAGTGCGAAGCCACGCTTGCCGTCACGTCGCACGGGACTAATTAGCTTCGCGTGACACCGCCTTTGATCCCCGTAAATTAATAATGGCGACGTACTACCCCGTTCCTGACAGTGAATTCAATTCCACCCTTGCCCTCTACGTGTTCCCCACCGCTTACCCTCCGTGGCTTCGGCCCTTTTCACCTGATTCGTTCCAACGGCCACGGTTCTTGTATCAGAGACGGGCTAACCTCTTATCTAGAAAAAATTACGAGTAACGAATCAAATATAAATAAAAGCTTTAATGAATTATTTTAATGTATTATTTGTTCAATTAAAATTCCAATTTGTATTATGAGTAAAAACTAAACATGTGGAAGAAATGAAAGCTTATCTAAACAACTGCTCGATCGAATAAGCGTCGGGAATATGTCACTGTATATTTTTATTCGTCGTTTATCGCACGAATAAAGATCTATTTCGTAATTTTCGCCAAAGGAGTTGCAACATAATATCATTTAACTAGGATAAATACCTATCATTTCCAGCCATACATTATTATTTCCAGCCATACATTATTATTTTGAATACGCAATTATTATTATTATATGATATTTAAGATAGTATTCCATGTAATGGTATATAAAAGTTCCCAGGCTTTAATTATATTGCTGGTTGTAATAAAAGTTAAAGTAACTTTTTCTTGAAAGACTACAAATAACTAACTTATGATTGCTAATTAATGTTTGAAACTATGACTACTTTTCGAAATCAATTATAAAAGTAATCGCAAAGTAATGAATAACCTAACTCAGCTCACCATCATCGTTGACGAGTACCGATCCCTTTTTAGCGCTTAAAGAGCGTCGACAAGCTCTGACTTTCAAAGCATTCCTCTCTGTGGGAACCAAGAGGGGACACTTCCGGCGGACGCGGTCGATCTTGCAATTCCTTTTTCCTTCTTTAACGCAGAAGTTAATTGACACTTGCAAAAGCGGATCGAGAGTTCAAAAGACCTTGGAAGAGATGATGCGGCCCATTAGGTAGTGCACATGTAAAAATCTACTGTACCAAAGAAATGTATTAGCGCACTGCAATTCTTAGAATACAAAGAATGGTGGAAAATCCTTCATAACAAATTTCAAGAGATAGATTTGAATATTGTCTAATATTTTTTCACTAAAGCAATGAAAAGAAGAAACTTAAAAATAATAATAAAAATAATAACAAGATATTAACTTCTAAAGAATTCTACTAGCTTTGGGCAAAATAATTAGTGTGATGATAAAACAATGAAAAAGCTTACATAATTGTCGTTTCAGCATAAATTATTTGAACAAAAATAAACATTGAACCAGTTTGACATCGCTTTGGTGCATGATAAAATTTACGAAAATTCAATTCGAAAGTCATTTGTAAATAATGCATCCATAAAAATGAATTAGTATAATACCTGGTTAATTGTTTAATCATTTATTTATTAATTTTTTTTTCTTCTAAGTTTCTTATTCTTCCTGAGATTCCTGAGTTGCAAACCTACAGTCCTACAATTTCGACAATTCCATGAATATGTACTTGAAATTTTGCACAATTTACTCTTCAAAGGTTGCACTATAAGTTCCTATAAAACAAAAGAAAATCGAGTTTTAGAGATAGAACTAACCATCAAGGGTCTAGCCACTCCTTTTTATTTTGAAAAGAGTTGACATTTTTTGAACATTGTTAAGAGACCGTGCAACAAATACCGTGTGTGCCTTTGATACGAATGAGTGGATAATCCATCTTCTTACATTCGTACGTAGTTTCAGTCTTAATAGTAAATATTGTTTAGTGTTTCTATCCTAGTTATTCAGTGCCTCATTTCTTCAATTTCAAATACACAACGAACATATTTTTGCTTTATGACGTAATAAAGTTGATAAATTTACTACCATATACGATATATACGATGATAATCTCATGTGCACACATGGATTAACTTTCGAGTTAGTCGAAACCCGTCAGAGTTTCATTCCAACGTGGCAACATCTGGCCAGCACATCTCTCTAATAAAACAGAAATAAATGTTTCCTCGAGCCTTTCCTCGGTGCATGTCATATGCCCGTCCACGATCCTCCTTTTTTTTCTCATAATTTCCGCGATCTTTCCTTCCTTTCTCAACCGTCTGCAACGCTGCATCATGAGTCACGGAACGAAGAGGAGATCGACGAACGAGTTCCCGCCACAAACGAGAACACTCAGCGAGATCTTCCTCGCTATTACTCCTTCGAGTTGAACCGAATACTGGTATCGAAGAACACTTGAAACGAACCTATCCCGGACGGCATTTTTAGGACTCGACTCAATCGAAAGCCATAAAATTTTATATGAACCTATCGGTGGACAAACAGTTTATACTGGGTGGGTCGGAATTCGTAGTACATCCAGTCAGGGTGTGAAGAATACGACCAAAATTTAACCTCACAAGCACAGCTGAATTTCACGATACAGCAATGCAATGTAATGGGATCAAGTTCTTGATAATTAAATCATAAATTTTATTAAAGATATGATACACAGACCTAGCGGCGTGTTGTTTAGACAGATGACATCTGCGAAAGCCACTATAGTGGTGCATCGTGCCTCAGAAGTTAATATATCATTTTTTCATCCGTGGCTTCATTAGCGAGAAGATCGTCTATGAAGTTTGTTCAACTATGCAAACGATTGAATACAACTTGGTTATTTTGTATTCTACCACCGGTTGTTTCTGCCCCAGCTTGTGTCTGTAAAACATTTAAAATGGTGTGATGTAATATAAATTATTTACTACGAATTCCCGCCCACTCATGTATAACCGAATATGTTTATACAAGGTGTCTCAGAATTAATTTAAGAATCGTCTCAGCTATCCCCCATTTCCGGGTCTTACACTAATTCTGAGACACCGTGTATAATAGAAGTCCACCTACTATCCCCACTACTTGTACCTTATCCGCTCAAACAAATGGATTTAATCATACTTATAGGTCATTTTTCGAACTGGAGAATGACTTGCAAGGGCAATTTGATAAAGCTTGGTAAATAAATTGTTCATTTGGTTAAAGATCAAAGATAACAACTATAAATATTTTCTACTGTTTAATAAACTTCAAGTATTAATAAAAAATATATCGTGATATATTAAATATTAATTATGTTTTATTAAAATAGATTTAACTATTTTCATTTAAGGACTTTACTAATGCTAATCAAAACACTCCAAATTAGTTGCATTTTCTTCTGCCTATTGGCTCTGATTAATATCCCTTTCTATTTCAACAAAATATTTCCTAAAAATAGACTATTTCTTAGACACCTAAACCGGTACCCTTACCACAACTAATACAAACACAAGGCTCTTATACAATAATCTAGATTATTATAGTCGAGGTACTACTGCAGTCTTTACACATGCAATAACGAATACAAAGCTCGACGACATTTGTTTCCTTTTCCTTTTCAGTTCCAATAGAGATTACTAAATAGAAAAACTTGTTTCTCGTTCCTTGTTCCATATTTTTAAATTGTGAAAGACACGCAGAAAGATCTATCGCCGCGAATACAAAGTGGAGACAGGGGGTTGGAGCGACGTCCAACGCGAAACGAGATCGTCCATCGTTAGTGAAACGTGTCTACGTCGACGGGAGTGTTGAGAGTACAAAAATGAGAAAGTAGCCAGATGAGGGATGGAGGATGAAAAAATGAGTGACACGCTGCTACGACCTCCCTGCTCCTATTTTTCATCTTCCATCCAAGGCTTTCAGTCGCCCGAGAGAAACAGAGGGACCACGGTGGCGTGAACCGAACCGATAAAATGTCTCGCTGGTTTGTTTGATTTCATTCGCAACCGATTGATTTGTTTGCGTCGATTTCCGACAGGACAACACCGTTTCCATCCGCGGCGAAACGAGAGCATCCCGACGAATGGGATCGTAAAATAAATTTCTGACGTCCACGTTCGGCCACCTCGAGAGCCCAGGAACTTTGAACGTTGTCACGTAGTGTATTGGACCAGATGAATTCCCTGCGCGCTATTACGATAGCAAGAGGGATATAACACCGACGAGCTTCCAATAAATACATTCGTAAAAGTCACAGAGTAGAAGTAAAGAGGAGTGTTAACGTAAAGAACGATGACAGTGTGAAAGAAATCAGTCAAAGAGAAAAATTGTTGCATTTGATGCTTTAACCTATACCTACATGTGAGACTGGTTGTACAGAATTTGAGTCAAACATGCAAAACAAGAGTCGGGCACGTTGCATGAAAGGGCGCAATGAAATATACGTGATTATGGCATGCCCGATTCTACGATAAATCGTAGGGCGAAGGGTTAAATAGCAAGCTTGAAGATTAAGTTCGTACTGTCAGACGTACCAAATATATTTCTGGCGCCAAGTGATGTACGTAAAATTCCAAAATCCCCAAATAGAAATTGTGTCAGCAAATGGGTTAATTAAATTGAGTCCAAATCCCTTCATTGGTGATGTATCATTTCATTCCTGCCAAGTGCGTACTCTTAACTGTTTCACAGTGATGAAAACCACGTCTGCCGAAACGCTTCCCCTTCGAAGCTTTCGCTCTTTCACAGCAACGAGTCCACCCCCTCGAGCGTCTCTGCTGTCTATCGACTATTCGAATCCCGCCGAGCAGAACCCAAAGGTAAATAGGCGACGCTGTTACAAAACGGCGTCGTGGGCGGGGAATTAGGCGGTGAGAGTAACCGCGTGGAAACGGCGCCGCGGAAACGCACTCGTGATTACGGGCGAAACACGCGCGGAATGCGCGACAAAGGGCATAAGAAAGATCGAGATCCCGAAAGTCCCTCGTTCAAGCCTCCATTTCGACTCGCGCAAGGTGAGCTGAAGCCGCGCCAAGGGAGATTAGATTGTAGATTGTACGAGAAGCACGCTGGGCCCGTCGATTAAAACCGAGTTTCTAGGAGTTAGCCTTGCACGAGTGTCTCCTCGATGCTTTCATTTCGGACAAGAGATAGAAATTGCACCGAAACTATTGACCTCGAGTCCGAGGTACCAAGAATTTTGTACGTTGTTATAGAACATTATTAGGTGGTAACCTTAAGAGGATAGTATCGTACGCACGAAAAGAAAAGTATGTTTTTAAGAATTTTTATTTTACATAGCCAATAATTGCGGAATGTCAATATCTTTTTATACAGGTTGTCCATGCTAAAGTGGTAAGTCATAAAAGGACCGCTTACCACTCAAACCGAGACATCTCCGATGAAAATCAGTAAATTTCTAAGCGTTACATCTTGAAGAATAATAAGTGGATTATATGAAAGTAAAAGTTCCAACGAATTATCAAAATTTCGTTCCGTAACGATCGTGCAAAATGGAGAAAATTACTTTGCATAAGGTTTCGTCCATTTCTTTTTCGAAATAAACAAATTTTAGCAAAAAAAAAGATTAAAAATTAAGTTTCCCACCTAATACAACACAATTTTACATTTAAATGGCACAGTAATTATACACAGTAATTAAATTATATCACAGTATATTAATAATTATTAATATCTCCATTATTTTGTAACACTTTCTGTAACACTTTTGTTCAGCTGCGAACGTTATTATTCGTCGCGACTGATGAAGATACGAATACATCATCATCGTTCGCTCGATCCCCAAACATTTCACAATGTTTCGAGGAGACATTACACTCCTCGTAGCTATAGCACGCCTATCAAACATTATACACGGCCTGTACATCATGAACCTGGGCGAACTGAGATCAGTTTCGTCGCCCAAGGTTGCTCAATTAATGGAGTCAAAAGATTCACACTTCGGTGGTCCGAATCAGGAGCCCAGAACTCCACGGCAGGCCGTGCTCACATACGTATCATACACATTCAAACCTGCGTGCAATTCATACATCGATTTTTCGAAGGAGCTGATCTGTCGCTGTTTTGCTGGCGACGGATTCTCGACAGCTCAAGACAGCTGAGCAAATCGAGCGGGCGATGAATTCACAGACGACTCCAACCGAGTCGCGATCAAGGAGTGACACCCAGCAACGCGAAAACAGGGGCAACGATCACTTCGCAAAATACCATATATAGTAATGGCCATATTGAAATTAAACATTAGAATCGAGATTCTAGAATCTAGAATCTTCTAGAAGCTTCTATCGACAAGAGTGGGGAAATCATTGCCTTCCGGACGAATTTCAATTCCAACAGCACTTGTTCGAGATCACTCGAAGCGATCAGACGTGAAATTATCAAATCGTTCACATCCTCCGTTTCTTCATTTTTTGTGAAATATTTGTATAGTTCAAGGGTTTTTTTTATGCTGTAAGGCTTTTTCCCCTCGAGCCAATAAACATCTAACATCATTCTTCTCCGTGTTGGAGAGGTTTCGACAGTACAACTTTCATTCGTTTTGGCATTGAACTAATTAATTTCTTTAAGGTATTATGCTGGATATTATTCTACGGGATTCGAATATCCTTCTCCAGCTCCATGGTGGGTGAATAATGAATATATGCCAACATTGTTAATACGAAATCGCAGTGAGCCAATTTATACTCTGTGGAGAGAAAATGGAAAGTACATTTACGCGTTTACGTTATCTTGTTTATTACGAAGCTACATTACCGAACCCTCACCAGGGGAATGCTTGAACCTTCACAGGATCCACTGTCTTCAAGCTCATGTTATCCCCCTGAAACTGAACCATTTATCACACGCATGTACGGTCCAACCGATTCGGCGAAAGGAATGGCGAAAGAGCTCCCCGACGAAGGTTCATTTACGTCGACCATAAAGTCGTAACGTCCTCGGACCCCGTCATTGTCCTCCTACTCATATCCGACGAAGGGTTACGGCCTTGAAACTGACGGAAATCCAGCGAAGGGAGAACGGTCACGGGGAAGAAAAATAGCAACGACCTCGTCCAGCAAAACGCTCGGCGTCCAATAAGTGTCCAACCAGCGCGAGAATGACGAGCATAATTTCTGCTTTACGATCTACGCTCGTTGGACCGAGGTAAAAAAATACGCGACGGCATTGAGCCGACCACCCGGAATGAAAGCGGGAAATCCTAGGGACTGATAAGATACGATTGAAGTGACTGTTTAACGCGTCGTAGTCGCGATACGGATGCTTGGGTGCACGAGTTGTGTATCATGGATTATTTCCACTGAGAAATGACAAATTAAAATCGAATCAAGTGATAATGTGTACACCTCTTCTAGATTCGGAATATACAGATTGTTTCGTTTAAATTGAAATAGTTAAATATCTCATAAGGGGATGAAGTTATCAAGCAAATGCTTTTACAATAGCAATTTGGTTCAAAGGGACAAATTGTATGTAGTAAGTATTTTTTTGTAAGTGAAATTACGAGGAAAATTGATGGAGCCACCATGTAATGTACATAGATTTCCTATTGAACCAATAACAATAACAAAAGAATCATTATTTCATAATAACATTAAAATTAAAATATCTCTTAAACTAATGATTTTTTGGGACAGATAGTTCAGTACATTTTTATAGAGAATACCAAGTTTCATCGACTGATATAGTTAATAATATACAGGGTGTCCCAAAAGTCAGGAAGAAGCTGGAAATGGGGAGTAGCTGAGACGATTCGGAACAACAATTTCCTTTGCAAAAATGTCGGATGGGGCTTCGTTAAGGAGATATTAAGCGAAAACCCCGACCAATCAGAGCGCGCGTAGACCGTTGGAGTGGCCGCGGTAGCGAAAGCTACGCGCTGGCGGCCGCGCTTGTATGCGAACAAGTGACTCGACGTGCATCGAAGGACATTGACGCTGCCGCCTAGCGCGTAGCCTTCGCTACCACAGCCGCTCCAACGGTCTACGCGCGCTCTGATTGGTCGGGGTTTTCTCTTAATATCTCCTTAACGAAGCCCTATCCGACATTTTTGCAAAGGAAATTGTTGTTCAGAATCGTCTCAGCTACCCCCCATTTCCGGCTCCTCCCCGACTTTTGGGACACCCTGTATAATCCCATTTAAAAACACATCAATGACCTTTTTACGACACCAACTCGTCCATCTATAAACAAAACTAGTAAAATCAGAACGTATCCCGTTCGAAATCATGTCAACTCTACCTGAAACATTTTTCATTATAGATGATAATATTGGACATTAACATGTTTATAGCTAGCAATACAGATTTGCGTTATAAAAAATCGTGTAAAATTTAATGAGCGTCAGATGGATCGTGAAGGTGTTAAGATTTCAAATAGGAGAGAGCAATATCATCAATAGTTACGCTTTAGAAAAATTCAGATTGCATTTCAATAATTTTTTTTCATATACCAAAAATTACCCTAATGAAAGGAGAGAACGTTCATAAAAAATAAAATAAAATATTCAGATTTCTTTATTAAAAATAACATGCACCATATTATTTATAACATATTTCATGTCTATTAATGTGTATATGTGATAAATAAGAATTTACTTACACTGACGTGTAAGGTACAATATTTTAACAATATTAATTTAAATTAATTGGAAAAATTGCATGTGCAATTGCTCATACAAAGTCATCTCTTTATAATTTAAATTCTTTCCAAACAAAGAAACTAACAAATTACCAATTTTATGTACACAGGTAATTATACATTTCTAAAATAAAGTAATTAACATATTAAAAGGAATAATTATTTACTCTTGACCTTTTAAATTTCAAATATTCCGTGCAAATCCATACGGCAAGCTGATTTTCGAACCGTTAACTTTGGATGCCGTTCCGTTATTTAAATAAAAAAAGGGCTATCGAGAAACTAACAACTAATTCATCAACGATCAATAAATGTAACACTTCTGTAAACGATTTTATTGCCTTAAACACCTGCTACTTAACGGTATAAATGGCCTATAAAAATTGTATAACGTCGATACATTCAGTACGTTCAAATCGTTTCCAAACGGAACGATACAATCTTACAAACTAATTGCATTGTGATTGCAGTGATAGCACCATTAGACATAGAAAAAATAATGTATCCAGTAATATTAAAAAGTATCCCGCCGACTATTAACCCGTTCTCGTAGACACGTTTCGCCCGTGGTTACAGTGTTGTAAGTAAATTTTGCAAATTCAAATTTCACTGCGACTCGAAACGAGTCGCGAATGTCTTCCTCCGAGCAGAAACGATTCCTACACGATACGATATCAGAGAAAACGTTCGTGGATGAGGTCGATCGCGCATCAACCGTTTACCAATTGGAGATATATATTTGCACTTTCTTTTCGGTGTCTTAAATAACAGTCACGCGTTTCTTATTACGCCAATCGACTGCCAATACAGCGCGCAATCGTGTGCGAAAAACGTTATTCACTCTTAGCACACAGCCAATCTCATAATGTGTGAACTGTTAATCGATGTCTCGCGTTAAAGTTTCTCTTTCGTCAACGATGGAGGTCATTGCTGCTGTAGAAGTAGTCTTCGCAGAATCTTCCCGCTGGGATTCTTCGGTATGTTGTCGACAAACGTGACACCCCCTGAAATGATTATTTGATTATCGACTGGTATAGGACTCGGCGATTCTTATTGTTTGTCTTCTTAAGCTTGACGGCGCAGCTAATGCAGGTCATATTCATGCATATTTATGGTAACGTAACCGTAAAATTTCAAGAGTGTTTTGTATAAAATATAGATATTTTAATGGTCTCGAACAAGCTAACTTCATATCCTAAGAGAAAATAATATGATGGTAGTCTGATGAAGGATAACGAAATATATTATTAAACAGTACTTATTCAATTTTTTCACTAATTCATTAAGAAAGTACGATAGTATGTTAATGGCAAGCAAAAGGTATACAAGCTATTCGTAATACAAAAACAAAATTTATATAAATTTATATAGATATTGATCAAGAATTTGAATTTCTTTTTTTTTTTAAATTAAGGTTTTACGTCGCATCGACATCGAGGTCATTAGCGGCGGATCCTGGACTAACTTATATTTTGTGGAAGAGTTTGGTTTCGTTAAGAAATTGAATGGTATTTCTAATATGTTCTTCGGCGGTGAGGGCAGTATTCGGGTTTATCCTGAATTTGCGGCGCTGAGTGGAAAATTTTTGACAGGCATATAAAAGGTGGTGTACAGTGTACGGACAGTGAGTGGAGTTTCGCAGCAAAAGGAAGGGTCTGTTTTCTTGATCATACGTTCGTGAGTTATTTTACTGTGGCCGTTTCTCAGACGGAAAAGAACGATTTTTTCTTTCCTGCTCAGAATGTTATTATTGTTTCAGAGCTTATCGGAGGTATTCCATTACAATCTAAAAAGTATGTTAGTTATTTCTGGAGAGGGCTCGAAAATACTGAATTGTCTGGTTTAAGAGTATTAGAACACTTACTAATTTTAGTGAAAATTTTAAGAACTTAACATAGTAGAGAATCAACTGATTATTATATAGTCTGTTGGAGCCTATCTATTATAATTCAGACAAATTAATTTAGAGAGAGAATTAAATGTTCCACCTTGGAGTTCTTTGTAGTCCGAGACTTTTCCTTTCATGAAATTCTTAATTTCCTCTTCGGTCACCTTTGAGTCTTTTTTACGCAATATGAAAGCCTTCGGGACTTCGCCGGATCTCTCGTCAGGAACACCAACTACGGCTGCTTCTGCCACGTCTGGATGGGTTCTTAGGATTGCTTCCAGCTCCGCTGGCGGTACCTAATAAAATAGTTCGTTTTAAAAATTAACAATCGTTAAGATTTTAATATCTACATTCGTCGACAAAATGACAGCACGTGTGCGATATAATTAATTTCTTAAGGATGAATTCATGCGATGTAAGCCATGGAGTCTCTAAGATGAGATTTTAATGATAGCACGCTTGCGCTATCTTTTTGTCCAGGAAAAAATATCTCAATTACATGATAAGAAACATAGGACACGCTTAATTGGACGTTAAAAAACAAATCGATCACGTTAATAACTTCATTTGAATATTACAGAGTAAATTATAGCAAAACACTAAGTTTTAATGCTATCTACATAGCATCATTGCATTCAATCATACATCATTTCATTTATTTCTTATAAAGTCTTAATATATTCACTGTCACCAAGTTTTCTATATCAAGGCCGACCTCGATATTTGCTTAAACTATAGTGTGAACAAACAGGAGTATTCTATGTTAAGTTATAAATTAGTTATAATTTAGCCATAAAAGTTATAAATATAAATTTGATAGTATTTCTAACGATCATAATTTGATTAAGAAGTTTCCAAAATTTGACTCTACTTCTTGTGAACGTTCTGAAGGCTTTGCAAGTTTGAAGTGCTGGTTACTAGTGACCAACATGGCGATCAACGTATTCTTTCGCTCATATTTTTTCATTTTTCGATGCGAAAGTTATATCTTTTGTACGGTATCGCATTGGACTATTTCAAATACTTTAACGTTTGGTTCAAGATTCTGCAGTGGCCCGTTTGGCAACCATGAGGCGTGCTATACTTAGCACATTGAAGGCAAACGATTAGAAGGCCACTGCATTGAAACTTTTAGAATGCAGTAACTTTTTCATAGAAATAATAAACGTTTATGCCATTGATTGAATGCATTTCATGAAAAGATTTTTAACGTAATATTTTATACATTTTATTGACACACCCAACGGAAATCTTATATTCTTCTGCAAGTATTTAGCATTTTACAGGCTGGAATAATACTAATGTTGTAATAAGAATGACGCAAATGAGAGACAAATATTATCGTATCTAATTTCTCTGCAATTAGCACGTAGATCGAAAGACATTTATTGATCATCTGTATTAATAATTGGAATCATTCCACGTTTTTAAAGGGATAGGGTACTCTAGGAGTTTAAAAAAATCGATTTTTGTTGCTTTAATTTAAATAAATTCTGCTGTCTTTCGAAGTCATTCAAATCCCTACTCGCGCTTGAATTAGAACAATCCCTCACCGCAACAGAAGTTTAACTTTAACCTCATTTTGTCCAAAACACAGTTTCTCAAACTTGTATGGAAGGTTGTGAGGTAACGAATCAACCGATTGAGATATAAAATGTTGATACGCTGCCCACACCATTACCTTTCTTATTTTAAAAAAATACGATATTTTAGAGAAGTATGTACACCATATTTTGGTTTCCTTTCTCGTGCAATTTCAATAAGGAAACTTTAAGAAAACGTGCATTTTCTTTTTAAATTTGTCCTGTAATCAATTTATTCCACATAACCACAAACAAAATGTGCTAGAGTTGCGATGTCCCCTTGTAAGGGACATCCAAGTGCAAAGGGTTTATTATGTCTGCTACAGGGTGATCCGCTCGCTAGTAGACACAATGGACACTCACAACAATAATCGACCGTCATTGTAGACTTTATGACGGTGACCTCCGCAGCGAAATCGGCTGTATGGGTCACCGTCATAAAGTCTACAATAACAGTCGATTATTGTTGTGAGTGTCCATTGTGTCTACTAGCGAGCGGATCACCCTGTAGAATACCTTACCCCCTTAAAGAATCGCAAACACAGAAATGTCCTCACCTGGAATCCCTTGACTTTAATTAGCTCCTTCAGTCTGTCCTTGATGTAGAAATCGAAGTCCTCATCATAGTAAGCGATGTCCCCTGTTTTCAGCCATCCATCCTCGACGATTATCTCTTTCGTGGCCTTCTCGTTATTAAAATACCCTTTCATAACGTGAGCCCCCCTGACCCAGATTTCACCAGTCTCTCCAGGATTCGAAATATCTTCGTTGGTGATAGAGTCAACCAGTCGTAGTTCGCATCCGATTATATTCTTCCCGATGCTTCCTGTCTTTTTCCCAGTTGTTTCCAGGCAAATGACTGGCGAGGTCTCCGTCATTCCATATCCTGCGAAACGAACGTAACCAAATAATATGTTTCTGTCTTTCGAAATCTACCATCCGTGTGGGAATGTTTTCGTATCATTTCGACCCGTACGATCACCGCCCGAAAAGGTGCTCAACCGAAGGCAACCGTCTATATATTTTTCTATTTTATGTTTTATTAAAGAACTTTCTTCCTTCGAGTTTCTTCCACAGAGTAAAAAATTAGTAAATGAAGCTAGAGTCTCGTCGCATTGACCTACAGAACTTTAGATATTTACCTTGACAGAACTTTAGCTTCTCGTGGTTCAAGTTGAACTTTTCGTAGAACTTGTCTGCGTCCGCTTTCGATAATGGCGCTGCTCCGATTACAACGTGGTGAACGCTCTCCAAATATTCCTTCTTTATCTGGGGAACAGCGTTACAGTATAAAACTAGCGGTGGTACGAGGAACAAACCTGTCACCTAAAAATGATTGTCTCAATTAACGTCTCTTCAAGGACGACTTTCTCGAATAGCGAATTATTCGAGGGAGAACTTACCCTTTGTTTTGCTAAGACACCGATGAACAGTTCTGGCACGAATTTGGGAAGAGTAATTATTTGCGTTCCAGCGGCAAGGCGTGGCAGAACGATACTGTTCATCCCGAAAATGTGGAAGAACGGTAAAACTAAGGGAACCACTTCTTGAAAATCCTCTGCAAAGAGAGTTGAAATATGAGTTCTCGCTCATGCCCAATTCGATATCGAAGGGAAATGGCAATTACTCGAAAACGATTATTTTTAGTATTCGTTGAACATAAATAATTTGTACTTATCATTCCATCTACTCGTGTATACTCTAGTACTGGGGTCAGCAAACTTTTTTTGGAAACTTCTTTTGGCCCAATCGTACAAATTTTTGGCTCGATGAGGCAGGTAGCAATCTCGGACATATTTACATGGCTAATTCTACTCATAGAGTCACAAAAAGAACAAGTTCGATATTTTTTTATTAGAAAGTGATATTTTTACGTAATATTGATTCACGTTATTCACAAAAAGAAAACGAATAAAACATGTTCATTTAGTATAAAACATTTATAGAACAGGTTAAACTTTGCACTAATGCATTGAATGTAATTGTTTTATTCTTAGATAATATATCATCATACTGGAGTTCGAAGTTAGTACTTTCCATTGTTAATTGGTTGCAAATGGTCGTCTGTTATTTGTATAATTAATTATCTGTAATATTAATCCACGAGTCGGATTAAAAACAGACGGCGGACCGTAGTTTGCCGACCTCTGCCCTAATTGATTAGAGGACAATATATACATAGATTTTAAACATGTGATGAGAAATAAATAATTGACATTGCTTGTCAATTAAGAAAATAAAATACAATATAGCTGATCATAGCCTGAACGAACCCTATTTTCATTCTCCCCTAGTGTAATGAAACAGTTTTATAATTTTCAACTCTGTTAACACTTCTCAATTCAATTACTTTAATCCTCTTTATTTTTTGTTGTCGGTCAATAGGAATACTTTTATGTCTATATGTTCCAAACGACCAACGCACACAGTAATCAACGGGGCAATTCTCCCGTATTAAATATATATGACTACACCGTATATTTGATACTAACTCTGCGTAATAAATATTAGAAAATCGTGTACCAGTACACACAACGCAAAAACCATCTCTTGAGGCAGTATTTCATTTTAAACAATTTCCGACCACTATCTTCTGCACTAGTCACTTTCTAAATAATAATATTAGTAAAAAAACAATATTGGAATTGTTCCTTTTATATACTCCGAACAAATTTCAGAAGTATGCTTAATTTTTAGATCGTTAACAGAAAGATTCTTTAACAACCCTACGAATAACTGTAGCTATCGCTCAATACATTGCAGTTGTGAATTGTTACGATATATTATGCAAAAAGCGTTTATTATCAACGAATACTAAAAATGGCCATTCTTAAACATTGTACTTGAACGATAACAAAGACGTTTCTTTACCTGTGGTGGTCAGAAACATCGTTTCTCTCGTGGTGACATCTACCATCTCCATGTTGGAGACCAAATTTCTGTGGGTCAACATTACACCCTTTGGCATTCCTGTCGTCCCGCTCGAATATGGAAGCACTGCCACATCGTCGACGGACGCCTGGGAATTCTTTAAAGGCGGTAACGTCTTCCCTCGAGTTATTAAATCCTGGAACAATTACAATAATTACAATTGCAACTTTCACTTTCGAAACGTTAACTGTAAGAACTTCGTTTACCGACCCACTGTTGTTTATATAAATGTATACAGTCAGTTCCATAAGTGTTCGTACACACTATATCTATTTCAGAAATGTGTTTAAATAAAATTCATTTAGTTTAAATAAATTTTTTCCATAGACATAGACGGTACGAATAGTAATATTTCAGAAATGTTTAAATAAAATTCATTTAATTTAAATGAATTTCTTCAATAGACGTAGAGGGTACGAATACTTATGGGACTGACTGACGTGTACATATATATTTACACAATTAATTTTATTCATAAATTAGTTTTGACATTAGTATGATAGATGTGCTCTGATCTCGGTAGTTTTATTGTTTTTATGGAATCCATAAATCTCGTGTTCAATTCAAGCGAGTTTTTGCAAAATTTAAGTAAAATTCGTTGAAGCGATGTAGAACAGTTTTGGCACTAATTGGTTTATCAAGATTTGGCACTATTTCCGTAAGGACGTCGACAGCGGTTTTATATCTATTTGCCTTGGATAAACGATATATCTTTCTGTCAGCTCTATCATTTGCTTTTCAAGATTTTAGTTTTCGAGGAAAATTTACTGATTTATAAGCCTAACTTGCTGCGTGGCTTGAGAACAAAGATATATATCACCATATACTTAGAAATCTCTCTGTATGTATGTACGTTTACCGACTTTCCAAAGAAAATCTATTCGCGATTGTTAGTGTGCTGACTTTCTCTCCTCTACTCATCGTAGCCACTTGCAGTATAAATACTTATAACTAGATTGAAGATCTTTATACAAAATAAAATCTTTGAAAACGTAGTTAGAATAATTGAATCTAAATATGAATTTATTTCACTCTGCAAATATTATAATACGAACCTTCTTTTAAATATTTTTTTATATTATTGCATTTTGTAGTTCCTTGCAGATTAAAATTTCCTATAAATGAATAAAAATCCGCAGTCTATATATAACTGTATCGACTGTTCGATGAATATCGTCAAAATTTGTTTAAAACGTTGATACTTCCGTTTAGCGTAAGTAATTGTTCACACCAAAGGTGATAATTGAAAACATAGTAAACAAGATGCCCTTATATTCTTGGAATTCATAGGAATTTTATCGAGGAAAGAAAATTCAAACTGTATGAAACTATATACTTCAAGTATTCTTGCAAGTTTTGCGGTAATTGAATAAGTTGCTCGCCATTAACAAATTTTTAGTAATATTCTACCATTTGAATGATACGACACGAATATACGTATCTATCTTAATTGTAATATTTATCCATCGCTTACAAAAATCATAATGAGAGCGAATGTCATCTTCTAAAATTCTAACGAGCTCGAGATTCTCCAGAAATGTATTATTAGAAAGTTTAGAAATATGTTGCACACAAATTTGAGCAGGATTTCGCGCAAAAGCATTACTAATCAATTATATCTCGCACCTTAAACGGTACAGTGCCTTCAGGAATGGGTCCAGTACTATCCTCGATAACCATGATGGGTGATCCAGGTCCGAATAGGCCTGCCGATGCTTGTACTACGTTCTGTGCGATTTCTGCGACTGTAATGGCCGCCTTTGCTCCGGAACTCTTTAACTGACTTCTGATTTCGGCTGTTTAAAACAGTACATAAGATCATTTCAAGTTGTATATGAAATTGTAATTGTTTCTAACGGACGTCGAGGCGAAAATCAAAATGGAAATCGCATTCATAAATGAGACAGAGGGGCAATTAATCATTTGGCCTACAACCACGAGTGAGACTCGTGGTAAGGAACTTGGTCCATAAACGATAAGCACGAGTCTAACTCGTGGTACTTCGTTCGGATTTCCTACCTTTCTGTTTACTATGGCCCGAGCAATCGGGAGATAGCGTGTAGGTCAAGGGGCTAATCTTTGCAATAATTTAATTACAATAAACCTTGACTCGTCTCTTAATGGACATCTCGTTATCTGAACGAGCGTAACACACAAGAATTTCAGTCGTGTTAAGACTATTACAAATACTATGAAAGTGGTTAAAAGTCGTTATTCTGTTGATCATTTGAAAGTACCTTCTAATAATCTAATATCTAATATCTAATATATAAATGTGTGTTATTTATATTATATTATATGTGTATATTAGGTTGTCCCAAAAGTTTCTTCCGTGACTTGCACTCAGTTATTTTTTATGGCAATGTTTATATAAATAGTATCCGTTAATGTTGTAACAGTAACGGAGCAAAATGAATCGTACGCAATTCAATAATGTAACATTAGACACAAAATATTGTGTATGTGTTAATGAAATGGAAGAAACTTTTAGGACAACCTAATACATAATGTTGATTTTATTAGGATCATATATGGATTATATAGAGATACATATTCCAGTTTTATGTCGTTCCAAACAAGTTTTTCCTTGACAGATTGATAATTAAATAAACAAATAATTTATCGATCTATAAAACGAAATGTTTATAAGAATAGATAAAAGGCTCAAGATTTACTACAATTACTTATATTGTTATTCACACTTACGTGTGAAACAAGTAATCAGAACCTTCCTTAACCACAATTATTTTCTTTGGAGGATAATTGTCGAACGACTCTTGCGGTACTATAATCTTATCGATTCGAATTTATCGTCATTTATGAAAGTAACTTACCGGGCGTGTATGCAGGATTGATAGTGGTAATGGTTAGGTTGGCCTCCAAGATGCCGAGAAAGGCTAAAATAGCTTCAGGATAATTTGGTGTGATCAGGGCCACCACGTCGCCCTTCTTCAGATTAGAGTTCTGCAAACTTCTCGCAATATAATTAGCAGCGTCCCTCGCCTCGCTATACGTGTATCTCCTTCCGGTCACCGCGCATACCTAAAACGACAAAATCGATTGCATTAGAATAATGATACAATTTTTCTCCGTGGTATATTATAATAATATCCGACCGACAAAGTTGGCACCGATGAAAATAATTACCAACCGACACGATACTACGTTACTCGAAGGTTTTGCATGTATTCGCTTTGTAATTCATGAATGTATATTGTTTTTTATGTTGCAGGGTAGAAAGAAAACCTCCATAAATTTGTATAAAATAGCTCTTGTAATATCGAATTCAATTTGTTTGATCTGTATTTTTTAAATTATGCACAGTTACACAGTTAAATTGGAATGGTGAAGTATCTCATAAGGAGTTTAAGCTATCAAAAAATTATGTTTCCAACGTTGAAATAAATTTGGTTGAATGGGACAAATTATATAGAGTAAATAATTTCGTCGTAAGTGAAGTGATAGAGGAGTTTTAACAAATTCAGTTTTTTAAATGCAACCTCAAATATTTGTATGCATAATATAGTAGGATTTGTTTAGACAAATTCATCGGCCTTCAACGGAGTACAAAAAATTAATTATTGTGAATAGAATTAAAAGCTAATATGTGATTCAAATATTTAAGTAAGAAGCATTGATCTTTTAATGATGAAGGTATGATCAGTGACTTCAACTACAAAATGCATACAAAATAATATAAAAAAATATTGAAAATAAAGTTCACAGTACGATATTTGCAAAGTTAAATAAATTCCAACTACTTTCAATTTTTGTAGGTACCCTTGTAAAGATTTTCTTTTACATGAAAATCCACAGTGCACATATAAGGATCTGTGATTAAAATTTCATGGACTTTTAACGAAGTTGAAAATTTGACCGTAGTCCACGTTTTCGGAGATTTTGACCACTGCGATGTTTCTATGGGAACGTACCAGTGCAGGTTTATTGGCGTAATTATTCATTTTCCTCCAGACGTAATCATGGACACACATCTCCGGGTACGTGAACTCGTACGGAGTGGCGAAAATTTTTTTTCCATTTTCACCTTCGATGATCTTGTGCTGCGGCTGGGTGGACGCGCATCTGACGGCCCGGTTTAAAACTCGGCTCCCAGACTCGGAGACCTGGCCGAGTCTTCGGGCGTAGCGAAGAATCTGCTTGATTGTCGTCATCGTCTGAGCTCGTTTCTGATCGTTTTTCCCTGTACTTTTAGCAATTCGTCAATTGTACTGCCCGGCTGAAAACAAAAGAAGATACCGTGGAATTAGACTGCGCAAAAGTACACTTTCTAACGGCGGATAGTTGCGTGCGGGATGTGCATGATAGAATCTAGGCCAAGCCGAGACAGCCACGATGAAAAAGTTAAAATGGTGCCCGATAACGCGAACGCGCATAAAATACGCAACACGCACGTCCGTGCACATACGGAATGTGTCGCGAACGTCGCGATATCCGCACAACGATATCTGCTTCTCTCGACGGAGTCGACAAAACGACTTCACGAAAAAATAGCTTTAAGGATTTGTTTCGCTACGTTACCTCGCTGCCAAGTTTGATTAAGGGGATACTGTTTCTTTTTTACCAGTTATGAGGCAATTTTCATGATTACTTTTGCAGCTAAAATTTGATACGGTCTTTTAGACAAGATACTGTTAAATTAAAAACTGCCCTGGTCAATTTTTTAAAAGAAAATGACAAAAAACTTTAAACTGAAATCTTCGATCCGGTCACAAAGTTTTTGCTATTAGTGGTCCGAAGAAATACGAATTTTAAAGATGTCAAAAATATTTTCACGCCATAGCCAGAAGTGTATTGTAGCCGTATGCACAATTGAACTCGATCCGAAATACGATTCTTAAAATATCGCATAAACATACTGTAGAGTCGCCCATAACCAAGAATAAGGAGTCAAACAATTGTTTGACTCTTAAGAGTCCTTAATTTTCGTAGAGACTCTTTCAAAACTTGAAAAACGACATTCAGAATATAAATCTTTAAAACTTAAATTATTTGATCGAATAAACATCACGAATTCAATTCCTGTTCCTTCAATGTATTCATTGCTTTCTTAACACTTGGCATGCGGGTACACTTCACCGCGGACTTACGCGTGCCGAGGGGCGCAAATCTACCAAATACGTATTTTTACGTGACCCGCGCTCCAGTGACACACTGAAAAAAACGTAAAAATACACCAAGTAACATAAAGTACACCAATTAACACCAAGTGTTAATAATATATTGCTCTTCTCTGCTAAACACGTTTCGTGAAAATTGATTTGAAAGACATGTGATGCAACAGCACAATGAATGTTTAATACGTATATAGAGTGTCACAGAATTAGTGTAAGAACCGGAAATGGGGGATAGCTGAGTTGATTCTGAACTACAATTTCCTTAGCAAAAATGTCGGATGGGTGCTTCGTTCTTGAATAATTAACGAAAACCACCGACCAATCACAGCGCCCGAGTAGCCCGCTCTCAGGCTCTTGTGGCTGACGTCCAGACGTCCTTGTCACGTGTTTACGCAAGGTGTACAAAGTTAATTAGCTGTGATTATAGTTTATGATATCAAATGGTGGAACATATAAACGCAATACGCGATGTGTAGAAAAACATGACAGATATAAAACGTGAAAATTATAACTTGTCACTGTTGGACAGCGTAATCACCATACCGCATTTTATGTATGTTCAAGGTGTACAGTGAGCGTAGAAAGTATTCGTACGCCGATCAATTTCCAAAATAAACTATGTAAAATTGTAATTTATTAACTTATTTTTTATAAACAATGACATTCTACATATTCTTGGAAATCTCTAGAATAGATGGAGTACAACAAAAAATAGCTATTTATGTAAGTTGCGAAATTAACAAGAAAAAAACAATTAACCGATAGAAATATTGAAGCAATAAGTATTCGCACAACTGTTTAATTTTTAAAACTTCATTTAAAAAAAAGAAATTTACATTAATTTATAAGTATATAATACTTCCTTCGTGGGATTTTCTTTTGATTTTATAATTATTGTAACTCTTCTAAGCATTAAATTAACTAAATTATTAGTTATTCGAAGTTTAATCTTCTTTAATTCCTCTATTAAAGTCATATTTAAGAGGAAATTTGATGTTTTCTGATTCGTATGGAGCAATAAACTAATGTGTTTACGTTACAAACTCTACTGTAAATGGTTTGTCATAAGAACTTTTCACATTTTTTTGTTACTTTCGCAAATTATATTGACTAGTAAATGTTGTTTGAACTGTATCTATCTTAGAGACTTCCGAGAATACGTAAAATATCATTGATTATAAAAAAAGAAGTTAAGAAACTACAATTTCACACAAAAGTTTTTTGGGAAATTGATCGGTGTACGAATACTTTCTACACCCACTGTATGTACACGGTCTGTCTAAAAAGAAACCGAACTTTTCCTATTAAAAGAAAAAAAGTACAAGTAAAGTTTTTACACACGCGTTTACTTACTCAAAATAATCTCCCTCTGCGTCAATACAGCGTGTAGACCGCGTAATTAACATTTCGAAGGACCTTTGCAGCGCCTGTTTTGGTACCCCGTTTAGTACGGCGGTTACAGCGGCCTGAATCTCCGAAATGTTGCTATAATGTGTTCCTTTCATTGACATTTTCAATTTTGGGAAAAGAAAATAATCGCAGGAGGACAGATCAGGCGAGTAGGGTGAATGATCCAAGGTAACAATGCCAATTCCAATGAAAGGGACACATTATAGCAATATTTCGGAGATTCAGACCGCTGTAACCGCCGCACTAAACGGGGTACCAAAACAGGAGCTGCATAGGTCCTTCGAAATGTTAATTACGTGGTCTACACGCTGTATTGACGCAGAGGGAGATTATTAACCGACTTCGAAAAGGAGGAGGTTACTCAATTCGACATGTATATTTTCTTTTTTTTTTCTTTTTTTTTGTTTGAGGTATGTTCACCGATTACGCCGAGATGACTTGATTAATCGGAATGAAACCTGTTGCATCTTGTAGTGCATGTCTCCCCGGTGGTCCCATTATGAAGATTTTTTTGAGTAAATAAACGTGTGTGTAAAAACTTTACTCGTACTTTTTTCTTTTTATAGCAAAAGTTCGGTTTCTTTTTAGACAGACCGTGTATTTGTATTACAAATAACGCGCATAAAGTGGTATAGAAATAAGTGTAGATACATGCTAATCATGCCATTTATAGCTAACAATAATAATTAGAGCAATTACGATTGTATCACTATTATGTTATTACTATTATGTATGAACCTTTCTAAGGCGAAACATGTGGCGGGAGTTTAAATAATATATATTTCAAACTGCAACGTGAGTATTTTATTATCTCAAGTAATTATCCTTATTAAGAAATTATCGAATAATTCTTGTACATATGTTAATATGGATTCTATGAGTTATTAGATATTTTCTCGATCAGCTTGGAATATGTAAATTATAACAGAGTTACGTTCATGACAAGCAATTATTTTATGGTAATATTTTGTAATTGCTCGTTGTTATAACTATCAGTAAATTGGGAAGTTCATGCATTTATAGTGTGTACTAATAGAAACGTATACCAAGCATATATAAGAATATGACTTATTTATCAATGGACTAATATAAATAATTTATATTGTATAAGTGCATAAGAGTTTCTAGCTATACATCGAGAATAGATTAATCATATGTGCATACACTATGAATACATAAAATCCCTTGTTTAATTAGTATTATTGTCAGGAGAATCATTTAACAGAAAATAAGTAGGAGTAAACAGCAAATGAGGAATTTTAAAGCAAACGAAAAATAGGCAAGGATACGTACGTTACATAAGCAGAATGTAAAATAACAAAAATAAGTAATAATAATGTGCAATGTAAAGGAAACAGTAAAGATCGTTTGAAACGTACGTATTCTATATTATTATTTTCCTGTTAAACTTATAACACATATATGTACATAATCTAATCTAATAGTAAATATTTGAAAAGTAAGATTGCACGCGTAAACAGATAAGCATGTCAACATTCAAAAAAATATTTGTGGAAAATAGTGCTGGAAATCCATAAAATATCAAAACGAATGTTTTATGCAATAATGTCCAAAATTCAGCGATAATTTCGAGATATCGATTCAAGGAAAATTTAGAAGGAAACTGAGAAATCTGCATACTTGACGTCTAGCGTAACACAAGAATGGCCATAACTGATGCAAATTAAAATTTGTTAGTGAAATTGGGTAGATTTGCAGCTTGAAATATGCATTTTTAGGTAACAGGCAAATATTGCATATTTGATCGAATTATATAACAGTCATTAAAACATATTTCAAATGATAAGTCATTTTTTCAGGTCATCACACTGTCATAACTCTTTTAACCTTTGGACCCCACTGACGCTGTTACGATTTACGATGGCATAGATGATATCGGCTAGCTTGACACATTTTACCACAAACTAAATCGAAACCAAATGAATTAAACAAATTTAAATTTCAAGTATTAATCAATTTTGATCAAAGAAAAGGACATTTTCAATTTTTAGGAGCGTCGTCACAACTCAACGTCAATTCAAATATTATTTACGATAAAGTAAACTTAGTTAACGAAACAAATTAATCAAAATTTAATTACAAATATATACATATATTAATTTTAAAGAAAGCAACGCTTTTAATTTACAGAAGTGCCAGCACGTATGTACCTTGAAGTCGTAGTCGCTGGTACTAAGTAATTCTTAGAGTTCAGGAGATCATTTTTGCTATAATGTAAAGAGTTACTGAGCGTCAATTACACTTTTCATAAATTCGATTTTATTCAATATTTGATAAACAATTTATGGTGATAATTGACTTATGGACAGAGGTTCACTTAGGATAAACGAACCATTTATAGGGGAAAGGGAGAAAGCCTTGGCCGGCGGGTAGCCTCGGCTACTGCAAAAATGTAAACTTCTCGATATTTTATCGTATCTGTTTTGACGTCTATAGTGGCGCTAATGTTATACTCAGCGTGCGTGGTTAGTCAAGCCTGATTGGTTGTTGCATTCAGACGTGAAGAAGGGAATTAACTACTTCTGCGAAAACAAGTTCTGCGACAATTGATCATTTAAGTGGTATACGCAGTTACGAGGAGAAGTTTCCGAATAGATAGATTTTCACCTTATATTCCGAAACGAACATTTAAATTAATGTTAACGAACATTGGGTATAAGGGTGAACTATATGAAAGAAAACAGTGGGAAAAATAAACTCAGTATATTATATTTTACGAAATTGTTTAATTAGGGAGTTCGAAAGTTTCCGATCACTTCGTTTTACTTAAAAAATTTGTACTTTATCTTCCAATATAGTGAACTATATCCCCTGACTTTATAGAAAATGTCAAGAGCAAAATAAAAGCTAGTGCTATCCATCTTTACCCAATGAAATTTTAATGCCACGATAAACGACATAAGACATCTACATATAACAGAACGTAATTACTGTTTTCCGGTCGTTGTAGGCTGTTTGATGTAACTAGACTGCGGATTTTGATGCGTTTATAGGAAATTTGAATGTGCAAGAAACTACAAAATGAACATAATATACAGGGTGTCCCAAAAGTCGGGGAGGAGCCGGAAATGGGGAGTAGCTGAGACGATTCTGAACAACAATTTCCTTTGCAAAAATGTCGGTTGGGATTTCGTTAAGGAGATATTAAGCGAAAACCCCGACCAATCAGAGCGCGCGTAGACCGTTCGAGCGGCCGCGGTAGCGAAGGCTACGCGCCGGCGGCCGCGCTTGTACGCGAACAAGTGACCCGACGTGCATCGAAGGACATTGACGCTGCCGCCTAGCGCGTAGGCTTCGCTACCGCGGCCGCTCCAACGGTTTACGCGCGCTCTGATTGGTTGGGGTTTTCTCTTAATATCTCCTTAACGAAGCCCCATCCGACATTTTTGCAAAGGAAATTGTTGTTCAGAATCGTCACAGCTACCCCTCATTTCCGGCTCCTCCCCGACTTTTGGGACACCCTGTATTGAAAGTAACGTTCATATTATAATACCTAAAAAGGAAAATAAATTCCTATTTATATTCGATTCTCGTAGGTACGCTTGCAAAGATTTTATTTTGTATAATGATCTGCAGTCTATACATAGCATTTAGATACATTGATTACGGTCGTAATGAAGACAAGTGTTCGTTAAGTGCCACTCAGCTGGTACGCTCCAACAGGGACAGTCAACATCATGATATAGATAAAAAGTTAAAATAAAAAATGAAAGATAAGTAACTGTTTACAAACAGGGATAAACAAAGGATATGTCCTTTGATGTTGTTTGCGCATGGCTTCATCGATAAAAGAATACTGGTAGTTATAGCCAACGATAGACTGGCAATTATAGTGCGCGAGAAACTAGTATTAAGGAGTTATTCAAGAACTTTTATTTTACGTAACAAATTATGCTTATGTTATATGAAAACTTATGTTTTTATATATAATGGAAGACATGTTAAACTAGTAGAGGAAATTTGAAAAAAAACTTTTTTCACGGTTGATAAGATCATTTGACGTTGGTTCACCCGAAACCAAAAGATCAAAAAGATTATTAAAATATAGTATTGATGCTAGAAATGCTAGAATCAAACGCTCCTTCAAGACTTTATATTTATCTTTAATCGTTTACAAGCACGATTAAATATTAATGGATAATTATAATTTTAGTACTGACGATAACTACAAAACTATATTTAAATTAAGTTATCGTGTCTAAAATGGAACTTTCATTAAAAGTAAAAAAAAAAAATGTTGTTCATTAGTTTCACATGTCTACTAATATATATGAAAACATCAACATTCCACAATTATTTGTTATGTCCGTGTCTGTAACCTACGGGCTACATACTATATGATTATTCCCCCTTTGGTTTTGATTACTCGAGAGATGGGTTAAACTAATAATTGTTTAGTTCGGCATGCTCGGACTTTCGGTGGAATACGCATTTTGGTTATCCAGATTCCAAACATCTCCATGTATTTCAATTTTAAAATACTTTCCTCTTTTACTTATGAGAGAATGAATGAATAAGTTGCTTCCTGTTTACAGTGAAAACAATGCCATTCTGTTCAAGCTTGTGTCGATGCAGCTATGTACATTACTGTTGCAAATAATTATGCCAAGGCCAATTCTCCCACGACAGATAGCGACGAGCTAGCCGTAACCAGCTTTAGCGGCTCGAAGCAGATAAAATGCAAGCCATATTAATAAGAATATATTGTTAAAGCTTCCGTTCTGTTGACGTAATGTTTGCATCGAATCCGCAGACGATGATCAATCACGAATTGTTAAATCACGGTTCAAAGTACGATCACGGCGTCGTTATCGAAATTGACGCGCCTCTGTCAACGCCTCTATCTTGTCGTTTGCTAGATATGTATGTAAACAAAATGATTCCGCCGCAGTATCAGCAAAGACGCGAAACGACAGTCAGCTCAATGACTGGCAATTACAAGATATGTACACAACGTTACTCCATTTAATTTGATACCGCGACAATAACAAGCAGTCTGTGACGCATCGTCTTTGCATCCAAAGATTTCTTAACAGTCGCGGTTAACCAATGATTCACAACGAATCCAACGATATCGTCTAAATTTCGAAAACGACAATATCGACTACTCGTTTCTAGTAATTGATTAAAAATAATCAATATTCCTCATTTTTCGTTATCAATTACACTGTAACACTTTTAACAGGGTATCGTTAGTCGATATGAACAAGATTATATCTCAATTACATCACGAGCAGTGTAAAATTACTCGGATGTCTTTTAAGAACATTTACTTTTGCGTTTCCTAACATGGAATTATAATCTTATAATTTTTCTTCCTGAACTTTCTCTCTACTTTCTCGAGTAAAGAGAAAATGTAATATTATTAACTGTATACTTAAACCACACCGTCAACGTATAACATATATATTTATGAATATATGAATATATTACTGATGTAATTATTAGGTGTAGAAATGAATTCTATGACTTTATAAAATGAACGTACTATTTATTTATAAAGGAAAAATGTCGAAACCAATTCGTGTGTTTCATTACTACGAAGGTTAGTACTTTAACGTAACAAAATGGTCAATAAATATTTCTATTCAAACTAGAGTTATAAATGATTAAATGTGAAGACACATCATTAATTTCTACACGTAATAATTGTCAAGTACATTTGTAAACTGTTGGAAGAACAACAATAAGCAAAATTTGTTGGCTACTGGATTATGTACGTATTGATACAATTGAAATAGTCATCAAGTCGAGACTCAGGTTAATTACAATATTTAGATCCAGTTGAAGACATAAAAGATTGGTACTCTAACGTAACAAAATGACAATTTATTTATTATTAATATAGATGTATTTATTTTGTAGTTTATTTATTTTGAATTAATTATTTTTATTATTAGGTGTAGAAATAATCTTGTGTTCTGACATATTCAGAAAATAATTCTATACCTAATATTTTCTCAAATAAATACTTGTCTCTGTTGAAGTAGGTTCCAACGACCTTTCTTGCGTGAATGTGTTTTATGACCCTAATGTACTAACAGTTTCAGGTAAGGTATTTTTTTTTTTTAATGATTAATTCAAGGCAGAAAGATCCAAAGTATTCGAAATGTAATGCATACGAAATTAAATATTGATGAAACCGTGTATCGTTGAACGAAGCAACGGCGTATCATTGCTCCCCATAAGCCACGATGCAGGAAATTGGTGTTAATAACCGACGAGCAGTCCACGATACGGTGAAAACTTGCAAGTGCGGCCACTGGCGTGCGTTCCATTCGCCGGGACAAGAGAATCACGTAATCGTGCCGCGGCCTTAAATAACATTCCTCGTAAACATGTTCCTAGCGAGACGTGCATTCGATGTACAGTATGAGCGTTCGATTCTCTCGAAATAATCGCTTCTGAAATTGATTGATTTAATAGAATTGGTTAAATAGAAAATTTGACTTTACAAAATCAATCTCTTAAAAATTGATTCGAATTGCTCCTCCAGTTGCCAACTATATCCCACACATAATTAAAATTTGTTACATTAAATCTACATAGACACATTTATGACCCTTTCCATTTTCCACTACTCTTTTTTATTTTTCGACGCTTTCTCCGATTGGAATTAATATTGAGTTTAATATTAACATTATTACACTGCAACACGAAACATACTTCACGTAAAATTTACATGTCGTCCCATAAATTTGTACTAGAAATTATATTTAATCAAAATAAACTATAGAAATTTTAAGGCTACGAAATAATAACTTTTCCAGCAAGATGAGAAGCGATCATAGATAAGAAAGGTTGATTGTATTTTTTCATAACATTTAAAGGTATAATTTATAATAATTAGTAGCACAACGGTAAGTGACACTAACTTGTGGAATGGTCTAATATTTTCTATACTAGACATGATTCATCATACTGGTTATCAATCGTTCCAATCAAACTTTGTCCGTTTTTGGTCCAAACGTCGCTACGTCAACTCGTTTCGTTACTCGTTTTTGTCGGTATCGCGAACTAGACGGATGCATGAGCCGTGATAAGTTTGCATATGCAACAAAGTTCTGCTAATCGCTGGAGCACTCTGTTGCATTCAATTGGCCGTAGATAAATGAACGATCGAGGTCATCTGCCCTCGAGGGGCAGACGTTTCGCGATAAGTCACGTCTTTATCACGAAAAGGGGACGGGCTGTGCGAATATTTGTTGCGAAAGGCCTAAGATTTTCGTTTGAGGGGAATAACCTGTTGCACTCGAGGAAAGATGGGTTTGGAACGAATCTTGTGACTGACACTTATGCTCTGGCGACTGAATGAATCGACTCGGCAGGAAAAGTAGAAGTCCAAGTTGAGACAGGCAAACAATTTCATTCGAATAATAAACAAGGGCCAAAACATAAACTTTCACTTTTAATTTCACATTCATTTTTATCTATCAATTATTTCGCACTTTTGATACTGTCATACTCTGCTCGTATTCTGATATATCTAAAGAGCTCGTCCCTGTTGAAATAAACATTCAATAGTTTGAACTTAGCGCGCTTACTGTACTATAATACATGTTACCTTCTTGTATTAAACCAAAAGTGTGTATACGGCGTATTAAAATATTAAACCGTTAATCAGTATCAATTAGTTCAACAGCCAAGCCTGTCCTATCCCGACTTCCATTTCGACAGTCCCATTTATAAAAAATAACGTAGTCATAATAAAACCAACGTGTAGGAACGTAAAAACTAAGAGGCATCGAATTCTTGGAAGCAATAAATAATACGCGTTAGCAACGAAGAATAATTCGTTCGTAAACATTTTCAAAATTGGTAATAAAACTGTTAAAAGAATTAGCTGTCCAAGATGAAAGTGGCCTAATCAAAGCTCTCTTTGTTTAACTAATTTGTAATAAAGATTAACAGGTCAACGAAGCATGACCAAGGATTTGAAATAATCGTGATGCGAACGTTGTGTGTCGACTATAATTCCATTACGTGTTGACATTCTCGTAATGTTGTGGATGTAGGAATAATATTATTATTGCAGAAACGTAAGATTATTCAGGTGCTCGTAGATTTATACCGCATTTTTTTTTAAAGATATACGAGCTTATGTCGATACCTTCGCGAAGAAATATTACTTCGTTGACAATTAAACTTCTCTATCATTACATACTATTTAATTATATCTCATAATGACTGTTTTCCTTATCTCGTTCAGCAGCTGAGTTTACGTCGATAACTTCGCGTAGTAATATTATCTCATTGACGATAAAACTTTATTGAAGACAAAGTTCACGTATTTGTTAAACATTACTAGCAGAAATTCCGTTTTTCAACAAGATTCAAGTATCATTTTCATAATGAAGAGCTCAAATGTAGAAATTATAAGTGTAACAACTCTTCCATTTATCTTGTATATAAGAAAAACCTTGACGTTTCTATTACTAAGCCAATGCTTTGTATTCTCCAAGGTCAGTTCTGCGAGTACTGAATCACTATGAATTTAATACCACCTGATGCAGTAACGTGAAGGTGGATACACATTAATGCACAAGCCATGCAATACAACTTGAACGTTGGTATGCGACTATGTGTACGTATGTGTCCATCGACCATACCACTCCAACGAGTGATAAGGTATATTCGTCGTAACTTTTAGCGGTATAAATTGTCTGATTTAAGAATTCTTCTACAGTATTAATTTAGATTTGCCAGAGCTGCAGAGGAAATACAAACAGCTTGTAAGATTGGTTCTGTCCTATTCAATCGGAACATTGAAAAAGTGTATTCTTTAAATTTTGCTCTGTTCTTTTCTCAAGATAAACAACAAAATTTCCAAATCTCGGACGAAAGTCTCTCAACGTGTATCGTAATTCGCGACACATGTTTAATTGTTTATTGTGAAATACTTCATTATATAATTCAACTATCACACTTTGCTTAAGGAGGCACAACACTGTAAAATGTTTTTACAAATTGATTTTTGTTGGGATTTCTCGAAAGGTACACACTTCGAGAATGTTATGTCAAATTTGGGAAAGAAACTCAATTTGCTAGAGTTGCAAACTTGAATGTGGAACAGTGCCAAACCCTCGAAGGCTACCGAAGCTTTAAATGTCTTTACCTCTAGACACCTTTCAACCTGGTTGACAGGTTGAAAAAAAACTATCAGTCCGATCATATAATCAAAGTCGTATTCACTTCGTTTTTTTTTTTTTTTAAATTGCTGTTCTCTAATTCTTTTTTAATATATAGGTACTATTTGTTCGTTAAATTCAGACATTTTTTTCGAAGGTCCGCCATTTCTCGTTTATTTAGAATATTGAAAAAAATCTTACGTCAGGTCATAGCTATTTAGTTTATGAAAATGTTTGATTTTTTATTTCATATACGTATGCGCTGTGATTACAAAGCTGTCAACTGAACAGCTGTTTATTTTTCAATGTTCACTGGCGCACGATGTCGATAGTAGTATTGAAGTATAGAACAATAAATATTCAATAGAACATAATGAAAACTTGAAAACAATCCATCGTATAACTTCTTTCCAAAGAATTTCTGAAAATAGCTCTTTTTTGGAGCCGTCACAGTGTTGTACCTCGTTATCGACTAAGAAATCGAACACTGGTGCAGCCTTACATCGATTATTCAATGTATCGATTTGAATAAAAAATTTCGCCCATATATTTGTGAATCAGAAGTTGAAGTCTCCAGTGACAGTAGAAAACGCCAGAAACGAAATTTCGATACCAGAGATTTTTACTGATTTTTACTGGTTATTCATGTTCAAAAGGTGAAAACTACCCTCGAAGTTGTAAATGAAATACTCGTTTGATTCTAAAAAACTAACAGTGATAGAAAAAAGTGTTAAGCATAAAAAGTGTGGTTTTTAGCAAACAATAACATACTCTAAATAAAAATGATACTAAGATATAAGTGGCGCATCTGTAGCCAATGATATCGCTTTTTTATCAATATTTCTTGTTAGAAATGTATTTGCTGGCTGAAAACTAGTTAATTTCAACCAAAATAAAAACCAATAAGCTCACATATTTTCCATTTCCATTTTAGTTACATTTAATTATATTTAGTTACCATTCTTTTGCTTTCTTTTAATAAAAAGTTTAAAATACAGACCCCATAATAATAAAAGCCTATTTATATATTCTAACAAAGCGTATCGAGATTACACCGTTTCGAGAATTTTATTCATTCTCCCGACTTTACATGGACGGTACCAGTAATCAGTAAACTACTAAATTACTAAAACAATTTATAACTGAAAAAACTAGTTCAATTTTACAAAAGCATCTTTGCATTCGTATCTGATAGAAAACTGAGCATAACGAACGATAAATACGAGAAAATTCTTCATTTGGACATTTGTCCAACTAGATCCATAAATTGAACCACTCTGTCACCTTCGTGGTCCAGTCGCGCTCCGTTCCCTGCTGCTTGACCCGAGTTAGCAGAGGTGGAAGTAATTCCCCTCCAGAGGGAAACTGGCGGGAGTTCTCTCCCAAGTCAAATTCTTTCTTTTGTCGTACCTTAACCCGAACCGGTTGAACAAGAAGTAAACACACGAACAGTGGAGTGAAAGTTTCGTGTTACCTTGTTTGATGATTCCGGTTGGGGTGAAATCGGTTCGAATCGATTCCCTTATCGATCGGCTCCTTTTACCAGGTCGTTCGGTTTCCCGGTTTGGGTAACCACCGAGAAACGTATCGGTAACGCGAACGTCTTCAACTTCTCGAATCTCACTGCGCAGATGGAACCGGCTGGCGGTCGCAACTCCGTGGGACCGACTGATCACAATTCTTCTGCGGTATTGGAGTTACTCGTGGAACACGGAATACCACAGCCACTGGACGGAACAAACGAACTATCGAACGTAGCTCGCGCGACTGTTTTCACTGACAGACTACGGGAGCATCCGGCAAACCACTTAACTTCTACTACTCGGCTGTAGATACCGTCCCCCCTCCAGCGACCAACCAGCGCGCTTGCAAAAGAGGCGTGTACAAGGTGATCGCGAAGAGAGGATTTTACATTCCCAAGGAGAGCTATTCGTGTACAACGAACCCCGCTAACGGAACCGCATGCGAACGAAGTGCATCGCAATCGGAGCCAGTCGCGCCAACAAATAACGCGCGTCCTCCGTCGCCGCACAACGCTCCACGCTTTATTTACTAATAAGAGAAAAAAAGAGAACAGAAACGAAAAGCAAGTGTTAACGTTTAGACATCCTAACGTGGAGAACAAGTTTTGTTGAAACGACAACTCGTCGTTTCCTCTACCCCTTTTTGGAAATTCATTTTATTCGATTTTCGATGGTGTAGTCTCGGCGAGAAAATTGTTTATCGTTCTCCACGGTGGTTATTGAAACTTATTTAACACGCGAAATGTAAAGTTAGTGAACGTGTACAGGAATTAGCATATTGTATGTTGTCTATGATATAAGCGCTAGGAGAATTAGAGGCGAGATAAGTGCTCAATGTTTCAAAACACAAATTAACATTTTTCGTATCGGTTCGAGTTTGAATTTTCCTCGGAAAAGTATGTATATTTATGAAACTACAGAAAAGGAATATGCTGGGTGTTTCGTTTAAAGCGGACAAGTTACATGCACCATTTCATCAGGGAATGAAATTGTAAACAAAACGTTTTTACAGAAGTTATTTGGTAAAAATATACAAAGAGTAATAGACAAAATAGACAAGAACTTCTAGTTTCTAAATATTAAGTTGTCCCAAAAGTTTCTTTCGCTTTATTAATAAGTAATACATGCACAATATTTGATGTTTTATGTTACATTACTGAATTGTGCACGATTCATTTCGCTCCATTACTGTTACAACATGAATATCTATGAAATTAGATTGTCTATTTATAGAAACACGACCACATCAAATAATTGAGTGCAACTCGCGAAAGAAACTTTCGGGACAACCTAATGTATTTGTGTTTTCGACTATAGGTAAACGATATGTTTTAATTGCCATCAACCGTATGCCAACGATTTTGCTGTAACGCATATTTTGACGATGAGTATAGCGAATATGGATCAACAAACTGGATTAAGAATTGAACTTTTATATTGTTCAATAGGTATATTTTAACTGTAAGAAGCAATTAATTGATGTACTTGATCCCTTAAGGATATTCGTGTTGTTTAAGGTCTTCATAATATTTCTATAACGTTATACTGAAAAAAATTGTAAATTGCAGAAGTTACAAGCGTTTATATTACGTGTAGTCTCCTTAAGTTCATTGAACACGAAACTTTCACCGTATTATTTCTGAAACGTTCTTTCTCAAATATGTCACGCAAAAACTGCATTTCGGATCGAGGTCAAATTTTGCATACATATAAAAAACAATTCTACTTATGACATGAATTAGTGTATTATTTGTCTAGCTATTAAAGTCACAAATTTAATGGAAATATCGAAGATTTATGTTTAAGATACTCCAATTTCGTCAACTTTCTTTTAATCTATTTTCCCTTAAATTACCTTGTAAACACATTTGTAATGAATAAACCAAAACTAATTGCCATTGATTCTGATCACTAAGGCGGACTCTATCGCTTTAATATATTATAATAGAAGATAAATGATAAAACAAACAAATGAGAAAGTTTTGATTCGACCACGTTGATAACCTTTGATGCTAATCATTCATTAAAATTATTTTATTAATGTTAATAGAATGTGATAGGATAAACATACACTTCTATACGTGTGAACGTATCGTCTTTTGTAAACATTATTAGCTATCATTATAAATCAATATTGACTTTTTCCTCTATTACGTAGCGCATTCTGATTACTGGAATGAAATATACGTCGTAAAATAATATACATTACCGAACATTCATTTCAATACATATGAAATATCTGACTTTGTAGAAAAGATTTAAATACCTATATTTTTGTTATCAGTTAACTTTATTAATCAAAACATGCACCAACAGATTCGGTTTGTGATGGATTCTTCATCGCATCTTATGCTTGTCCGTTAACTCATACGGAATCTATTTATCCATCGTCTTCGTTTTTTCAATCATTTACAAATGTCGGAAAGTTGTGATATTGTATACAATTAAACTTTCTACAAACTCGCGTACAGCTTGACGTAAATCGTACTCGATTAATTTATTTAAATCATGGAAGTTTGGCGAATGAACGGCATGTTTTTCGTTGTCTAATAGCGTCCTCTAATACTCGTTTAGATCCATAGGTTCCAATATTGCAATCCTGCTCTATTAAAAAAGACACCACTTTGCGTCGAGCACACTTGACTCTCCATAACAGCTCTTCTTATATTGTACTTTATAATCGTCGCCACTTGTACAAGGTTTATGACACGTTTGGAAATACCTGTTACATAATGCATAGGCGAATGACCGGAATATTCGGTAAGTAATAAAATGTGTTAAAATTACTAGACTGTGAATTTTTATTCAAAATAAAATCTTTGAAAACGTACGTATAAAAATTTGACCACAATTGGAATTTATACTACTTATTATATTATTGCATTTTGTAGTTCCTTGTGCATTCAAATATCCTGTAAATGCATACAAATTCGCAATCCAGTTATTACAATGAGAAAATGAATCTAAATACTGGTCAATCTCTTACAACTTATCAAAACATAAACGTATATCAATACTATTTTACTTATTAAAGGTTTATTACATAAAAATGGTTCAGTTTTCTTACATCAATACATTATTAGACAATATCTATGTACTCGTTTCATTATTTTTCTATGATGTATGGACAAAGAATTCACGAATACACATTATTGCACATAGATTACCGTTAAAAGTAACTAATTATCCTTTAAAAGACTTGAATATACCACGGTGAACATTAACGTTCTTGCACATAGGTTTTGTACTGCTGAATAACAGAGTTTATCATTAACCCAAACGCGTTTAAGGGAGTCAATGAATATACGTGTATTGTTCTTATATTGTTCTACCTAGACTACTTAATGGGAGTCATTTGTCTCCTCTAGAGCATAATTTTCTCGTTTATGACCAAGCCTGATATGGTCAACTTCAATATACTAATTACGACGTTCAAGTGTCCAAACGACTCCCCTTCTCATGTTTGAGAAATAAACGCAAGAAACAGTATACAGGTATTGGCGATAGGTATATTCGACGGAGGAGATCTTAAGTGGTCATAAAATCCGTCAAATGCCGAGTTTTAGAACTTAAACCGACCGCAATTAGTAAACCAATACCATTTTAGACAGGGATAGATCTTTTCGTTCAGGACTGTACGATATCAGAATTAGGAGGTTCACAGTTCAATGACTTCATTCTTTTTTATGTGCATTTAGCTAGAAATCTCTACTTCACGTGTATCGAAATACCCGGGTACACGGGTAATTAATGGATCCGTGTTTTAATATGTGTATTTTTAATACGCGGATACGTATCGAAATACGCTAACACCCGGATATCCAGGTACGTACACGTACATCGAAATACACGGGTACGCACATTGACTTGAACAGTTATTTTAACTAATAAATAAAGTTTTACAAATTACACTGAAAAATGTATTCTGTTATATTTATTCTTCTTATGTTTATATTTTTTTTATTTATTTGTTTCATTGCTTATCAATTTTTTCAAAATTAATCATTATTTTAAAATAAAAGCTTTTGTTACATAAAAGTTTGTATATAAGAATAATTGGATACTGTACCCGAATAATTCGATGTATGCGTATCCGTATATTTCGATGCACGTGTACGTACCTGGATATTCGTGTATTTTAATACCCGTTCAAAACCGTAATCTCTAATATTTACGCTTGTCTCCTTAACGGATAAACGGATTACTATATGAAGATACTTCATTCGTTTCCCATGATCGAAACATTGTTTCTTATTTTCGGTCAAACAACACACCAATCAAAGTGCATAGAATATAAATTCGTAAACTTTGGTACTGGTACTGCCTGACTGAAAATGAAAGATTAGATTCAAAAGCCGTTTACTTGTTGAAAAAGCTGTAGTAGATAAGAACTTAGTTAACCAATTATCGTCAAGAGTTTTATGGATTTTCCAGTTTGGAAAAACTCGGAGGAGACATTTATAAGAAAATGAGGTTAATGATCTTCTAATACAACTCACCGCAAAAATTTAATCAACAGGTTTATGATGCGATAATGTTCGAAGGAACTGTGTTTTCTGAACATTTTTTAGGTTTGGGGCCCCGTTGTTGGAACGTGGACATGTATACCTGCGGGTCGCAAACACGCCTGTCGTTCTAGGGATCAATTACCTGGGTCAATAAAGTAATTACTACTGTTTCAATTTACGATCACACAAGATCCCTTCCAGCTACTATACAGGGTGATCCGCTCGCTAGTGGACACAATGGAGAACCACAACAATAGCTCACCGTTATCGTAAACTTTATGATGGTGACCCCCGCAGCGAAAATTTAATTTTATCGTTAATGTTAGGAAAATTATACAAGAAAAATCAGTTAGGGATCCGACTTGGTTCACTTGCCTCTACGTACAGGGTGTCCACGCTAAAGTGTGACAGTCGCGATATTTCGATGACTATTAATGATACGAAAAATTGTTTGTATATAAGTTGCTGGATAAAATGAGATCTCTATCGTGGCGCAAACGAAAATTTTGTTACGTTATTGACGGAAAAAAAAAAGAATACTTCTTGTCATAATTCCTGAAAGCATGAACTGTCAACACGTTATCGCGTCATAATCAATTTTCGATATTATCTAGAGTCTTGATTTAAGACCCCGTCTTGTATAAAATTTATAAGTAACATCGACGTGGGAAAACAGCGTGCAAAATCACGACGATTCGAACGATACAAAGGGTTCAGTGACGTTACAGCAACGAAACGTCTCCCCTCTTGCCATCTGGCGTCGAAATTCCCATCGCGGAGAAGAGCGTTGGCGCTTATCGGTCGTCGACAAGACTAAACACCCCGCGCGAGTGGACCTCGACCATCGCGAAATTTGTTTACGAGTATCACGGAAGGAAAATCGATTGCTGATTCGAGCATAAAAACAAAAGATCATCGTTCGCGACCCGACAACACGTCGCGCGTCATTGACAAGTATATTTATTCCGATCCTCTGCGCTATATACGCATTTAACTCCGGTCATTCCACTTTTCGCAGTAACATATCAGACTCTAACGAAATTTAGATATATTGTATTATTTGGCAGTACCTGAACGTACTTCGAAGAATTTTTGAACGTTTTAAAAATTGTCGGTTTTACAACTGTTTGAACGTCAGTGTTACTTTCTTTTCAAAAAATTATGCCCATTGAGCTAAATAACGAATGAAAATGAGGTTTCGCAGGTTTACAGTGAAGGCATAAAAGTATAAAATAAAATGAGGTTCAGTTTAAACAAAATTTGTGTAACCATTTTTTTGTAAATTGTTTTAAACGAGTCTCTTTTGAACGAGTACTTTTGAAAATCTAAAAAAGGAAAATGAAAATATAGATTCATTTATCCTCTTTATGCAGGAACATTAAAAAAGGTGGACATTTTGAAATTAGTTTTATGAAAATTAATTTAAGTGAACACTAATCGCTACTTCGACACTTAAGTTAATTTTCGTAGAACTAATTACAGAACATCCATCTTTTTGGAAATCTGGCCCTGAAGAGGATAAATAAGACTGTATACTCACTTTTTCGAATTTTTAATATAACGAACAACCATTAAAATATCGCATTTCGTTAAAATAATTAAGTCATTCCACGCGAAATCGGATACGTTTCAAAATCACATGTTGTTGTCTTCAGTGATATTAAAACGTATGCGAAAAAATATTTTAAAATTCAAAAACAAACAAAAAAATAAAAAAGAAGCTCTCGCTAGCATGTGGATGATTAAATATGTCATGCAGAAATGCTTGTGTTTAAAATTTCAGATAACCCAGGTTTGAGATAGAGTTGTCACTGCGGGCAACGCCGCAACTTTGTTGATTTATGATATCTCTTAACACAACAAATTGCGATACGTGCTCTAAGAAACTTTGAATACCCTGAAACTCATTACCAGAACATTTTTCATTTGTCCCAACAAATTCACAAATACGCGCCTATTTCCAGACCGTCCTAGATAGGCCTCCCCCTTTAAATATCCCGAAAAACTATAACATATCCACATTTCGTAAAAATCTAAGATGTTATTCGAAAAAGTATTCGACTTCCCGTGGAATAACTTATGCGACGACTTCACCTGGCACGTTGCTTCAATCGTCGATGCGTCGGCGCACCGTCATCGACGCCGACTCCGACGACCTGCGGCGCGGTCAGGACCGTGCCATGGAATCACACAAAAGGGTTGCAAACCCATTTCTTGATTATTCACTGCTTTAATTATTTTACTTTAATTATTAAAGTTATTACTATTCCGCGTAAAAATGAAT
Source organism: Hylaeus anthracinus (assembly GCF_026225885.1). NCBI lineage: Eukaryota > Metazoa > Arthropoda > Insecta > Hymenoptera > Colletidae > Hylaeus > Hylaeus anthracinus. The sequence goes on from NW_026535284.1 coordinate 3,771,913, forward strand.
AATATGTACCTTTACATCCATACAGGGTGTTCAAAAAAAAGCATTCAATATTTATATGGTGTATAGGACACACTGGTGTATAGGTCCGAAGGTCAACCATTTCTGAGATATAAACATTTTTGTTTGCTAGTATCATGATTGACTTACTTCCTTCCATCGCATGCGATGTTTATGTCAGTGTTTATAAATTACGTTCTGAATGTTCCCATTCAAGAACCAGTTGCATGGCCTCCTCGATCCACCGATTTAAATCCTTTGGACTTCTTTTTATGGGGATATTTAAAAAGCCATGTGTATTCCACGCCGATAAATGACTTAGAAAAACTACGTAACCGAATCCACCATGCTTGTCAAATAATTCGACAGAAATGTGGGATTTTCGAGAGAGTTCGCGATTCTGTAAGAAGAAGATGCCAAATGTGTACAGAAATGAGCGGTGGACACTTGGAAAATCTTCTGTAAATATCGAAAACCCAGTAGTAAGTTAATCATGATACTAACAAACAAAAATGTTTATATCTCAGAAACGGTTGACCTTTGGACTTATGTTTACTAAAACTTTTTTATTCAGTACAATGTGCCCTATACACCATATAAATATTGAATGCTTTTTTTTGAACACCCTGTATATTCTTAACTCTAGTTTAAGTAGTATTATTTACTCATTGTTTTGTAACGTTAGTGTACCAACCTATTAAGTACTCAACGTAATCTCTATTACAATGAATCTGAATACATAACCTACATAAGTCTCAACCTGATGGCCATTACTACACAGGTTGTTCCAATAACGTTGGAAGTCCTTGAAAGGGATGGTTCGGAGGGTGATTTGAAACAACTTTTTTCTCAGCGAAAATGTTGTTTCAAATCACCCCCCAAACCACCCCTTCCAAAACCTTCAACATTTTTGGGTCATCCTGTATATGACAATGTTCGGCAATATATGTATATTTACATGTGCAAAGTGTAACAGTCATCAAATTTCGTATTTTGCCATTCATCCAACAGATTGTAAATGCACCTGCAAATAATTAAACATAGAAATTAATTACATGCTTTTATATTCGATTATTTATGTTGCTCCAATAGAAATATTTATTCTTACTATACTGAGATATAAATGAGTACATATAACTATATATGCTCTCTTGGAATGTTTGACTGAGGGAAGAATAAAAGATGTGTGTTTTCTTTATATACACATAAATAAAAGTTTTGTTTATAAATAAATTGTAAGTTTACTTTAATAATTTTACTTCAAATACTGCGGGCCAAACGAAAATTACATATTTACATTAAATGCCTGAACTTTACTTGGAACAAATTAATTTGTCATCATTTTTTGTTATCAATCTAAATGATGACAAATGCATTGGTAGATAATTTTATGTTAGAATAATTAACGTTAACGATGAATGTCTATACTTAGAACTGAAGCAATGTACAATCTTTACACATTTTTGTTGTAGATTTTACATGGAAATGACTGGTAATGAAATCATTATAACCCAGTCTTATGGAAAACAATATACATGAAAATGTTAAACTAATATAATTATTGTAAAGAAGATTACGTGCTCCATGATTTTATCGTTAGTGGAGCCTAAAGATATTAGGTTGGTCAAAAAGTTCGTTCGATTTACTAACTTCGGTTCTACTGTCTATTGTTTAACCTATCGAAGGACGAATTTTAAATGGATTTTATTTTTGCTTTAATAGAGTACACACAAACCCAAACAACTTTGATCTGTAAATTGATTTTGACATATAAATACACTGCCTAACTTTAATATTGTATCTTTTATCATTTTAAAAGGTATTGTAATCGTAAATAACGATAATTTTACTATAAAAGCAAACGTACACTGCCGCTCATAAGTATGTGAACACTTCCGTAATTGGAATAAGTATCTAAATAACGTCATGAATCTATTGATGAAGGTCACTCATGTTTCTATATTTAGTTTGTGTTGCATTAGAGAATACATTCTATTTAATGTATCATCGTACAATAAGAATATGTATAATAAGAAAAAACAATTTAATTTTCTTCTCATTAATGTATCCTCTACTTTTTAATATCTCATCACAATTGTTTTCCAAATGTTGTTTCTAAATGAGCCCATAGTTTCTCTGCGAGACTTAAGATCCCCCTTAAAACTTTAATATTATTAAATGTTACCAAACACACATCCGAAACAGAATATGGTAACAAACAATTTTCTAACAATAATTCACAGTGTAACTATTCGTTGAACGTGGAACAAGAAGTGAAAGTCACTTGACATTGAACACTCAACGTTATTTTTTAACTAACTTTTCAGATTGATTTTTCCGATTTTCATTTCTTTCGCTTTTTACATATTTCGCTAAGCGGAAAGAGCTTCAATTCTAAAAGGTTTGTTTAACATCACTCAGATCAATTTTTTACGTTGAAAGATGAAAAATTCATTAAGCGAGGAATCACGAGTTTGCTCAAAAAGATGGGGAAAGATCACAGAACAAAATGGAGAATATGCTATCGAATAAAGATATCTCCTTCTCTAAGAAAAATCGTTTTTCAATTACGCGATAAAATCCGACCGAACCTTTTGGCCAACCTAATACTACGTTAGAAGGTACAAATAATCGGACAAATAATCAACATATTTCTCTATAACATATTATCTATTTTGTTCTATGACTTTTCCTCATATTTGGTCAAATTCATAATTCGACGCTTATAAAATTTCTCACCTTTCAACGCTACAAATTGATCTGAGTGATGTTTAGCGTGTTTGTAAAAAGTCCTCGTCAAGTTACCCATCCGAACTGTAGAGAGACAAATGTCACCAGAAATCGAACAAACTTTTCGGGCAACTTAATGAAACGGTGTTTTCTAAATCTTCTTTTACACATTATTTATTATAATTTCCTCGATGTTATCAGGTTTTGGAACCACTGCTCGACGCTGTAGCGCCCCGCGTCGATTCAGCCCTGCGCGCGAGAATGACGACGACGCCATGTCGGCGTTCACCCCTTGTAGTTCGTCCACGCCGCAACCCCCGATACGTCCCCAGTTGACCGTGAATCGCGAGTGGTGGATTTCAGTAAGAAAACTCCGTAATTTCCAGCGAGGACCGATTATCGTCGCGGCTGGTCGCTCTCGCGAGGAGAATCTGGGCTATGAATGAAGACCCAACCCTTCCATTTCGAGGTAACTAAAGGGAAAAACGGGCTTGTATCGATGAACGAGAATGGTCATCCATCGTCACGTCAACGGGATTGCGTCATTACGAATCAATTTTTTCGTCGCCCCGTCGAGATTCGGACGCACGACGACCGATCGATTTATCAAGGAGCCCCCCGTGAGAGCGGAAGGGAACGATGACTAAGATTATCAGAGTGCGTGAATATCCGTGGCAGAGTCCAAAACGACATATTTAACGACCTATCACGCGGCTCATTGTTCTTACGTTTCCGTGCACACACGATTTATCCTGTAAACTTGCAATACGCACACGTTCATGCACACACACCAGCTGCTCGACGATCGAGAGAACGATTTAAGTGAACGTGTACTTTTACGTTCGCAGGTTTTGATAGTGTTACTCTTGTCCGTGATACCCTGGCCAGGGCCCAGCGTGTTTAAAATATCATGCCCCCGCGATCGAGCGACCGTGGTGAGGAGGATAGTTCAGAAGGTAACGGAAATTCATCGAAATTATTCCAGTGCGATACGTTAATTTGTTGGTTAGCCTATACGAGCGCTATCGAACGCTTTCGACCCCTGCGATTGGGGTCATGCACATTTACGTTCAACTAGAGTTGCTCCAATAATTATTGGAGCGTCTCGTGGCGGGTAATGGTAGCTGATAGCGCAGAACATTTACAATTAATTAAATTCTCATCGATTACTATACGATTTTTTAGATAATCTGTGCATTTACGAAGAGGACCACGACAGATTTTCGTTTGATAAGGTAACTGTCCGAGTAATCGGATATCGTCTCAGTGGTCGAACACTTGGTAAAGTGATTACTGATAATATATTTCTCTTGATTATTAGATAAATAGAGTGCACTTGGCGATATAGCTACGCTTTGTGACAGAATGTAATTGTCCTAACTTTAAACAAAAATATTGCTTCCAGACATTTTTGACGATGATGGCACAAGTGCCGCAATTTATTAGCGTTACCATAAGCGAAGAGGAATTACCTGCGACGTGGCTTTTGTTAGGTTAAAGCTCGAGAATATATTGTCACGATGACGCTTTTTGTTTGACGTTACTGTCGTTTGCGTGCGACTATCATTGGTGCTGTGGGAATTTCACATGTTTAAATAATTAAGATATCTTGGTATACTTCAATTAAAGGGGCATATCGGTGTTATGGTCAAAAAATTGAGCAATATTTATTTGGTTTGTTTTTCACTGAATACAATATTCAATGGCGTAAAATATATTCGCGATTCACCGATTTACTTACAGACTATACAGAGTGTCCCACGAAATTAGAACAGGCTGTACCTCCTAAATGGTTGGAAGTCAACAAAGATGTTGTAAGTGAAAGTTAAATGGTATCGGATGCTGAATGACATGCAACTAATATTATGCACTTTTTGCATCAGTGCGTCAGAAAAATATGCACTCCTCTTGTTTTAAAAATGGAAAACTATATTTTTGACGACACAGATCGATGCAGTTTCTTGTGCTCTACATAAAAGTACTAATATACTTATGCCTTAAACTTGTTCGTTAGGAAGTTATAGAAGGTAAAGTTATCCGCATTGGATCCGTCTTTCGGCAAGTACACTGGGTCGGTAAATGATCACACAATGGGTGAGTAGAGTAGTTACTGATGGAAATCTTAATCTTACAGTGACTAGTATTAGCAGCACATTCATGTTGACAAACATTGTAATGGCATATAACGTAAGTACCCCGGAACACTTGTCGAGGGACAGAAATAGTTCGTATAACTTTTACTTTCAATAACTTCCTAACGAACAAGTTCAGGACATAAGTATGTTAGTACTTTTATGCAGAGCACAAGAAACTGCATTGATCTGAGTCATAAGAAATATAGGTTTCATGTAAAAAAAAAGTGCAATTACATTTCTCTGATGTACTGATGCACAAAAATGTGCACTTATCCCAACCATTTAGGAGGTACAGCCTGTTCCAGTTGCGTGGAACACCCTGTATAAGTATATATTACTATATAATATCTTCTTGCTTGTTAAGATACTGTGTTTCAAAAGTAATGCCATGTCGGTGCGGGTGATTCGACATCGTAGAATGATCTGTAACGAAAATATAAAAAATTCAGAACCATTGAATGGTTGATTAGTATTTGAGATTTTACCTGGACCAGCTGAGAAAGTGTTGTTTCAAAAAAACATATTTAAAGTTACGTGTGCTTATAGTAGATACTTATAAAAATTAAAATACTTGGAATTTCTTTAGCAAAATTTCACAATACATTTTTGAATATATAAAATTGCGAAATTAAATTTTGTTAAATCGATCCTTTGACAATATCACCAGCGAAATGATCTCTTAACTAATTTTGTTCAAATAGAAGAATATTGATTCTATTTATCTTGATCTGCTAAATGCAAAAATGAAACTAAAGTAATCGCTGCTGGAAATAATTTCAATCAATTTCTAAGAGATAGAATGTTTCATTTTTCTATAACCGTTCGATTACTAGGACAGTTGCCTTATCGTTTGTATTAACTAAGGAACGAATTCAATTATCCAGTAACTATACATAAGATAGATAGCATTACACTTTAAACAAGTTGGTAGAAATTTTAACGTCAAAGTGTTTGCATGGGTAGGCCAAGAACGCGACGGAGAAACAATTTTTTAACCACTGTCGAGATTTCAGAGATGGATGCCAATTCTGAAGAAGTATCAAGTAGAGCTGCCGCTAGAGTGTCCTTTTCACGAGAGTCGAGACATTTTTCGGCCGCAGCAGAGGGCGAAACACCAGCACAGACCTTCGCAATGGACCTGCGGCCTTTGCGGCAAGTCCTTCTATGCGGAGAAACACCTGGATGCCCACTTCGATAACAGACACAAGAGTAACGTTAACACGGTGAGCTGATCATTTCCGCGTAACTATCTGGCAGGAGAACGCCGATTCATCTATACAACGCAATTAGTGTCATAATGCCTCGTAAAGTAAAGTCCACGCTATACATGGTGTGTCTAAAGTAGGTAACCAAACTTGTCTGCCGTATTCTACACTCTCCAAGGACGAAAATAGGTCATGTACAGGATGTGACGTGTAAATCAGGACAAATTATACTTTATTTGCTAAAAAATTAAAATTATAAAAAATGTTTGGCAGGTTGATTGTGTAACTTCTTTAGAATATAGTTACTCAATCTACATGTTTTTGTAGAATGTTTTTTGTAGAATAGTGCTCTCGATATTGGCAAATACTGTTTCGATAAAGGTACGGAGTGATTCCGCACTAGGATATTCTGCTCGTTTCATACAAAACAGCTTTCGTCGACATTAGAAACATAATAGTCAATGAGATTCAGAAAGAGATTATTGGGGAGCCATACTCCTTGGACTGAAATATGCTCACGATTTTCGACAACCAGATCTGGACTAAGTGGCTCGTGTTGTATGTTTATAATAAATGTCTTACAACATAGAATTATGAATATCGAATATTTTACGACAATTACTATGTACTATTGTAATATGAATGGGGGCAGACGTTCATTATCTGACTGATTTATCTACGGCAACCGTCAATTAAGTTTGTCATTCTTTAGAAAAAGTGATTAGATATCGTGCAGATATCGTGATTTATAATGCATTGAAATCGATGACTCATAGCGTATAAATAAAGGTGCAGAACCTTTTCTAATGCAAATTCTATATGAATTGCCGTCACGAGCATTACCAACGCAGTATTATATTAAAAGTAAATATTTACAGTAGAGCAAGTCATCCTGATATGAAAAGCAGTTTACGTTGTAGTAAATCAGTTTTTGTTTGAACGTTTCATAGTTGATAATTGAACTACTGGTTTATATAGAAACAGTCTTCAACTAATAATTTACTTTAATTTAACTTTATGCACTTAGAAAGTTTTTTCGCTCTTTAATTTATTTTCTTTCTATTGCATCAAGTAACTGACATTTAAATTTGTTCGGATATGTATAATGGCACAACCTTGAAATACGATTTCATTCAAAAATATGGAACTCATGGTAATTAAGACTAATGAAAAGACAGACAAATTCTCGATGCAACATTTTCAAATTGCTGGAGTGGATATGATGGAGTTGTAACATGGCCACCTCGATCTCCAGATCTTACATCAATAGATTTCTTTTAATGAGAGCATTTAAGACATCGTCAGTCTTAGAAACGTCACCACGGAACGTGCACTATTGTAGAAGGGAATTATTTTTAACAATTTCTCTAAGTAGGTTTTATTCATTTTTATAATACACTGCCAGAAACAAAAAGGGTTTATATCTCGAAAAGGAAAAGTTTCTGAACCAATCTATTAACTTTTTGAATCTATTTGACTTTTTGCATCCTTAGATAGAGTAGAATACAATAGCAAAGGTTAATTACCTATGTCAGACAATGTCTGTATAATAAGTGTTGTTATGCAAAGCTGCGACTATGCTACTGCATTTAACTGCGAATCCGTGCAGACGATTCGACTTCCAGTAACTTTAGTCGCCCGAGCGATTTGTGATTTCTTTCTTTCGAAACCTTAGAGGTCCTGAACGTTCTAGGGTTTGAAAATCATGGGTTTTAAAACGGACGATAGTTCCAATCAAACCATCGTTAATTATCGATGCTATTACCGATAGTTTCTTTTTACAACAAAGATATTTGAAAAATAAAAATAACTAGATCAAATACTATTTCAAATAGTCACTTGCTCTTGGGTAAAAATATTAACACTTGGATACTTTTATTCTTTAGTCTCGATCGTTTTTCTGAAATTATTTACCCACTGGTATCGAATATTCTTGCCGATTAAACATATTCTGCATATATACAAAAATATTTCAAACTCAATTTACAAAACGCATACAGAACATCATTGGCATTAATTTAAAAAAAGAAATGAAATTATGAATGAAATTAATTTTAAAAGTACATTCTACTAATTTGACAAATTGTATACTTTCCAATATAATAATGAGTCAACATCTTATGATGTATTGCATTCCTCTAAATATTGCCATTTTGCAATTATAATATCTATTGACTTCTCTCATGCTATCCATTATGCTACCGCGAAATGTCAAATGCAAAATTAGAAAGCTATCAAAAGCTATCGTTACTTTTGATAGTAGTATCGATAGTTCTCCACTTGTTACCCTAAGCTGTCGAAAGAGAAAACTAAAACTGCCCGGACGACTCAAAAGTCTAGATATCGTCTTCCCTATCCCTGAACATGTACCATACAGTCTGTCTAATAAGAGCGCCATAATTTAAAGACTAATTGTTTCAAAAAATATTTTTTAATACCCTTTAATAAAACACCCTTCAAAAAGTAATATATGAAAGCAATTTGCTAATGTAACGCCTATTATTAGATTCTCGGGTCGCCAAACTTGTCTAAATTGGCTACCCGTGCGTGAGGCTTACTTAGCTCATCGCTAAGAGACGATAAATGACCTACTAGTTAGGAAAAAAAAATGTTATACATACATTCTTTTTCCAGTTTTTTTATCTAAACCTTATGCTTACGGCAAAGCGATGACATTTACAATGTCGATAAATCAAGGGAAGCTACAAAAGAAAAACAACAAAAAATGCTATCGCTTCAAGTATTGATTACTTGAAAATTTATATATTACTTGTACACGTAATTTATAAACACACACACACTCACGCAACCACGTACATGCATCTGCATATACATGTAAGCTTTTTTTTCTCATAACTAGCAGGTCATTTTCATGTGGTTTGGCTGCGTATTAGTGTGTGTACACTGGTCTCTTAAGACTTTAACGGGCGCTCACACAAAAAGTTGAACTGTTAATGATGTGGTCTGTAAAACTCACGCACGGGTAACCAATTTAGTCAACTTTGGCGGCCCGAGAATTCGATAATAGGCGTTACAGTAGCAAATGGATTTCATATATCACTTTTTGAAGGGTGCTTTATTAGATGAGCACAAAATCAACACCTAACTTTTGTATTATTCTATCCTTGTAAACTTTCACATAAAAGCAATCCAAATGTTAGGATTGCCTGTGCCTCCACAAAGTTTAAATTATTATAAACACGTACTATGTTTAAACGGATTAAGAAATACTTACCCTCGCTCCTATATAATCAAAATACACCTACTCACACGTATAAAAATGCAATCTGCACCTGAATTTTAATGCTCTGTAACGAGTAATTAATTAATTAGTTTCACTTTCAACTTCGAGATTCCTTCTACAAAGCGTTACTTCCGGTCACAGAATTACTCGAAAGGCGTAATACGTTTGAATTTCGAAGCTTTCAAGGCTTTCCTTTCCGTTAAGAAACAAATTTTTTAAATGTTCAAATTGAAAAATTGTATTTTGGGCAGGAAAGTTACCGGACCACGGTGCGTTGGGAAACACTGATCTAACGAGTACGATTCAAATTTTTGAGGACCACGCTCTTGTTAGACAAACTTCCACCTAGTATCACCCCAAAAACGACCCCTACATACATTCCTTCTCCCTCGCTAACCAACAGGGATTTATATTCGACTTATAAATGTAGTTTGAGAACGACATGCAGTTTGTTCGATCGTGTCGATTCTAAATGAGATTGCCCAATGAACCGAATAAAGGCGGAGGACGCGGTGTGCCTGGCGGACTACTGCGACATCATGAGGTGCGACGTTCTGGGCAACCGTGACTTCGAGAGTTCGCTGGTGGACGACGATGCCGACCACCACAGCACGGACATTCAAGTGTGGAAGGAAAACACAGAGCAACGTTCCACCTCGGTGATGCCGTGCAATTCGCGGGGTCTCTCCAGAGCGTATTCCGCGGAGAAGTCCTGCACGATATCGGGGGGTGGCGCGGTTACGAACATCCAGCGATACTGTCACCGCGACGACAGTGGGGCCTTGGAGAATCACAGGTTACCAGGCACGGCGTACCACGTGGAGATCGCCGGGCCCGACAACAAAAGCAATGCCTGCGAGACCGAGGAAGAGGACGAGGACGACGACGAGGACGACGACGACGAGGAGAACCTCGTCGAGTCGGCGCTGCCCGCTGTGGACAAGAAACAGAGGCGCAGGGGGCTGCACCTCAGGAAGCTCAAGTCCAACTGCAAGCCGGAGGAGCTGCAAAAACTGAAACTGCAGTGCGAAGTTAGTTGAGAACGCTTGGATATGTTTGCACGATTCTGAATTGAGGCTGGGACTACCGAGGAATTTTTCTGCATTCGAATGTTCGAATACTTTGGGGATTCAAGTATCCGAGGAACATACACTGCCTGTCAAAAAAATTGGAACATTATATTCAAAACGTCATAACTCAGAGAGTTTTCAACCGATCTTCAGGAAACTCCGTGAGGTTTAGCTTTGAAGTGTCACCCCATAGCCACCCTTGAGGGGGTGGAACAGCTCGTGACTTTTCAACCCCCTTCGTAAGGGAGGACTTTCAGACATCAAAAAGCGATGAAATTCACCATGTTTCTGCACTGCATGAGTGATGGCATTTCCTGGATGAGGGGACTCCATCCCCCGCTCCCCCCCTCTGATCGAGGGGGTGGCTAATTAGGTGGCGATGGTAGGGGGGGGGGGGGGGGGGGGGGGGGGTGACTTTGTCCGAGAGCGATTTCAAGGAGTGGATTTTGTAGGGGCCATCAAACAGAGTCGCCTCAAAGGTTTTTTTATTTTTTCACCCTCTTCCGTCACCCCTGGAACCTTCTGAAGTGCCGTTTTTCTGCATTACCCCTTTGGGGGGGGGGGTGAATTAACGCTTTCTCATCAACCCTCGTCAATGCAACTTTGCACACACCCAGAGGACACTTCAAAACTAAACCTCACGAAATTTCCTGAAGATCGATTGAAAACTCCCTGAGTTATGACGTTTTGAATATAGTGTCCCAATTTTTTTGACAGGCAGTGTAGTTTGAATGTTTGAGTATTTGAATTATTCTGTTTACAGATCGAGTGCCTACAGGGTGTTTTGTTTAAAACGGAATGGTTAAATATCTCATAAAGAAGTAAAGCTACTAAAAAGATGTTTTTACAACAGTTATTTGATTCGAAGGGTGAAATTACAAGGAGTAAATAATTTTGGTTGAAAAATGAGCAAGGTATAATTAATAGCGTGTTCTTTTCCTTTTGTCGAACACAGTTTTCGAGTAAAGTATCAGTCTTGAGTTGTTGTCCGCGTTGTATAAATTATTTAAAATGCTTACCGTTAAATACTCTAATACTGGCTGCGCATTCATCATTATGTAAATTAATTATGCTTCTTAATTACACACGTGAGAAATTAATTTTTTAGAAAGTCAATTAATCGATTTTATCGTCGAGTACATCAATCTTATCTCAATAAATTAAGTGTTGTCACTGTTGATTGCTTACTCGATACAAAACTAAAGAACATATTAACGTTTTGAATCACGAGCATGCAACTGTGTGATTATTTATCTAGATGTTCGTAGCAAGTGGGCCATAAATCGAGGTTTTTATGTTCCATGTTCACTTTTATACATTATTTTAATTTAGTATTCAACAAATGATATTATTCCAGCACTCGAATACCTATAACTAAACTGTAGAAACATAATTAAAACTTAAGTGAAAGTACGTCTTATCGTAAACGATATATCATGTATATTATTTTTGATATTTTATATATTTTTGCAGTTCTGCGCATTGTTACAGATTTTTATATATTCTCATTTGTCATAAATGCATAAACATCGGCAGTCTAACTATCACATATTTGAATATTAACCCTTAGCGGTCGAGTGACGAGCTGAACTCGCCAGGATAATATTCTCATTTCACTAGCTAAGCAAGCTCGTTCGGGAGACTTGTGATAGACGGGTTTGTAGACATTACAAATGTGGCAAGAGGCTTTGTTGATACGAGACGTGCCCTTGATCATTCATTTCATCATTCATTCGACTTTAACAAAAAAAAAAAGACAAGAATGTTATGCTCTGACTCTAAACACATTTTGAAATTTCATCAAAGCAACATTTTCTCGTTTTCATCCATGTCGTATTTCATTCTGTTACATTATTCTTATAAATATCTGTTTGTTTACCCAGCAGTATCAAAAAAGAGCATTCAAGGATAGAGATAACAGCGAGTTGGATTTTTGAAGAGAATATTTGCAGTAACTTTCATAACAAACTTTCGTAATATCAGTCATTCAAGCTGCATTGTTATTCATTGTCGACACATATTACTTATGTACAATTATATACATAATATTAATATTCGTTCAAACAACTTGGCTTGAGTGACTTACTTACGTGAAATTTGTTTAAAAATTATGAAAATCTATGCCACAAGGTCGTTATGTCTCTAATAATAAAAATTCTGGTGATGAAATACAACGACACAATTAAACAACAATTAAAGACTTTGAGTAATACTGAGAAGGCACGACAAACAATATAAAAACTATCAACAGGCCACCTGGACAGTATTCCGTTATAAGTATAACTTTACAGTAAATATATAAAAGATAAACGATCGTTTATTCGTTACCCGTTAAATAGAAATTAGAATTTTAATTATCGATCGCAGAGTCATAAAATTACCAGACAAATATTCAACTGATAAATCGAACAGACGTTACGAATTAATTGCTACTTATTCGGTATGTATTATTCTAATGAAATTTTGCCTACTTTTGCAATAGACTCGTTAAACGCCACAAAGATTAAAATTTTTCGAATAGTCCCAGTCGTAATCCGAACGATGTCTCACAATTAGCAAAGTGTCACAAATAGTCTTCGATTGATGCACATTCTACAAATTCGCGGAACGCCTTTTGGACTTAATCTTTTAGCTATGGAACGTTGAAGAAGCGATACGTTAGAAGCCTATTTATCCAATTCAATCACCGCTATGCAATACGTAACAACATGTCAGATATAGGGTCAACGAGAACAATAAATGCGTTCTACTGAGCGAAATTTACTAGACGTACACTGACGTTTGAAAGTCTTACGATTATTTGGCATTCTAGGTCAGTATTTCACACACTTCATCTTCCCACTGAATTGAATTATTATATTTTTACTATAATTAACTAATGACTTCTAACGATATGTATCCGTGTTATGATAATTTTTATTCAATTTACAGTTACTTTGATATTATTTAAATAAATTTTCGAATTAAATAGTATTATCATACTAAACTGTAGAATCTCTAATCTATGCATCCTACATTAACTTATCATTGAACTATCTAACGGATGGAAATGAGCTGTCGCGGACTTACAGTGAAGACATAAAAGTATCATATAGTATAATGAAAATAAGATCAGTTTAAACACGAATTTGTTTAACCGTTTTTTCTAAAATTGTTTTTATATCGTAAATATCCAAAGTTCGAGATTTTACTTTAAAGAGTTCCTGTGGAATGATCTAACGTCTTTAAAATTTAATTTTTAGGTAAAATTCAAATGGTATATAATACGATTTTTTAATTTGTAATGAAAGTAAGAAAACCTGAAGCTTCATTTGGAAAAGTCTCTATTAATATTATTATACTCATTTGTTAAATAGATTCTAGATAACATACATTCTACGTTTATGCCTGATGTCATCGTATAGACGTTAGTCATAAATGCATCAAATTTTATCAATCGCCTATAAAGATAATGCTGTGGTAGCATTGAATCACTTTAAAATTCGCCCGTGTATTGATTATTCGGAATAAAGTTGTAATAAGCACGAGTCATTGAAAATAAAAATAAATGATGTCATCAATATCTATACGTTACCGGTGAACTCAGTCGTTTCGATTTTATCTCGTGGCTAATTCCTGTTTCCGAACAAGACTTTGGAATTTACGGAAAAAATTATACGGCGTCACGAATCCAAAGTTCACCTATATTTTTTATTTAAAATAGTTGTCCGTGTTTGACGTGGCATTATTAATGATTACTTAATCGGACTAAGACGTTCTAGAAAAACCTTTAAAAGGTTATCGATATCTTCGCTTTTTTACGAAGAAAGCTATCGTTATTGAAATAATTAAACGTAATATTCCGTATGATGCAAGTGCTATCTATTTTCAACGAAATCAATGTGCAGTACGTAAGCTCGAATAGATAAAAGATACGTCAACTTCATATGTGAAGAACTGTGTAGAAATCTAGAAATCTTATCTATATATACATTTTTAGTAGTAACCAATTAAAAATAAACAGTTTCTGTTTACTTGTCGAATTAAAATTGAAATTCTACTGATAAAATTAAATATTTCACAATGGAGAAATGAATATTTCATTTAAGATTCCATTCGTGATTTTTAGACTGGGGATAAAAATATTCCAAAGCTGGATATCGTAAATTTGTATCGTTAGGGCGACGATAAAAATTACAAAATATGTTTTGAAATATCGATGTGTACATATGTAGGAATAGAATTTCAAGTGACGTGAATTCACGTCAGCGGTCGCAAATGTGTTAAGAGAATACGCACATATGCAAAAATATATAAGGTATCAGGAATAATATACATGTTATACCGATTAGAAGATAAGATCTACTTTCGTTTAACTTTCGATTCTTTTTCTGGAATTGTTAAAATGTGGATTCGCATAAACATCCGAAATGTAGTGATTGTTCCTAAGTTATAGACGGATCAATGAAACAACGCGATACCAAGTACATGTGTAAATGATGACGTTAAAGAAATCATCCTACATCAGCCTTCCACAGCTAAAAGGTTAAGAAATGAAATTGATTTGTCATAATGAGAATAAGTTTCGCTATCAGATGGAGGGCTGTTCACAGCTGCAGAATACGAACTGAAGTAACTGCATGAGATTGAAATTCAGGTACCAGTCACTGAAGGATTCGGTTCTAGTAAAATGCTATATTTTTGTAATTAAACTTGCAATTAAGAGTACCTATCCCCGTAGCGCGTTGAAATTAATTCCGAGCTTTTACATTCAACCATTTATAACTATAGTTTGAGTAAAAATATTCATTCATCTTTTTCAACATTCTAAGTTCTCAACCTAATTTCCATTAAAATTGATCTGTATATACGAAGATTTGTAAACAACAAATTTTACAAATTGTTGTTCTTCTAACAGATTACAAATATACTTGACAATTATTAGGTGCAGAAATTAGTTTTCATTCTTGAAATCTAATTATTTGTAACTTTATTTTTGTAACAATTATGTGGTTCTTCTTTATAGTTAAATCATAAATTTACCTTAAAAAGAGGCACACAATTCATTTCTACATCTAATCTATACAAGCTTCTATACCAGAGGTGGCCAACCTTTTGTATACTATGCGCCAATTTTTTTCACAGACGAATTCAGATGCACCATACAATTGAAGCACCTTATCTACATACCTTCTTACGTTCACGGTTGGGGTCGGAAAATAAGGATAGGGGTAGGACCTTCATCGCTTTGGGGGCGGAAAAGGAATAACTCAATCACGTAACTAAATTAATTAATTTACGCCAGTCTAAAAAAAATTGTACAAAATTGTAAACTGTCAATGAAATACTTCAAAAGCCATTTGTAATCATCCAATGCGCCATAGGTTGGCCACCCCTGTTCTATACGAATATTGTCCTGGTTCAATTTCCTGCGAACGTGAAACATTTTTAAAGCGCTATTACCCGTAACATTTCATCCACAAGTAATCCAACCCGCAATCGAAAAATATCCATTCTTAAAATTTCGAATGAATGCGATAATAATCGTTCTTGTCCAACATCTCAATTGTGACTCACAGTATACTCGACGAACAAAGGCTTGAAGTGTCATAGTAGCCTATTATAGCGTAAAATCAATTAATATACGCCTTTAATGTATTTACATACAGTGGGTGTAGAAAGTATTCGTACACCGATCAATTTCCAAAAAAACTATGTAAAATTGTAATTTATTAACTTATTTTTTATAAACAATGACATTCTACATATTCTTGGAAATCTCTAGAATAGATGGAGTACAACAAAAAATAGCTATTTATGTAAGTTGCGCAATTAACAAGAAAAAAACAATTAAGCGATAGAAATATTGAAGCAATAAGTATTCGTACAACTGTTTAATTTTTAAAACTTCATTTAAAAAAAAGAAACTTACATTAATTTATAAGTATATAATACTTCCTTCGTGGGATTTTCTTTTGATTTTATAATTATTGTAACTCTTCTAAGCATTAAATTAACTAAATTATTAGTTATTCGAAGTGGGATCTTCTTCAATTCCTCTATTAAAGTCATATTCAAGAGTACTTTACTGGAAATTTGATGTTTTCTCATTCGTACGGAACAATAAACTAATGTGTTTACGTTACAAACTCTACTGTAAATGGTTTGTCATAATAATCGTACAAATACTTATTCCTTCTATAGTTTTACCCACTTTTCGCATGTTTTTGTTAGTTCCACAAATTATATTAACTAGTAAATGTTGTTTGGACTATATCTAACTTAGACTTCCGAGAATATGTAAAATATCATTGATTATACAAAAAGAAATTAAGAAACTACAATTTCACACAAAAGTTTTTTGGGAAATTGATCGATGTACGAATACATTCTACACCCACTGCAGATAACATCGTTGGATCTTTTCAATGTTTTCCACGAAACGAAATTGTTGACAGATACTCGTTCGCGATTGCATAGCTGGGCTTCTGACGAATCTCTCGGTACGAGATTTCCAAGAAATTGAAGGTATGTAAATGTTATTTCGAATATTCTTCCAAATCGATGAGTTGACAACACAACGTTTTCCATACATTTAAAATATTCTTGTATCCACGCAGGGGAGCTGAACCGCGCAATATGCTGGTACCTTAGCTGCGACAGATATTGGGAGGACACGAAGAGGCAACAGAGGCACACACCTTGGTACCTGCTCACTATTTTTCTGGTCGTTCTGTCCTCGTCGGTTTATGGATGCTACTACGTCATTTGGGTCCTGTTCAAGTACGTATGTCGAACCACGTTATTTCAAACCAGAATTAAACATTTCATCGATTAATTATTACTATCCGTCAATTGTTCAATCGCACTCAATCCTACTTAAGGAAAAACGCTAAACATTCCGCTGTTATTATTCTATCGATTTCTTGGTTGCGCCACTTTTGCTAAATTTCTGAGTGCCAAGAGTCCTGGAGACCTTTAAAATTTACAATTTACAATTTACAATTTACAATTTACACTTTACACTTTATACTTTATACTTTACAAGTTTGCAGCCATTAGCTCGCTATTACTCGCGACGAAAGATCAATAAATGATTCTTTGTCGCGAGTAATAACGATTACCAGATCTCACCACGTGGAGGTTGCTGCGACTGGAGACCCGGAGATAGAAGGAATCAAACTTCCTTCGATCTCCCTCTACATAGAGTATACACACATAGATGCATACTCTACGTAGAGTCGACGAGCTTAATACTAAGTACGAAACGATGAAAATCAAAGGAAAAGCAAATTCCCTTCGACTTCCAAAGTCTAAGTCTGACTTTGCCAAGTAATTATTTGAACTAAGAGGGTGAATTGAGATCGTGACGCGACGCGACCATGAAACTGGACATACTGAGTCAGTCCCGCTTCCTTTTGATGGATCTGACTCGAGAGGAAGACGACCGACGCCTCCGAACCAGTCCTCCACACCCTGCACCCCGTTGGGAGCCACAATAGGACCCGACTTGCACCCGTCTCACTGCACTTTGGACTTACTGCACTGCACCGGGAGCCTGGGACTACACTAAACGTGATGCAGGAAGTAGAGAACCGATCCGGAGGAGCTGATTGTCTTCCTCTCGAATACAGATCCACCAGGAGGACGGCAACCGACCTTTCTGTCCAGTTACACAGTTGGTCACTTTACTTATCACATGAAGCAATAGTGACCGAAGTGAAGAACGAAGTTGCGAGTCCAATATGGACTTACGAACAAACAAATGAATTGAACAAATTGATTAATAATTATTTGGTAGAGGACAGACACTCGTACATTCATGCCTTACAACTAACTTAGATACATGCCTTAAGACTAACCAAACCAAACTAAGATACCCACAACCAATACCAAGCAAAAACTACGAGGAAGAATAGGAGGGACGCGAGATGCGGACGCACGATCGCGAGATCCATATCGACCGTTGGATATTCGAAGAATGAGCTCTCACTCCTCGTGTACCTGTGTCGGTCGAGGGTCGCGGCTCGCTATCGAAGTAGGGAAGGGGAAGGGTGAACAACAACCGCGTGACATGTCGTGACAGGTCGATTCGAAGGCTCGTTGGATCCATCGAGGAAATATTTCACGAAACATTAATATTACAGCAAAATCATATTCACGAACATTGTTTAACCAATACGTATTGTTAATAATTAATTTAACTATTGTCAGAAATTAATATTTAGTTGGTCCAATCGATAGATATTAAACTATAGATAAATATCTCATGATTACTTTTTCTCAACTTTTCATGTTCGGAAATATTACTTCCTCGAGAAACATTGATATAATAATCTAAAACTTTAAAATGGATTAAATATGTACATCTCCGAATGAATTGAATATTTATAATGCATATTCATTCAGTCTTCGATTAACTATTAATAACAATCATTGTTTAGAGTAAGTATTCATCGAACACAGTAATCGTGAGAAACTTTTCTATATCGTTATATCTGTTAGCTGGAATAACTAAAAATTAATTTCTGACAATAGTTACATTAATTATTAACAATATTTGTTCAAGCAATGACCGAGAATATGACCTCGCCGTAATACTACACCGCATAGACAGCGGTAAATGCTTTTTCTCAAAATGTTCAAAATCATTACTAACCAATAAGTCACTAGTTTGTGATCTCAGTCACCAACCAATTACGTTTCTTTTGAGATATTGGACCACATAAATTTTGTCCTCCTAGATCGCTGAAGTGTGCGTCTGAAGTGGCGTTCAACGTGTTAAATGCCTCAACCTGTATATAAAATATCAAAAACAAAAAAATGGCCGGGACTACCCACCTTTCTCCTATATATTATATATACATATCTTGATACTTGTATCTTATTATTATTTTTAATATTACTCTCAAAATCTAACAATAAGTTTGACGCAAAGTCATACCATATGTTCATGCTGAAGACTGTGTCAATATTTAATAAAAAAAACTACAGAAATATTACAATGCCGGTATAATGACTATGTCAGAAACATGAGAAAATATCGTAAAGTGGGAGAAATTACATTTTTTTTATAACACTTATGATAATGTTCCACATATTAATTTGAGTAGCAGAAGTATAAATGGGATGAACTTTTCGAACGATCTAATATCTTTATCGTTTAATCCTTGGCTACCAACCGTTCAAATACTTCCGCGAGTCACTGTTTACATCCGAGCCAATCGCCTTATAATTTTGGTGGAGCCCATTATACCTATTCTTCTTGAACTGAAACGAGCCTCTGGCAAGGAAAAGATTAAGGAGCTCTGTGCTACGCAATACAGATTTTTATTATTTCAGTTCCGCAGACGAGGACAGACTGGACGGTCCCGGGAGTCTGGACTACACAGATCGAGAACTCGCGGCTACGTCACCGTTGCACGATCCGAATGGTCCTGGCGAGGGTAGATCCGGCGAGAGGAGGAAATGCGATCCGGGAGACGACAGCCTAGCCGTCACTAACGAGGAAATGCCCGACCACTACATCTACGTAGCCTATCCACCCGAGCTAAAGCGGCGATTATTGGAGAGGTAAATGAAATGTGAGAGTATCGAGCGTACTCAGAGATTGACGAAATTCTTATCAAGAAAAATCTCGAAATAGAACTAAAAGTTAAACATGGTTTCAAACAATTAGGGAAGCTTGCTAATGCGAATAAATGGTGACTAGACTATGAACACTTATGCAAATTAATATTTTAACAGACACAGAACAAGAATTGAATCTTAACCACTTGCGCTGGAAAGACGTGCCACACACGTCGTAATGCTGAAGTTGAGCTACATATATTATATATTTGTTACGATGAATGTGATAAACTGGGGATTATGCATAATCCCGACTAAAGTTTGTGTATGTGATAACATGTTTAGATTGCAAAATTTCAAAAGTGCGTCGGATCAAAAATCTGAGTGTGTCAAGCTGTCTAAACGTAGCATATTCATTACACAAATTTATTATGCAAACAGAAAAAAAAATGTTTATGTCGAATTGAGTAGCCTCCTCCTTTTTCGAAGTCGGGTAAAATAAATGAAATAACTTAAATATACTGCGAGAAGTTGTATAAGTATGGAAATAAGTACGCAATAGCTGTTGTTTAATTTTATTAGTTATCTATTATTCAAATACAATTTTGTCCACCTCTGAGGGTGACGATGCGAACTCGCGACATACAAATCGTACAGTGATACTCCTGCTTACAGCTGCTACAACAGAACTACTCGACTTTGAGTGACTCGGGGGATAGATGTTTGGGCAGAGATTCGACCCGGAGAACACCACCACCACCACCACCGATTCCAAATCGGGCCCGCGGCTGACACCTTTCTTAATTTTTCCTTCCCCTCTCCCCTGACCTTCGTGTTTTGTATACCAACTGTGGGAATAAATTGCAAGATGTACACGAAAGACTCGCGTTGTTGCTTCCATGATGTGAACTTGAACCAAGCACAAGCTTGGGAACTGAATCTTTTAATATTCGTCAAATACATACAGTCCCACTTATAAGTGCGTGGACACTTTCTCAATTGGAATAAGTATCTAACAAAAGTTACAAATCTGTTAATGAGTATCGCTTATATTTTTGTATTTAGTTTGTGTTGTATCAGATAATATATTTTATCAATAGTTTATTTAATATCTCACCAGTAATTATAAAAAACAGTTCAATTTTCGTTTCATTGATGAACAGCTTCTTTTATCAATCTTGGCACTCTAGCTATTCATTTCTTCATTGTATCCGAATCAATATTATCCTATTTTTGAAATATCTCCCCATAAATGTTGTTTGAATGTCGGCCTTTTTTCCAAACGTATTTATATAAATAATTAAATAAACTCCAGAGTTTCCCTATGAGATTTAATGTGCCACTCAACACTTTAATATTACACAATTCAATATTATTAAATGTCGCTAGACACGCCACTGAATTTAAATTTAGCAACAATAAGTGTTATAGTAATAATTTACAATATCTACATATTAATTATTCATTGAAAGTGTTAAGTGTTCACACATTTATAGACTGGATTGTACTTCGCGAAGCTGCAAAGATTGCTTGTGGGTGATAATAACAATACTATTATCTTCATCATACAATATATAGTAATATTTTTCTATTTGGAGCATAATTTTGTTCCACGAGATGTTACACTCACTCCAACGAGTGATTAAGGGGCTTGTAACATCAAAAAATGAAAAAAAAAAACACTTTTTTTTTTAAATTAAAATTTCAACAATTCTGAACAGTTCTGTGCAATCAGAACTGAATTTGGAACACTGAAAGTGGTAAGTTTTTTTGGAATCAAAACATTAAAAAAATTCTCGGTGTAAATTCAAATCCTAGAAAAGGTGAAAATGAAAGACAAGGAATGGATTAATTTTTTTTCTTTAATAATTTGTACTTTCCATAGTTTCTGTCATTTAGATTTTGTCGAAAAATGTTTGATATCTATATTAGCGCAGATAACACATATCATCGATGAAACATCATGAAACGGTAAGAAAATTTGTAATAGTAACAGTTAAGAAATGAAATGACGTAAGAAATAAAATACGAGGATGCAGTTTCATTTCTGTGACTTCCACTTAACTATACTACGCAGCAACTTAAAAATGAGACCACGAAATCAAACGTCTCACGTGTATTGTACAATTGTTAAGAAATAAAATAGAATCATGCCAAACGAATTTTATACATGAATTACACGCTAGACTTTAACTGATAATAATACCGACACCATACATATTTCTGCTGATGCAGTTATGAGTCAAAATAACGCTGTTCGCGAAAGATATAAGCACGAGAAATTGAACTGTGATCCACTGAATTCCAACGTGTCATTTTGAAGTAAAAAGCGAGGCTCAACTGCGCTGCTATTATACCTAGAAATTCGTCTTTTCTCCATTAACATACGCGCTCGCAATTGTTAATTGATACCATACGAAAATTTAATTAATAGTGACGTAACGTTTTCTAAAAATTCTGATCGCTGAATCTGAATTACATCCCGGTTCAATCTCTTCGGCTTTCCAGCATAGCTACATTTCCAGGCCATCTTGAAATTCTAAACAAGTCATACAAGAAACCGTCGAGGAAAACAAATTGACAGAGATCCGATCCCCGATTAAGTTGATCGAATCACTCACGGATCTTGATCCTCAAAACCAGTGATTCTTACTCACTATACTACAATAGCAGCCCTGCACAGTCTATACATTACTACCCTTACCTTCGCTCCCTCCACTTGTCCACATTAGGGCAGAACGAAATTCTCATTCGATAATCGAGGGGATTTATATTTAATCCGTTGCCTGTTTAAAAATAAACTATTTCCATCATCGAATCTATACATCACGAACAATTTAACCGTTAAGTATTAGAAACCGTGAAAAGTTTTCTTCCCTCTAGATTGTGTGCCAAGAGCCCAAATAGAGTAAGAAACGACAATGCATAATACGTATCGTTGTTTCGATTTTATTTGAGGCACACGGCTCGATTCAACCAGTCTAGAACCAGTAAGTCATCTTGATGGAGCCGTCGGAGTCCCGCTGCGTGTCCATCACGCTGGACTGACGGACCAAACGACGCACGCTCGCGCCACTGGGTCTCTGTTGCTCTTCCAATGTTCTTTGAGGAATGTCGACAGGTGGTTCGGGAACCTCGTGCATCTCCATCGTCTCTCTGGCCGATAGGTCCTCGTAGGAAGCAGCAGCGGACGAAGGTCTGAATCAGGAATGAACGATGAACGAGTGACCAAGAACGAGAGTCGAAGACAAACAATTTAAATCTATAGTTGATATTAACCGAAGCTTCCGGATATATACCGGGTCCTTTGAGCAAAGATGCTCCCAAGTTTCGTCAGCACAACAGCTAGTTTCTTCAGGGGGTTATATTGAATATCGGTGTGTCATTAACCCTTTGCGACCAGCGACTCGTGATGCTTTCTTAGCATTCTATTGCCACGAATGCTGAGCTATCGAGATTTGAGAATCAGGTCACCTTTCCTTCACCGACAATCATTTTATTGACACTTCGAGTTCCAAAGAAATGAAACCTAAAGAAACATTATTGCTGATAGATTTACTGCGTGAAACCTACTGGTGACTGAGAGTTACCTCTCGAGTGCAAAGGGTTAATTCCTGAAGAAGCTAGTAGTAATGATGGCGAAACGTCCAAGGACCAAGGGACGTCTCGGTTAACCCTTTCAGACTTAACGTCCACAACTGAGGACACAAAATTAAAAAATTACCGATACTATCATTTAGGGCGAATGTCCCTATTTGTGCAAATGAAGAAAGACCAATTTTCCTCGATAACTAAACTATTGGAATTTTTTTTTTCCATATTGATTTTAATTGAAGTTAGCCCTAAAAATTAAATTACATTAGTAATTAATGAAGGGAGAGCGAGAGAGGGGAGTAAAGGAAGGGAGAGTTTCGTCCTGGACCTGCCAGTGGTCTCGTCAGTAAAGCTACCTAGCAGGCTCGTACCTTAGACGCCAGTCTGGAGGGTTTTTTTTTTTATTCTCTTGAGTGATACTGCGGTGCCTTGGGAGATTCTCTTATAACCGGCTTTTCCCCTTGATGATTTTTGTGTCTCCTTGCTTCTTAAAATGAGTGTGGAGTTGATTCTCTTATGTGTTGCAAAATAAAAGGGTTACAAAAAAAAAACTGATAACAAACATCTGGAGGTTGGTCGAGAAAGGTTCATGTAGGAAAGTTAGGCGAACCGAGCACTTGTGAGCGCGGTGTCTCTCTAGTGGTGAGGACAGGAAATGCCACCACAAAATAATTGAGGGTTAATATCTGAAAGGGTTAATATCAACTACGACAAAGCAGTATATTGATAATTGGAAACTTTGGTGCAAAGAATGGTCGTCTCTATATCTGGTTACTTCTAGATTTGAACAACCCTGCAAAACTCATGACAAATTTGTTTTGGAAAATCTCCATCTTCGATAGTAACTGGTTATTGCACCACAATTTTCAATGTTTCTCGAACGTTATCGTTGCCAGGGGTTCCTACTTGATTGGAACGCAACGAAAACAGTCGGCACAGGTCCAGTCCTTTCCAAAAAGCTCCCCCTCTTCTACCGTTTGCGGCAAACGATGATGCAGAGTCTCCGGCAGACGCAAGCCCGAGAGACCGCCTATCACCGATACGGTGCCCAATATCACGAGGGGCAGCACCAAGTTCTCCTTACCCTGCACGAGAATGACGCAAATGACTCGATTTGCAGCACGCTACGTCGCGATAAGCTTATTTACAATCACTTACGAGATAAGTAACAAAAGGAATGATGATAAGTCCGAGACCACTGATGTAAGCAGAGAAACCGATCGCTACGCCGCGCAGTTGCGTGGGGTAAAGTTCACCGGCGAACGGATATATAATTAAAAAGGAGGCAGATATCGCGGATTTCGATAACAGGAACAGAATCAACGTAGCCACCACAGCGTCTGAAATGAAAAACACGATTACGACGTCGCCGTCGGACGTCAGCGAGGTGATTCCCTCTGTGGGTTCGCCTCGAACTCGGCGATTATTCCTACAATCCAGCGTTTGCGAGTTTTTCGCGTGAGCACTTCACTGTTCGGCAGTTCTTATACTTTGACTTCTCGCGGACGTTAGAATTTCAACTTCCAATCGGACAAACTCGTTAATCGACTTTTCTTGTTTAGCACTTGTGCATGTCGGAGATAACTGAGAATATGTTGTGAATTTAGCAATCACGAGTAATCAATCTTCCGAGTTAGTCGTTGTTTATTGTACGCAAAGAACGTTTCGGCAAGTCAGGAAGTATGGCCATGTTAGGGTAAACAAAAACAATTTCGTGTAGAAAAGTAATAAATTAGATTAAACGAAGGGTACCGAAGTCCATGTATGTGTAGATAACAAAACAAACAATTTGTGGTTGTATCGAGTCATTGGATAAATACAACGATTTCGAATACATTGAATAGAGATCCAGAGATTATGCAGAGATCCTTAAACCATTAACACCTGAATTAAATTTTGTATAAGCTTACTTTAATTTGTATATGAGCGAATTGCAGCAGTAGCTGATAAATAATGCATCAATAACGGATCGTTATCAGAAAAAACCATCACAAAGTATCATTATTCCATCTTGAGGGAGTATGTTAGCCTAGATGGACATTCTTTAAAAATTTTGAAAAATGACAGAGGTATGGAAGTAAAATGAAAGCAAATCACAGATGCACAGATGCTGGGACAAATAGCGAATATCCTTCTGTAGGCATTTTCTAAACAATAATGAAATATTCGATCGAGCCAAGTCGACAAAGCAAAATTATTGCTGAAGATGATGCGGCTGCTGTTTGAAGGTATCTTACATAGACCTAGAATAGATGATTAACGGTATGATGTATTTCTATTTTTATTTCTGAGACAATTCGTTCTTAAACTTTAAACGCGTTTTTCTGAAAACGCAGTTTTCGAAGTCGATGAGCATGAGAACTCGAAAATGGCTCAACCGATTTAGCTCAAATATGCAGACGATATTCTTAAAAACTTTCACTATTTTCTGACGATCGCACATTATTTAATTCTTTTATTACTTATTAATTATCAATAACAAACAGATCAAAAATTTAGTGAAGAATCAAGAATGAACTTTAGTAGTCATAGTTTTGCGAATAAATATTTTTTCAAAATTCTGAATCGATAAAAAGAACGTGTACTATCAGGCTTTAGGAATAGATTTGGTTTTTTGTGTTAGGAGAATCCGAATCCAAAATACATTGCTCACCGCCAAGTGTGTTTTTGATGACACGCTCTATGTTAATGGTTACCTCTCGCTCAATTTTAAGATTATTTAATTAGATACAAAAAATATATATACCTGAATATATATACTTTATAGTACCACCCCCATTTCGAAGAAATAAATAGTCTCAGAAATAAAAATTCAGAAGTGTGTCTGAGTGACCTTCATTTTGACCATTTAGTCTGGCATGCCCCCTTAAAATTACATTTTATCTGGGTGCATTAGTCTCCACTGTTTTTACTAGTAACTATCTTACAATGTACTTGTAAACATGTACGTTTTTAGCATCAAATCATGTTTTGAAGTATAACACTTGGTTACCTCTGTTATCAAGTTTTGTTATTGAGAACGTGAAAATTGTCATTATTCTGTCTCAGATTATAAATTTAATTAAATTTTATCTGGGTGTACTGACCTCCTATATACTTTATTTTACTATCGTAAAATACAACTATGCTGGTAAGCATTTGTATTTATAACAATCATTACGTTTTGTTGCGATATACTCAATTGCATCTCTTTTAAAAAACATGAAACAAAAAGTGCCAATCACTATAACTTACATTTTTCTTAATGTGTCACCTACTAAAACAGTATTTCAGAATATAAAAGAGACTGCCTAGTCCAGCAATGGGGTATGCTATTCCAACAAGAATCAAAGAATATATCACGGTTTTTCTGTAAAAGAGGTTTCAATGTGACTACTACTGTTTTACAATCTTGTTATACTCCTAGCATCGAGTGAAAATGGCGCCGAGTTCAAGGCGTTAATCGATTATTTCAGAAATGACGTATGTAATGTTTTGTAGTTCTCAAGAAAAATTAAAATATACAGTTCTATTCCATTCATTCTAATTCTACAAGTCTGTAAGAAGTTCATGTTAGATTGACGATTTCTACATTATACTAGCTACTATCAGCTTACTGCGTATTTTATATAAAGATACAGTACTGTACAAAAGTCTACGCCACCATGTTAATCATTAACCATTACTTTTAAGTAAATCTATGTTAATAAAATAAATGTGATGTATATTTGTTATTGTGTTCGTGTGTGTGGACTAGTATACTATATATGTATACACATAATAGAATTATAAAAAACTATTTAAAACATTTAGAGATTGAAATTAATTATAATTAATACGAAACAAAATTAAACGATCAATAAATTAATGTAGTCAATAATTAAATATGAAAGAGCTTTTCAAAATCTACGAAATGATATATAACACTTGCATACATATAAAGTAATTATAATGACTTCAAAAAATTGCACAAACTGAAGCAACGAAAAAAACGCACGAACTTTTGGTTCATCCTAATACGTTATTTCTGAAATGATCAATTCAACTGATCAAACGAGTTCGAGTACCAGATGACAGGAGAACCGTGGCGATACAGGAGATCCCAGCAACGACCATACATAGACAAAGAGGCCATCGACGGCCCCATCGATCCATCACGACCCAACAAGCCATGTAGCTAGGAATCTCAGCGAGAGACGAAAAGAAGAAGCTCAGGTGTTCTTCGTTCCCCAGAGCTGGACCGTAGTACGACAAACCGACGTACACCATGTTGTTGGCAAACCTAACAAATAGAAACACGTTCAGGAACAATCTTTTATTATAACAAAATTTACGGACAAATCTAATGTGATCTGTAAACTTTAACCTAGACCAGAAAATTCAAGCTGACAATGTTCTTTCATAGAAAACACCAAACCAAATAAACATAAGTACACGAGTAAAAATGTTTGACTCTAAATTACTACAAATGCAGTCAGGTGTATCAGACTACTATAATATTATTCCTATCTGAATACTGATTGAAAAGAGAAGATATCCATTACGAAGTAGTGCAAATAGATAAGAAAGTTTCTATCAAGAAAAGGTGCGTTTAATCGAAGTAGATTATCAAACGCAATCGTGTATGCTCTAGGAAGTGGGCCGGCAATAATGGACGGTCTGCGTTTCAACAGATTTATGAGACACAACGCTCACTTGAACTTTGATTTACCAATTCAATGTGATTAAACACGTTTTCAGACGCATGTTCGGCGACTTGAAGAGAGAGAGAACACCAGGCCCGTTGCGCAATCTCTCCTCCTCACTTTTGGACCGTGACATCATCATTCGTTGACGAAGTTTCTGGGTGAAAGAGATTGGTAGCTCTTTCCCATTAACTTTCGCGAGCCTCTCGAGGATGTCGTTCGCCTCTCCGAGACGGCCTTTCGCTAACAGCCATCGTGGAGACTCTGGCAGGAACCTGGAACAATCTTGGACGTTTGAAAATGGCGCCGCGTAAACCTCACAAGGAAGATAGACCGACTTAAGAGAGGAATTGCTTTTTTAAGAGTAAGAATGAAACAATGCTTTGTTGTTGACAGAATCTTATAGAGCAATCCTTGAAGAACAATTACACAGGGTGAGCCGCGCAAAGTGTTACAAGGTATTTCCGCGGAAACTATTAGTGATATCGACAAGTTGTTTTTTTTTTAGTATTATATGTTCAAGTCCAAATTCAGGAAATTCCCGAAATCTTAGAGTTCGGAGTATGAATTTGTTTTCTAAAGGTCCCCTGGTTCCTTCCTTCTAGAAGTGTACTCGGAACTTTAAGGGATTTAGAGTACTTACAATGAACTGTGAAAGGGTACTTGAACCGCAATATTTCAAGAATATTCACAGAAAATTTCAAGTTGATCCGACTGAACATGACGAAATTATGACTCCCCATATAAAATTGCGAGCACGTGTATATGTAATATCACCGTTAAAACTTTAAACGCGATTTTCTAGAGACAGTATTTTCAAAAAAGAAACATTTCCGAAAAATTATTGAACTGATCGCCTTCAAATTTGAACTATATATTTACAAAACCCTCTATCGTCTAACGACTAGACGAGATGATATGTTGCATAGTTTGTTTTTTATCAGCAAACATTCACGACATTTTTTTTTTAAATTTAAACTTTAAGGTTTGACTAGCTGGCATCTCTAGAGAAAAGATGTTTTCGATTTTCTTTTTCGTCACACGATAACAATATGTATATACAATAAAACGCTGGTTGAATTTTTTATTTCAGATTATATTTATTCCGCGACGTCACGATCAACAGGCTGTAACATTTATATTTTTGAGTAATTCGTTCCATACAAATTTCTACGTCATACTAAAATAGTAATAAAAGTGTGTGTAAAATTTCAAATAAAAATTTCGCATACTTTTTTCAATAAAAACTGATTAAGGAACCACATTTTGACACGGAAAAAAGCAATTCTCCCCTTAAGGGGGTCTTCTGGTATAGATAACGAAAAATTGTTTCGCGATTTGAGAAAGTTGTTATCGATAGCGTTTGAATAAAAATTCACAAAAAAATAAGACGGCTCTTTTTAAGTTCTAGAGTTGAAGACCCCCTCGAAGACCACTACTCACCACCAGTACAAGGAGTACAAAAGAAAAGGTGCACTTGTGGTTACTGCTAACGTTCTCCAATCTCTTATCAAGTAGGTCACGCCAGCCAGCATACACAGGCCCATTGTGTAAAAGCTACAAGTCATTACCGTCACGAACGAACGGTAATTTGGTCCAACCAATTCCAAAGCTGTTGCGGAAAATTAGCGAAAAATTAGACAGTACTCTTTTCCTGACCAGATATTGACTTATTATTCATTCATACATCATTTAGATAACGAGCTTTCTATACGAGACATACGTCAGATCAGAAAAATATTTATATATGTACATTATTTATTAAAAAATTATATGTAGAGTGTGGATCTTTATGCAAAATAAAATTTTAGCAAACGTATCTACAAAAATTGGACCTAAATGGGAATATCTATTTTACTTTGCAAATATTATAATATGAATTTTATTTGCAATACTTTTTTATATCATTGAATAAAGCCTGAATGAGTATAAAAGTCTGCAATCTGCTTATATGAAATAGCGTTAATTTATACTAAAAGAAAATAGTTATTTCTGTGTTCGAACGAATTCTACTTTCTCTAGACCTGAAGATGTCGGGTTTAAAAAAAGTCTCTAATTACTACTGCACGTGATCTCTTACATATGATGAAAGGTATCTGGTAAATGGCTGGTATGGTCAAGCCGACGACCATCCTCGTGGCAGCCCATGTCCAAAAGCTGTTCGATATCGATGTTAGAAATCCTCCTGTGATCAGTGTCGCTAGGCAAGTGAAAAAGGATAGCCTTCTGCCGATTCTAGACAGTAAAGAACAAACACTCGTGATAAAGTAATCGATTTTAAGAACGATTAACCGACAACGAAACCGAAGTCCAAAAGAACATTTTTTGAACGGGTGCTCGCTGAGTATAAACAAACTGTAGAACAATAACTGTGACTGATTAGTCAATGTGAATTTTGATAAAAAATAACTTGGCGAACTGTAATACAGAACGTTTACGGCTGAAATTTCAGCCCTCTTCGATATGTAATAATAACGAAATAAAAACGGAGTGAGATGATTTTTGTAAATCGACATTTATAAAAATTAAATACGTTTACTCAGTTGTGATTCGACTAGTAACTTTTGAAAATGTGAAATCCTTAGTCTCGTTATCTGACATTATACGGAATTATATGGAGTTATTTCTTAACTAGCAATTTTTTATCATTACAATATTCAACGATCATTTATCCTTAAGGCAAGGTTGGAACTGCTTATCGTACTTGACTTATTCGCAAAAAAGAAATACTTGGAACGACCAGAAATATATTGAGTCCTGTTGAAGTCGTTGGTAATTGAGCATGTAGTACAATTTTTTATGAAAATGGCAGACCAGAAATTTTCCACAGTTTGTTTCTGCTTATTATAGCCAACAATTTGAGCTTGACCCTTTCGCAAAACGCTCAATGTATCATAATCTCCACGTGTAAATCAGTAATTACCTGTCATTTAGGGTACCAAAAAGGTACACCCCTATCGGACCACCAGTGTTCAGAGCGACCAAACCGATCGTCGGATAAATCGCATGATCGCACACTAAATTGAACTGGAACCCATTAAATAATGAAATAAAATACTAAAGTATAAGAAATACAGTTCAGTCACTCCAAACTAAAATATACAGGACATTATAAAAACAGTTTTGTCAAACTGATTCGTTGCATATACTGTTATCAAAAAGGCAGAATACTGTAACATTATTTTAAAAAAGAGATTCTTTTTGCATTTCTCGATAAATAAACATTTTAAGAATGTTGTGGAAAAATTTGAAGAAAAAAAAAGAATAGCTACAAGGCATTCGCGTAAGCAGGTATCTATGCAAGAAAGACACATCACACATTATTTGCTTGTATAGAATTTCCATATTCATACTCATAATCACCTCTGCATTACTGTACTGTATACTTATTTCCTCATCCACAGTAATGATAGTCCATAGTAGACTGCAGAGATTTATGCATTTATGAAGGTACGAGGAAGTTTACGAGCATGTGCACAAATGCAAAAATATGTAAAATATCAACTTTCATTTGAATTTCAATTATCTTTCTGTAATCGTGAAAATGTAAATTTAAATAACCATATATGGTCTAGTAATTATTTCTGTAGTAAATTAAATAGTTCGCGAAATATACAGGGTGAGTTACGAGAAACAGAATACCTGATTAACTTGGCTGCTATTGGTGATAGAAAAAAATGCATCAGGCCAAAATTATTTGGTATCGAGGGGCTGATCCTCCGATGTTACTATTTTTTTTTTTATAGGTGGAGGTGTCAAGGAGATATGAAGGTTATCTCGGCTTTTTAAATGTAACGCTATGTTTCTGCATTCGTATCATGATACAGGATCTTAAAACGAGTTCGACGACCTGTTACGTAAGGTCACTGAAGGTCACAGAAAGTAGAGAAAGGCGATGATACTTACGATTTTGGTAGATCAAAAGGGGTCATGAAGTGATTTCAACTTTACCCTGCGGTCAATTTTAGGGGTCATTCCAACGTCAACTCGAGTTTTTCCGAATGGACATCCACATTCACGACACCAGATTCGAGAAGAGGTGGGAATTTGACGTTCGGATAGGTTTACTTTTCAGGGGTAGGTACTCTTAGTTTTATCTCGGGATAGCCAACGAGGACGCAAGAATCTGTCCCCTTTGTGGTGCTTGATTAACGCGAGTCTCTTTGCTATTCACGATTCGAGGTTCTTGATTAACGCAAGTAATCCATCTCTTTCCGAATCCGGTGTCGTGAATAGAGGTGTCGAAGAGGTTCGAGAAAATCAAGTTGACCTTGGAATGACCCCTAAAATTGACCCCGAGGTAAAGCTGAAGTCATCTCATGGCTCCTTTAGATCTACCAAAACCGTAAATATTATCGCCTTTCTCTACTTTCTATTACCTTCAATGACTTTATGTAATAGGTCATTGAACTCGTTTTAAGGGGTTAGTCGCAGTCAGGAAAATGAAAACGGACCCTTTCTTGTGTATCTTTTTTTAAGGTATTAAATAATAATTTGTATTAATGAAATTTAAATATATGACAAAATATATCTTAAAGAACTATACACAGATTTTTGTTTTAAAAGAAGGTTAATTTATTTCGTCATAACAGGCGATTGTGTGAGTGGCCATTTTGTTTGCGGTGAGCAAGATTTCTTCAAACTGGTGCACCTGAAAACAAAACTAAAGGTAGATTTAGAAAATATATTAGACTAACGGGTCCCTGATCGAAGGATTTTTTATTTTCTTGTATACTTTCTTTGAAAATGTATACTTGTATACTTTTACAAAAAATTGAAAATCAACTTGAAATGTACGTCATCTCGTTTTAAATTAATTTTTTCCAAAATCCTTCGTTCAGGGACCCGCTAGACTAATCTATTTTCGAAATCTACCTTTGTTTTTGTTTTCAGGTAAACCAGTGTAGAGAAATCTTGCTCACCGAAAACCTATGTTTTTAAATCATCGTCTACGTCATCGGCTGCTATGACGATATAAATTAAACGTTTCTTAACACAAAAAATGTTTTTTAGTTCTTTAAAACATGCTTTATAATATACGTAATTGTTACTTCTGCAAATTATTATATAATAACTAAAAAAAATCACAAAGAAATGTTTTTCCTCTTTCTGACTGCGACTAACCCCTTAAGATCCTCTAACAAAAATATACCGTTCAATTTGAAAAAATCTGAGATAACCTTCATATTTCCTTGACGCCTCCACCTATCAAAAAAGTAGCAACATCGAATGATCAGCCCCTCGATACCAAATAATTATGGCCTGAAGCATTTTTTCTTGTCACGAATAGCAGCCAAATTATTCAAGTGTTCTGTTTCTCGTGACTCACTCTCGAATTTTTCTCTCTAAAAAATTGTCTGATACAACGCTAAACGTGATATATTTAATACGTTATCGTAACGATTACATAGAAATACATATTTAAAATATCAGCTTGATGAAAACATTTTCCTAATAAAATCTAGAGTGACTGAACTAGAACGCGATGTGGGAAAGCTTGCTGTGAATACACGTACGTCGATAACGATGGAGGACGGTGTCTCCGAGGTCTCGTACTCCCAACCATGATCGCACGGGACAACAGGCCACGATGCGTTTGGTATAGACGAGAGCGTCGTCACGACAGAAATATTCTCCGCTGTCCAATCGATATCGTATCGTGTGCATTGACTGTACGTTTCGTTGTCATCCTAATTATGAAATTAACTGTTACGACCAGATAACGAAATAGAGTCTATTTCTAGAGCAAGGATGGATAATAATAGCCTACGAACAACGAAGAGTCGGAAATATACAAATACGAACGGGGATATTTTGAACAACAACTTTTCTTGCTTCCACAATGTACAAAATCGACCTACGAAACTATCTAAAGATTTGAGAAACTGCGATACGCTAAATGGCCCTGATCAAGCGTGGCAAATTAATACAAGGGTTAAGCTTCGTCAATCTACAATCGCCAGTCTAGCCTTTTACAATATCTGAGACTACGAATCGGCTGTTTTCATTGGAGAGGTGACAAGAAGCGATTCTCGTTATTCAGAACTACTTATTAAATTAAACAGATATTTACAAGTATGGAAGGCAAGGTGTTGAAACGTAAACTTTGTCTAAGACGCTTGTTTAACACATTGTTGACCAGTCATGAGTTAACTCGTGTTTGCATTTGCAATATCTCTTTCAATTTATGAAACCCAGGACGATATAGAATATTGCAAAAGCTTTGGTCAATGTGTTATGTATGTAAAATATTTCATTACAATTCATTGTGTTGGTAAAATATAAATAAAGTTTATTGGAGTTTGTTTAGATCGTTTTAATTTCAATTACGAAAAAATAGCCGGTGACACGAAGTCGCTTCTGTGTAAAATTGCCGGTCAACAATGTATTAAGACTGCACAAATATCGTCTCAAGTATTCTCTTGAAACGTTTTTAACCCTTTGCACTTGAGGCCTTTTTTCCTGATATCTACTAGCAACTCGAGATGCTTTCTTAGCATTCTATTGCCACGAAAGCTTAGATTGACTTCGAAAATGAGATCTCCAATTTGAGATTTGAGAATCAGGTCACCTTTGCTTCAACGACAATCATTTTATTGACACTTCGAATTCCAAAGAAATTAAACGTAAAGCAAACCTAGTGGTAACCGAAAGTCACCTCTCGGGTGCAAAGGGTTAAAACTTTTATTTTGTCACCTCTATGAAATATATAAGAACAGAAAAGAATTTTTTTGGTTATTTTTGAGAAACAATTATTAACATTTGAAGTACAGAAGATAATCGCATTAAAATATTGTACTTTCCTACTTTCTGTCATCTTATAGATCTCTTTCGATTTTGTATTCTATAAGTCGCTTAATAAATGGCGTTTCTAATGAGATTGGACCCTTATAAAGCCGGCGAATAACAATACAGAGGATTTTGGGAGGTTTCCTGACACCTAAAGCCAGTATTGCACCTGACTGATAGGGATCGCGAGTTTCCTTCTACGCGACACGTCCAAGTTCTCCAATCCTGGCACTTTGCACCAGTGGGGCGGCGTGTCGGCCATGAAGAGCTGATTGAAGGCGCAAAATCCGCAAGGGAGACACGCCGGAAGACACACGAGCCAGAGAAGCTGTTTCTGATAACGACCAAACTCGCCGACGATCGGCAGTAGATCGTCGAGATCGAAACCATCCTGCGATACCGAAATTCCTGCCTCTTAATCATAACGATCTACGATTCGAAGACGATTTACTCTGATTTATACCACTCGAAGCGATCTGGATCGACCATAATGAACACACAATAAGCAAAGATAGCGAATAACGGACTGCAATTGATCGAGATTCCGAAACTATTAGGTATTACATGCGAAATACTTTTTAAAACCTCATTCTGTTTTCAAATTAAAATTATTTAATTCTCTGAAAATATAGTATTATAGTAAATATAGTATAGTTCATCAAATAAATGGTCAAAAATTAAATGGATAACACTCGTTTACAGGCAAAATGTACATTCAATGCCACTATTGTTTTCTTATCTATTTTGGCCTGAAATCGAGAACAAATTCAAAATCTCATATCTCGAAAATCTATCCATACAACATTTTTTCATTGCAATTTTCGAGTTTAGCAGGCCAAAAAACACAAGAAAAAAAGATAGTAGCATTGAAGGTACATACAAATTTTTTTATTTTGTAAACTCGTCTAATCTTCTCATTGTACTAGTTAAAGAAGAATTGCATATAGTGTGGTGCACGTATGATGATAACTGTCCTCTTTTGAAAGTACATAAAAAGTGGATTTAGGATATTGTTATTTAATAATAAAATACGCCTGACAGCGTAATAGTGGTAGATATTTAACACCATCTGTCGCGTTTAATTCTACACGCGCGTACTTTCATTTAAAAGAAAGAAAGTACAAGTAAAGTTTTTACACACACGTTTATTTACTCAAAATAATCTCCCTTTGGGTTAATACAGCTTGTAGACCGCGTAATTAACATTTCGAAAGATCTTTGCAGCCCTGTTTTGGTAGCCCGTTTAGTACGGCGGTTACAGCGGTGTGAATCTCCGAAATATTGCTATAATGTGTCCCTTTCATTGGAATTGGCATTGTTACCTTGGATCATTCACCCTACTCGCCTGATCTGTCCTCCTGCGATTATTTTCTTTTCCCAAAATTGAAAATCCCAGTGAAAGGGACACATTATAGCAACATTTCGGAGATACAGGCCGCTGTAACCGCCGTACTAAACGGGCTACCAAAACAGGAGCTGCAA
The DNA here is from genome assembly GCF_026225885.1 of Hylaeus anthracinus. NCBI lineage: Eukaryota > Metazoa > Arthropoda > Insecta > Hymenoptera > Colletidae > Hylaeus > Hylaeus anthracinus. The sequence goes on from NW_026535284.1 coordinate 3,808,372, forward strand.
AGGTCCTTCGAAATGTTAATTACGCGGTCTACACGCTATATTGACGCAGAGGGAGATTATTTTGAGTAAATAAACGCGCGTGTAAAAACTTTTTTTGTACTTTTTTCTTTTAATAACAAAAGTTCGGTTTCTTTTTAGACAGCCCGTGTATATCGTACCATTCGTGTTTAATTAAAAAACAAAATCCTAAAAGCCCCTTCGCATTGTGACAACTTACTTCATCATCGACGTTCCCGGTTCCTTTGCCGTTGGCGGGCTCGGCGGTCTGATAATCATCCAGGTGCTCCATTCTCGTGCACTTCGGCCACGTCCAGGCTACCAAAACCTCGCTGATACCTTAGAAAAGCGTTACGTGACGTGTATTAGCTCCCTTCCGTGGGCAGTTCGACCGACGTGCTATTCGTTCCATCCTGGTGTGTCCTCTTTCACCCTCGCGATCGTGAAACGAGGGTCTCCACCGAGGAGCGGATTCGAGGCAATGCAAATATTTAGACAACGTGCCAGTTCTTGCGGTCGATTTAACAAATTCTGGTATGACGCGATTCCAGAAACGAGATTCAATTTCAAACAGTTACAGAGATGGGCAAAACTGATGGCAATGACGAATAAAGGATAAACACAACTGTTTATCCGTTACTCGTCGAATAAAACTTTTAGAATTTGTATCGTACGATGAAATATTCCACAGTGAGCAAATAAAAATTCGATTGTTAAATTGGATCAATAGTTTCTTTGCTAAAGAGAACAAATATTTTTCTTATAGTTCATGTTTCATTTTACACTTTGGGTAAGAGTGCTAGACTCTATAAAAATATAACTATTAATGATAATAATTAGTAGAACAATGAGATGAGATGAGATATATACATATATAATACGTTATAGAAATAGCGGAGAATTGATATAAAATTTACTATATTATATATTGGTGGAACTGGCGAAAATTAGCTTTGTAGAATTGAAAGCAATGATCAAAACCTAACGAAACTAAAATTCTACGGAAAACAATGTAATCGACTTTATTCGATACTATTCGAATAAAACTTTGCCCATCTCCGCAACGATGCGAGATTCACCGCCCCCAAACCGCTCGACGTCGATCACACAGAGCCTGCCTTTCGAATACTATTCCTCCGTTAAAAAGCACTTGTCACATCATCGTTTTAAAAGGGATAATAACAAAGCAGACAGGCCAGTTTCACAGCGTGGTAAAGCAATGTGATGGTTTATCCGAACCAAGATTGTAACCCGTGTCGCTACGTTCTTGTTATATTTTACAACGAACTATCGCAGACACCAGATGTTGGTCGAGTTACTCCGGGATTTTGATGGCGAAAACACCGATATTGTTCATCTCTCGGATATAGTACATCAAGCACGCGTGATCCCAGCTTCCGTTCGGTAGCGAAGAGGTGCACTCGCGAGTAGTTTCACGCGCGGAAAGGGAATCGAGGAAATGCGGGACGATACGGTTGCAAGCGACGCGACGCATGCCACGGGGTGTGCCCTTCTAATTCAATTGGGTTAAGGGTACTTAGAGGAGATTAGGAACACTGCTGACACACGCTGCGTGGCGGCCGCGATTCACTCTTAGAACCCGCCGTGTGACTCTTTTTGCGTCAATTTGATAACAATTGAACAATGTTTTTCGTCGTTGCTATCTACGCATATTTTCAACGCCATTTTTGCACTCTTGTTGGAAATCGCGTACCGTCCAACAGGGTTATCTGCAACAGCGGGGTAACTTGCAACAATTCGTTGCTTCTTCGATTTTTTAGGCTTTCCGTTTAGTGTGTTAACTTCGGAGAGCATCGTACTTCATTTAATGTAATATTAATAAACAATAACAAAGAAAATTTGGTTATTTTCAAACTATTTTTGCTTAATTTTTGCCAACGGTAAGTTTTTTCTTTTTATTTGGGCAGTTCAGTAATGAGTTTTCAAGTATTTCCGATAATTTGACGAAAAAAATGTTTGAAATAAAAGTTAATTAGTCTTCAGTCGCCTGAAAATTTCAATGTAAAAAATTTCTAAATAAGTATTATTTCTATAAAAAGTCAGGATCACTTTGACTTTGTCAAACGGCATTGCATGATTTTAATTGTGCCACATTGTAGCTCGTAAAAAGTCAAGTTCAACGATCTATTATATTATAACTTTGACGTATCTTTCAATTGAGAAATATGAGGTGACCTTATATTTTTATTTAAAAAAATGTTTGTTTGGAAACTCTTTACATAGAAATTTGTAGTAGTATTGCAGTAGTGTTGTAGTATTGCAAGTAACCCCGTTTGACGGTAGCTTTCAATTAAAAGTAGGGATGCTAATTGTCTTTCTTCGAAGCTTGGAACGAATTATTTTTAAATTGATTGAGTCTTATTCCACGATCGACTGCCAATATTATTATGTTTGATAAATTGTTTTGTTTGATAAAATTCAATTTTTATTCCGTCTAATCGCTTATTAAATGTAGTAGCCTGTAGAAATTTTGTTCTCCAAAAAAGACCCATTATAGATGCTTGATACGATTTTTCGTATGTCTTTTGGTCGAAAATTATTCTTTGTGCACGATAAACAAATAATAACGAGTGTAGAAACATTGATTTGTTCGGAGTTTGCTTTGATTAGCGTCCTAGGCAGCTGACTTTTTTTTATTTATATTAACTAGACTGCGGATTTTTATGCATTCGTTGGAAATTTGAATGTGAAAGAAACTACAAAATTCATACAGTATGAAAAAATATACAAAAATATTGAAAGCAATGTTCATATTACAATGTTTGCAGTGTAAAATAAATTCCTATTTAGGTTCAATTTTTATAAGTACGCTTGCAAAGATTTTATTTTGCATAAAGATCCGAAGTCCAATAATAATATAATACGCCATTGTAGTTTTGATATTCTTGTTCTGGTGTCTGCGAAGTTTTCCTAGGGTAATCGAAATTTACACAAAGGAAAGCCGAAATTGGTGTTTGCGTTATTATTTTTCTAGTTTTCATCTGCCTGGCGCGATCGTCGTGACTTTTTAAAATACAGACGTGGTCCAATTATATGATTAGTGATAAAATATCAATTTCCATTTCATTTACCTTCTCATCATTTCTAATGTTATGTGGCAACAAACGATTTTAATATGAGAAGGATACTTAGTCATCGATCATATTCGTAGAAGTATCACGAAAAAACAAGTATCTGCTTTGACGAAGCAATGCCATATATTTAATAATAATTCGGTAATACACGTTACTCGAATATTTTTCGTTGTTTAATAAGCGTCAAAAATCTTATTCTTATTCTTAATGCCTTTAATCATTTGATTAACGACTGTATGACTTTCAAATAACGAATAAATCATAAATAGCATGTGATATGTTAATCGTTTAATGATTATTCCTTTTTTAATTGTACAATCAAATAATACGTCACATAAAGGAATAGAAGCTTATCCGAATAACTGTTTAATTGAATAAACATTGCGAAATCCCTACACACAATTACTGTAAGTCATCTGTTATTGCAATCAAATTCTGACCATTTCTCTCTGGAACGAACGATTAAACTGACGAAATTTATCACCAGGATGAAGTCGGAATTTATAAATAAATTAATGAAATTGCATATTAATTTCATTAAGGTGATAAGAACAACAGAGATATACGTCAAAGACTAATAAGCTGAGGGCAATCGTACAAAATATTAATTAGATTGTAATTACGTATGTTTACGGAATAACAAACTATGTTATCGAAGGAATGTGATTTTGTTCGTACGATCGCATTAATTTGACCACGTCTGCATATACGCACTAAAGATGTAACGTTAGGGATACGTAAGCTTATGAATACGATGTTTACAGTGTTCGAAAACTTATACAGAATAAATGAAGTCGTAAAAAAGCAAATGTTGTGCATGAGTATATCTAACTGTGTTTTCTCAAACTAGAAAATATCAGTACAACGAGTACAGGTATTTTCTGTAACGGTACAAGTCCCTGAATGCAAGAAAATTATAATTTGATAAAACCTCGATTTCATAAAACGACGAATTAGTGATTTCTTTTCTAAATAAAATAAATGTATAGTTTCTTGTTCCTGACAAATAATTTTCACACATTACCTAACATCGATTAACATATGCTTTATTTTTCGATATAACTGAAATATTTTTATTTTCTTACCATTCCAGGTCACTCAGGTTCCATCGACCAGGTAAATATTTAGACTCAACAGACTCCACTGCCCCCAATTACTTTCGCTAAATCGAGGTTTTACCATACTTCTCAACGTAAATTGTATTTTCGTACGATATTGAAGATCACGGGAGTTCTTGGTATCAGGAGACGTACGGCTTCGTCTTAATCCGAAATAATCTAATTAATGATTTTAAGACTACACGATACACCGGGGCAATTGTTAGTTTCGCCTCGAGCGGGTATTTAAAGTTTAACGTTCAATCGAACGATCAATTTTTCGCATATCCGTCGCGATCGTACGTACGTGTACAAAACAGAAAACAGAAAAAAAGCCGACGGAGTCAACGTGAAACGGTTTTCGAAAAAAGAAAAAGGAGGAGTAGATAGCCACGATTTTAGAGAGCGACGACTGGTAATAATGGCATCACTGCGTGTATACAGATTCAAATTGAATTTATTCTTTTGGGCAATCTTGCTTTCTTTGTTTCGTTTTTGTCTGTCGAAAAAAGAACAAAAAACAAGGGTAAATAAGATTCGATGAAAACATGTAAGGAAGCGATTCGCATTCCAATCTCGCTTTCCTCCCGGTGTACAGATTTGCAACGAGACGGTAGTAACGCATTCGTGTTTTGTCATTTTTTTTTTCGTTTTTTTTTCTCTTCTGTTCTTTTGAGTTCTCATTTTCTTCCGTTTGTGTAAAGACAACAAATTGAAGTTGCGATGTGGCAGTCGAAATGATTCGATTAATCGTTATATGGCACTGTCGCTTGGCGATTCGTATAATCATTCCTCTTGCACACACAGGCGGTACCCAATTCGGACACATCAATGTTTACGCGAGACCGATCGATCCATGTAAACAGATTCGCGTCAATCCGCGTAACGATAAGGCGTAATGAGATAGAAGATTAGTCGAAGAATCGAGAAGGGAAAAAAATGGCCGAATCATGAAACATGTTTCTTAACATTCCCCTTTTCGTGGTTCTTCGTCGCGCGACCTTTGAATTTCAGCCGGATACAGTTTTTTTTTGCGATTCGATCTTCTGCTTTAGTCGCTTCTCGGCCGCGGGATACATCGATGTGACCGATCCGATACGCTTGGACACGCTTTCCAGGGAAATCGTAATTTCCAGTCATTCCACGATCGCTCTGGCCACTCGAATCAAGCGATATAACCGAAGTCACGTAGTCGTTGTCATTTGTAAATTCCTCGCAATTGAACACAGTTGCATCGCAGACCACACGACTCTGACGCAAATCGAAAAGATACGAAACAGATACAGATAGGTGGACAATATTCGCGCTGGCATGTGAATCAGAGTTGGGCAGTGGTTAAATTTTTAAAGAAACATAATTCTCGGCTCGAAGACGACGTTTGCGATCTACGATCGTACATCGGTAATTTTTGTTATTTTTTAAAGGAGATCTGATTATTCATTAGACGTGATTATCGATTGTTTGGTAATCACGATCGCGGAGTACATTTTGCCCAACACTGACGTGAACATGCCGCACCCTCTCCTTGTTCTACTATCTCGACCGCAAAATTAACATATTGCCAACCATTGGGGGAGGTTTTCCCTCTTTGCGTAACGCATTCCGCGCTTGCGAACGATAATAATGTTTGTACTAACTGTATGCAACCTAAAATCAAAGATAACGTTAGCGTGCACTAGATAAGCGATAAGGCTCTGTCTGGTTCGGATCTCGATTAAGTACGACTTCCTATTTGCATTTAAAAGGGACTCATTCATAAATTGTTACACGCAAGATAGTTTACTCTAAAACGTTGCATAACCATATTCAACGAGATATTACCAAAGACGTTCATAACCATCTGTTGAGATATTTGAATCTAACGCCAATTTGTTTACCAATGACGTCTAACCACGTTGTGCTCAGCGGTACAAGAAAAGATGGCGAAGAGTAGTGAATAGCAAGTTATAATTAAGTTCTATATTCCTGTTCCTAAATCCAATTTATAATCAAATATAATATCAACCAAGATTAAGCTATATTAGTTATTATCTCTAACAGGAATCACCAATACCACCAGAGGCTAAATTATAACGTGAAAATTTAAGAAATTTCGTTCTCGAATGGTTTCACAAAAACACGAGTATTCTTTAAAAATATCACGCTACCAATAAACACTAGTAATTGAAATTTGAGATAAACCATCTCAACTGCATACAGTTCATGAAAAGTGAGCGGTTGGCAAAATGTTAGTGTACGATGAGGAGCCAAAAAGCGTCCTTCGTTGAGCTCGCTTTACGAAAATCTCGTACGATAGCAAAATAAAGATTCTTCGCGGTTGTTCGTAATACTTTGAGCATCGTCGTTTCCCCCATTCTAAATTTCACACGAAGAAGAGTTACCACGATCTTATATTGATGAAAAAAAAAAATAATAATTTATCTAATACATCCACGTGGCATCTTCTTGGCGATCACGACGATCTTTCAGTATTTAGACGATGGACTTAGAAAATTGATATTACTCTGAAAACTCTCTTGAAAATCGCTATGCCATTAGTAGTGCTCCTACTAGTCTTTTAAAAATGAATATTCCATCAATCTATACAGTATATTCGCCGAAGAGAACCTACAACTAGGTCGAGAACGTTATACAACGATAAATAATAAATGCTCAACGGCTAGAACCCTGAGTTTCGTTCAGAATGGCGGAATACTAATCAGTGACATTCACTTTTCTCGTAAAATGTCTCTGTCCTGGCATATATATATAAGAATATAAAATAAAAAATACACGTCTCGCCGGTAATCAATAAAAAGTGTAGTTTCACGCGTGCCATCGTCCAATAATTAATAGCTGCTGTTAAATTTAAGACAGAGAAGGAAATCAACCGATCGTTACAAGAATAGGCCTTGGTTTGATAATTCGTCGACTGTTACGATTCTGATCGGAATAATGGCGCTCGATTTAAACGTCGAGCGCCGAAGGAAATGATTGGAGAGGGTGAGCAAGTTACATGTTGCAGGCTAAAAACGGAACGCTATCCAACACTCGTTTTATTATTATTTTTTTATCTCTTTTTTTCTTCTTGTTCGTTTGTTTCAACCCACGTATATCGCTCCGAATTGTTCACACGCGTAAATCATAAATCGTTGGTCCGATCGTCGATCGGGCAGCACTCGACAGCAGCATTCTCTCAGCATCGCCACAAAAGATTCAATCTTCCCACGCGCTCGTTATTTTTTCTCTTCATCTTCTTAGCATCTCTCTCATTTATCTTTTTTTTTTTGTATTTTTCTTGTGTATTTTCGTTTTTTTTTTATTTTTTATTTTAAGTCTTTTTCTTGAATAATTAGCTTAAATCGCACCGACACGCGCAACGGCAATGGCGATCGCCGACGATCCGCGACCGAAGAAAGACGTCGAAGACACGCGCACGCGCGCACGAGGAGGCGCGTCGATCTTCCTTTGTATCGGCCATCGCCGTGCAAATATCTCTGACGCTTTGGAACAACACAACAGCTCTACTGCGTTGGCCTCGTGTTTCGCGACTCGATCGTTTTAAAAAATATTATCGAAAATATTGTCTCGTACGTACAACGGCAACCGGCGGTTTAAAAATCACGAAGAACGGAGAACACCCTTGTACGAGTCCGGCAGCATCGCTGAAATCTCTCGAAAAATAATTCTTGCGTGGATCTGCGTGGACTCGTAATTCTATTTCAGCGGTTTTCTTTATCCGTGGAACATCGCTTTTCAGGTTACATCAGCTAAAAATGGGCAAACTTCTCCTTGAGTAACGATCGATGTATAAAAACACGATGGAGTGTTTCATTTAATATCGATGCCTGTTAGATCGAAAAGTTTTTATTCGTTCAACGTTAAATATTATTTCATTCTACAATTCAGATTCTACTTTCCATTTTAACGTACAACGAATAAAAGCTGATTATCGCTCGCTCGTTACTTGAAATTTTTATCTAGTCGAGAGTTTTGTCCATCTCTGGGATTAACACGTAACTAGGCGCTCTCGTGTTTGCGTAATAGTATAAGTTGACACGCGGTAGTCCGCCTAACTCCCAATTTACATATTTTAATTATAAATAAACTCTTCAGGTTTCCTTATGATTGTCGTGTTTAACGACGCATAGAAACACAATTATTTATCCAGTGAGCGGTCAGACTGTCCAATTTCATTAGATGGTACGAATTCTCTTAATTATAACTTATAATATACTGGAAAAACTTAATAAGAAGAAGTAACGAGAACTATTTCTTTTTACTTTGATTTTATAACCTTTAAATACTACATATATCATAGATCACTAGCAAGAACTCGTATCGTACACCCTTTACTTTCCTAACCATATTATACTCTGTATCGTGTTGCCATGATCTTAATCTTCCATATGTCGTACATAAGATCGAGCCTCTGTTTACATGTAAACACGCACATGTTCGAGCGAGTATGCGCTACGAAGAGGAGATTCACTGTACAACATACGGGTAAGAGAATTGTCCGCAACATCGAACAAAATTGAATAACCTGCCCACCTACAACCTACGCAATTAATCGTTAATTAATTGATTTACGGAATAAAGAAACTATTATACATCTAACAGTAGTCCGTACTGTATTCCACTGGAAGATCTGCTAGACTCCGACGCGCCAACTTGAGAGTTAAAAGATTTCAGTGACCGCCACGACAGATTCCGCTTCCGTTACGGAACTGCGGTTCTCCGATCTTGACCGCGTCACGATACAAAATTTATATAACTTTTTTTTTGTTTGTATTCTCATCCTTTAACGTTTCTTCGTTTTTTTCCCCTTTGTTCACATTTACAAAATCGACGATTTACGTCCCATCCCGCGATTCTCGACGAATCACGAGCCAACTTCCCTCCTCGTCATCCCTTCGCCACAGATCCTCTCTATCATTCTCTCTTTCTCTCGTTTTCGCTTATTTGCTCTTCCACTTGCAAACCGATAGAACACACCATCAGTAAGTCGCGTTACACAGCGCACATCATCACTGATACAGCGTAATGCACACGCATTTTTTAATATCCTTAAATCTAATTCTCTCTCACGTACGTTCTCTACGAAGCATCGCACGCACTCTAGAAGTCTCGACGATGAAAAGGCTAACAACTAATAGTTCGATAAGATCTTATCGTGTATGAGTTTCTTCTTACCAGGAGCGCGGCTCTGTCGGGGTCCCTATCAACGTCTCTCATCTAGCAATCGATAGGAACAGACATTGGGCAAATATATCTTGATACGAAATCTCGAACATCGAATAAACCAATTATTGAACAAACAATTATTTACTTTGCCATACAACTCGTTGTTTCGGAATCATCTTCAGGAACTACGAACGTTACCGCCGAATTAACTAAATAAATGCATAGAAAAATGTAATTGACTCTTCTTAATTTAATAATTAACCTGAAGACAATTTATATACAAATATCGTCGTAATCCTCGCGTATTAAAAGTCTTTTTTGCTTTCAATCATAATTGTTTTTTTTTTTTTTTTTTACATGAGAAGGATCGTCACGTCGTTGTCTTTATTACCTTAATAAATTCGTTTCGTATATTAATTTAGTAAATTCCCTTGTAACATTTGTAGATTCCAAAGATCACTTCAAACCAAGTTTATTGCTTTAGAATGCTGTTATTAATTAATTGTTGTAAATTTCTACCCAAGACTGATTAAAAGATCCTTGATACTCTCGAACGACGAATAAAATACGTGTGCGCGTTAGGCTTTAACAGCGAGTTGAGACTTGATCTGTTTCACCAGTGAGCAGATAAAAATAATTACGTTGGACAATCGGAGAGCGAAGTGATCGCGCTCGAGATCACGAAAACTTCGATGATCGCGAAGAGTACTTGGTAAACAGACATGGACAAAATTCTTGTGTCGATCAGTTTCCGATAAAGGATAAATAGCGTTATTTATCCATTACTTGTTAAACAGAAATTACGATTTGAATTGTAGAGTGAAATAGTTCACAATAAAGAAATAGAAATTGTATTCGCTAATCTTTTAACCCATTCACTGCCAGACAAATTTAGATCATTTTGCCCAGGGCGCCAAAATCTAATACAAAGTGATATTAAATTTGTTGTGTCTTTCATCCATTCTAATAATTCCTAACTCAAACGACTATAAATTTATTCCGTACACAAACTACGAGATATCTCGTGGTTGGCAGTGAGTGGGTTAACCATTTATTATTTATTTCATTATTAATTATAATCTTGGGTTATCAACGACATTTTAGTCACTACTTAATGACCTTCTTCAGGTTGTAACAGATATCTGTGAGAGTAAAGAAGAAAAGATAATCTCTTTTTTCAACTTTCACAAAGGACGTGCGACAACAGATGAAACGATGAAATTTTGCCCATCTCTGCTTGGTACGCGAAGGGAGACCTTTGGTCGAGGACAATACCGAGAACCGCGCTCCCTTCAGGGCAGAATGTCGACCCCTCGCACACGAGAGTCTCTCCAAAAGATCACAGTCGCGTATATAACTTCCTTTTTTTTTGTAATCCTCTCATTTCACTTCGTTCACTCGTATACTTCCGTCGCGACACGGCCGTTTGGTTTTCCGAGTTTCTGCTCCTACCTTACCTAGGCCACCCCTGCGGATCCACGACCGTTTTTACTTTCGCGGGTATTTACTTCATTTCCTTTCTTCCCTCTTGGCGGTCCTGGCAACGTGATTCGCAACATTTTCTCGAGGATACGCAACCTCGACGATTTATACACGATAAAAAGTTGTTCGACACGTCGATTTACCCTTTCACTGCTAAACAGAGGTGAATCCACCAATGAAACTAATTAAGGTTTAGCTTCAGGCACAATTTATTTGAAGGCTTTTCAATTTAATTACTTAAAAGTTGATTGTGCTTAAAAACCAGCGTGCTTCGTGTCGAGTAGCCTAATTTTTTCCCCATTTTTTTGGTAACCTTAATATTTGCAAACGTAATTTTAACGCAATAGAAATATTTTTCGCATTATATGAATATTTAATTTGAAATTGATATTTTTGATATTTTGACAAATTGATATATTTTATTTACAATTTTACTTGATCTTTTGGTAAAGTTTAAAATGATTACGAACTATTCATACATGAACGCTCGAAAGTATTTCATTTCTTGTAAAATACGTAGACTGTATGAATATAGCATAAACATTTTGTAACATTTAGGAAATATCAAAGTGATATCGTTATAAGAAACAGACCTAAGATTCATAAACAAAACTAATAATTGAAATTGCATTTCCAACTACTGGAGGTATAGTATTAAACCCAATTTATTTGTTTGTAATTTTCAAACCATACAAGTGGTACCGTATGCAATTTATTTGTCTGTAACCGAAACCTATATTATAATTATATAACTACAAGTGTATTATAGTTCATATAATTATACCAATATAAATAATACACATGCATATATATATGCATTAGTTCATCCTTGTAATATTTACTTCCATTTTAAACCAAACTACGTATCATGTTCTTCGAAATTAGAAAAAGTAAATAGTATGTTTTATCATCTGATTCAAAGTTTAGTCAAAGTCACTTTATCATTGATATAACTACTAACCTTTACAAGGTAAATAATAATATTGCTAAACAAAAGAAAAATTACCCTTTCATATAAAATCGTAATCGGTAACAATAAATCACAGTTGTAACCTGTACCACAAATTAATCAATAATCTATAATCTTTTAGAACTAATCGTGTCTACCAATTCATCCATCGTGATTACCGATTACTCAATATCTAGAATCGTGGATCATTACATTGCGCTCATCACCTCGCGTTAAAATTCTCCGCGGTGAAAGGGTTAATCGTGCACACGTAACGATGAAAACGATCGCTTCGTGGTTCATCGAAACGGTTAGATCGCTCTTCGACGCGTCGAAGCACGACCCTCGATCGATCTGCGAATCAGAAAGTACAGGCAAGCGATCGATTTCTTTTTACAGGACACGGAGAAACGCGGGCCGTTTGTTCTCTCCGTCGTGGTTCCTCGCTTTGTTTCTCACACACACTTTCATATATCCTCTCTCCCGCTCTCCCTTTCTCACTATATATACTCTGCTACGTGGAATGTAAATGAAAAAAGGATATTTTGCGCCTCGGCGTTTACTTCCCTTTCGTTTAGTGCTTTTATCCATTTTTTAATTTGGATTCAGACTGACTTTGGTGGACCGATAGGGTTCAGCAGGGATAATGACAATGTCTCATCACGTTACAAGACAATGCTGTGTATTCGAGGAGGTTTTTGGTGATTGGAAGACACCATGTATGTGTGTGTATGCGTTCGTGTTTCGTTCGGTAGAATTTCGAAAGGATCCTCCGCATAACAAAATAATAACAATAATAGTAATAATAAGGGAGAAATTCGTGCGCACGGCAAAGAGATCAAGGGTTTTTTAGGCTCCAGTCTATGTAACCAGCGGCTCGTCGAAACGATTTCCCCACCCCACCCCCCAAACCCCATTGTTGTTTGAACCTTTTAAAAACTAGATCGACTTTTTTCCCTTACACGCTAAGTTTGGCAATATCGATCGCAACAGTAAAAAAATTATATATGTATATATATATTTATTTATACTCAGACGTGGAGCAGACACTTCTTTCTCTTTTTTTTTATTCTTCCTCGATATGTAAAATCGTAAAAAAGATAATCAATTTAATAAAAACTCTTTTCAGTTAGTCGTCTCTCATCAATTCCCTTTTTTTTTAAATCCCTTTCTTTTGGTTGTCTCTTTCTGTTACTCTTCACTTTCCCCGTTTCTTTTATGTGTTTTTCGTCGAAACACGTTTTTCTCTGCCCCGATTTCAAACGGTTACCCGCGAAGAGGCAACCGTCATCACCGTGCGGCGTTACATTCGAATCCCCTCGCGGCATTAAACATTTACAAAATTCTTCTATCACGTCTGTACCTAAAGCGTTGCGTGAACGAGGCGTCCTCGAAAAAACGTAGTAGAATTTAACCGCTATAAAACAGTCGAAAATCACGAAAGAACGGTCACAAGTGCGCTTCCGCTGGCAAAAGTATTTGGAATGCATGGCACTACCACAGCCACGTTTCGATCACGTGACGTAACTTTGTATTATATTATTAGAGCGACCGACCGTCCACTTAAATCTTTCGCCGTAAAATGTTGCTAAACAACGCGACCTCGTACGGAGGCCACCTGTCACATTGATCAGCGAGGTCAGCGAACATATCGAAGGGAAAAAAAATCTCGTTGTCGAACAACGTGATCCCGAGACGACGTGTTCCCGATTCACGTACGTTCGTTTAGGGATCCAATCAAATTTCGCGTTAACAGGATGTCATGTCCGTGTGAATGTATGCAAAAGCAAAGGTATCCTAGAATTTCGTGACCCTCCTGCGACGAGGATTTTGAAATATATCCCATGCCCAGCATCAAAGACGGACAAAATTTTGCACCTAGCTAAGAACTTTGAGTAACGAATGAAATATAAACTTCCTATCCGTTACTCTTCGAAGAAAAAATAAAATCTGAATCAGAGATTGAAGTTGTATATTTGTTCTTTAAAGTACCAAACACAAAGTACTACTAGTTTTGCATATACTTCGACTTTGTATTCAATTTTTTAATTCGATCAGAATTTGAAATTATCACGCATACGAAGTATGTCGCCGATGCGGTGCAAATGGAGTGCAAGGGGTTAATATTCGAATACAATTTTGCCCATCTCTGCAAATTAATTTATTTGTATTGTGTGAATTTTCTCGATTTTATTTCGAACGATTGCGAATATTTTTCGGTGCGGCGCTGGGGTATACCAATTATCTATCGCATAGAACAGGGTCACTCGATTCACGCGATCACCGTTCACGTTTACACAATAGTGGAATATCGTAGTAATAGAGCGAGTAACAGTTCTCAAAAATCGTTCAACTGATCTCCGAAGGAAGCGCTTTTGCAACATTTTGTAACACTCGCGAAGCCAACGACGACGACTTCGATTGTATTCGCGAGCTATCGATGCATGAGGATGCTTATAAGAACGTAAAGATGCATGAACGTATTCAAAAATTGGCAGCTCGAAAAGCTAGCTCTGGTTCGATATTCCACCTTGAGGACGACAACGCCGATCACGTGAAAATCATCTATTCGCGGTAACTGCGTTCTATAGAGGGTATTACGGT
>NW_026535284.1:3822861-4154758 GCF_026225885.1 Hylaeus anthracinus
CGATCGTCTTTTGCATCATCTTTTTAATTTTCCCATTTTCTTGTTCACGAACTTTTTCAGGCCGGATGAGGACTTCGGTACAACTCAATAACTTATACCAGCAAAATATTAATTTTAATGAATCAACAGCAACGGACATTCACATACGGAGGGGGAGAAATTAACATACACATTATCATACTACAACTGATCATTTAGATTCTCGCGCAGCACGATCGGACCAGGGGACACCAAGTTTCTTCGAATTTTCCCGATCATTTTCAATCATTCGATAATCCCTAGCGCTCTTTATCTCCCTTTCGCTCCTTACTGCACCCGCTCACTCGCGCATCAGCGACGATCGTCGGTAGTTTCCCTGACAACCATTTGTTTCGTTCATTTAGACTACGAATCACGCCAACGATCATACGGCAATGACACTTTTTTGATTTCCCCAACGAGCGATGCAATCGTTGAGCAAGAAATCGAAATAAAAATCGGACACGCATCGTTGACAAAGCTGTAGGAGGGCTAGAGCTTCGCAACGAATTGGAACATAATTGCTCTCTCACAGACTCGAACGTCCTTTCACAGTGACAACGATTTTATTTGTACCATTTTCTCTTTCTTTCTATCTATCTCACACATACATACAATTAAGAAAAAAAAAACATTCTCCCGTTCAACTGATTCAACATTCTCAGCTCTGCAGTCTCTCGTGATCTCCCTGTTGCATTCTGGTGAGTCTCATTCTCTCGCGTCTTCTTCCGTTCATTCTTTTCTCTTCCACACTCCTTTCTCACTGGCCACGATTCCACCGTCCGTCGAAGTCGTACTTTCCTCAGGTTCAACTTCTCAATCACGCGGGTAGAAGCTTCAGGCTCGTTATCAGGCATACTTGCATCACCGGAACATCTCGGCAGGCTTCTTGGCCTTGGCGCTCATTCATCGGCAACATCCACTTGCACTCCTTATCATCCGTGGTTCTCGGCATCCGGCAGGCAGACAGGTATCTTTTTTCTCGACCATGGGCTGGCGCTCGGCGCCGGTACTCGGAATACCGTCGCCAGACAGGGACACGTGCAGACTCATCACCCCATCATCATCATCATCATCGCTTCGGAACGCTCACGCACATCCATCAACTCGCATCCGCACCATCCAATCTTGTTGTCTTTGTATTGTGTTTGATAGGTTTCTAGTCAAATCAAATTGCACGACAGTACAACCATGGGATGATCTGTAAGCAACAAAAGCGAGCCAAATATCAATAACCGTCGCTCACCGGTGGTATATTATGCTTTTTTTATTTTTTGTTATAGATGGGCTTTCTGTCGATACACGCGGTGTATGCATACGCGTTTATCAGAAAACGGACGGATAAAGGAGCAACAAAAAAGTAATTTGCTACGTTGTCCCCGATATTCCGTCAACACCTATTTCTGTGTATCTCCTTCGGTATTTTGCGTCTGTACATCCTCTTTCTTGCATTTCCGACCTAATGTACCATTGAAAATTTCTTTCGAATGGATTTACTCAATGGACGGATTGCAGATATAAGAATGGCGGAATGTTGAGTACACTAACGTCTCGCTTCCTGATCAAAAATCGGGATTGTTAGTTGCCATGGACCGAGAGTCGAACGGGAATTTGTTTTCGGAAGTGATCTGACACAAACCGGCTAGAACACTCCGATTAGTATGGTGGGACACCCCTGAATTTATACAATTTTTCAGCACTGTTGCAACATACACAGATTTTGCATAGCTCTCTTGTTCTTTAGTATTTTCCAGAAATGTGATGTCTGTTTAAACTCTTGCGCTAAAATGACGTGTCATGTACGTTGAAAGTTTTTTGTTTCAAAATTGGAAATTACGGTTTGATCACGTACATCGTTAAACAGTTGGCAATGTAAGAGATTAAAAGATAAAAAAGAAACAAATGATAGGATAACGGTAATATGTATTGAATTACTTGTAATCGTAATTTATTCAAATTATTTCCGCAAAAGTTTCAATTACTAAGATAATATTGATAATATTTTCACAAAGATATTGATTATACAATGAAAAATAAAAAAGATTCTTAGTTCGCATTAGTAGTTGTCACCGATAAACGTGCGCTTTAAAATTTAGCTAACGGATTTTTAATTATGTTGTTCCTGGTCGCTCGAGCTAAAGAAACAATCAGATATCTCTAACGCAGATTTGATAAAAAAGCGAGACATTATTGCACTATTATGTGAAAAATGGCATAGCAGAGGATGAGTGAATCGATACAAGTAAAAGATGTCCAAGTACATTCATCGCACATCGTTCACACGGAAAATGGTATAATGTAAGAAAAGAAAAGGGTAGTAAAATGATGGAAAATATACTCACCAACTGGACATGGAGTTAGCAGCAGTCTTGAGCTTCCGAATCTCTTTGGCTGCCCAGCTCGCTAAGGTTTTCGTCTTCTGCGTGCGCGATCGTCTGGCCTTGGTTAATAACTCGGTAAGTGGTTCAGTCTCTACTATTGGCAACAGTTTTGCCCCGAAGACGGTGACTAAATCACCGAGTAGACCCACCGAGGCTGATATGTTCCCTTCAGAATGTTCACGATCCTGAGCTATCGTAGTGATGAACTGAATGATAAAGGGTACATGTGGCTCCACAAGAGCAACCGCAGCGTCTGGACAAGGATTCGCAACATCACCGCGAAGGCCTTGCACTATACCGGTGTAAGCCTCGAGAACACCCTCGCGCAGCTCGTTCAAGTAATCGATCATATCGTAATCGTTCCTGTCGACATTCGCTTGAGAAGCCTGTGCTAATGTCTGCAACACCACGTCCAAATATTTCTTGAAGTCTGGCCCGATGCTTAGAGCGATGTCACCGAAAACTGAGAAGATTTGAGGTTTTACGGAACGATGAACCGTATTATTTCCAAGGTTCTCGAGCAAAAGCGTCATGATCTCATCGCAGTAAGGTAGCATCTTGTTCTTTAAGGCTCGACAAATATCGCCGGTGAGGCCCACAGTTGCGCAACAGACTTGATACTCTGCATGATTCTTCAAACCGAGACAGAGATACGGTTTGAACGCATCCATGTACTTGAGAAAACCTTCTCCTAATACTTCGACTAGAGTCGAAACAGCCAGGAGCGCGTCCTCCTGTACGCCTTCAGCTTTGCAAGAGTTCGAATTGAACATGGATAACAACGCAGTCATTATCACGTCTGATATTTGCGGAGCGTCATCCGGTGTGACTTTACGCAATACAGATTGTAATGTAGCACATAGCAACGACTGCAGATCGTTGTATTCGGCTCGATCGGAATGAGTTTGGATATGAGTTTCCATTTGGAGTACCTGCTGCAACCTCTCTAAGATTACCATTGTCGTTTTCTGTACGGTTACATAACAATCGCGCGGGGAGTTCTTGACCATTTCCATTAAAGCTTCGTATGCAGCATACCTCAAATTAGCTTGAGCGCCGTCCCGACGATCCGTTGTTTCTAACAATATCTGAATGATGAAATCGAAATATTGAGACATGCAATATGTCTCTGGGGGCTGTGTATCGTCGGTAGTCGCTGCTGCAGCCTCATAACTGGCTTCCGCGAGTCCGGTAAACGCCCAACAAACGTTCGCTGCGACACGAGGTTCTGCCTTCAAACCGTTTATCAAAGCTTCTAGCAAAGTTTTAAAGTATGTTTCGTTGATAGCTGCTTCAGGTACAATCTCACAAATTCGACCAAATGTCCATGCAGCTGTATCTCGCACAGCGACGCTACTGTCGTACATCAGTTCGATGAGAGTTGGCATAGCTTGTTCTACTAATGGTTTCACGGTGGCAGGATCCAAACCACTAAGAATCGATCCGAAAGCCATCAAAGCAGCATCTCGATACCTCCAATCGGCACTCCTAATGTTGTCCTTTACGAATGGAAGAACATATGGAACGATAGCTTCCTCGCAGCAAGAAGACAGTAACATTAAACACACTCCAGCTGCTTTAGAAGGATTCCAATCATCTTCGTCATCGAATTCTTCTTGTTTAGCGAGTTTCTTCATCAATACAGGTACTAGGTACTGCAAAGCTCCCTTCGCGTAATGCCTCGATACTTTAACCGGTGGCCGACCTCCATCGGAAGCTTCCCCTTCTTCCATGGACAAATCTACTTCTTCGTCTGATACGTTTGACCAAAATTCAATTCCTTGCAGTGCAACTTCATCAATATTAGACTTCATGGCTTCCAAGGTTATAGGAAATAACGCAGGAGCCATGTACGGCTCCATGTATTGATAATATAAAGACATAATTTTTACAAGACACTGTAAAGCAGCTACTTTAACTTGGGTATTGTAAGACTGCGTTGCTCCACAAACCACTTCCATGATGAAATTTCTTTCCGTCTGCACATGGAAAGAATTAAACTTAGAAATTTCTGTTACAATCTAAAAATTGTAGACAATGTTTCGAATAATACTAACCCCTATTTCAAAATTTCCTTTGGTAAATTCTAAAGAGTTATAGAGAGCGCTTGTAGCTGCAAGACGAACATGATCCGAAGTACTAGAACCTTTCATGCCATGAATAATTGCTGTGAGAATTTCATTAGACTGAGGTACCAAAACATCGCTCTCTATTTCTTGACAAATGTAACCAATGGCTTCAAGCGTTGCTTCTTTCATTCTTTCTGTGTTGTTGGGATTTTCAACATAGGTGACTAGGAGATGAATAATATCGGTCCACTGACCAACAGGCAATTCAGCAACTGCAACGTATGCAACACATTGTGCTGCAGAACTTGGCCTATTGTTCTCTGTCCCAAGTGCTACCAAAATCTATCAATAAACCAATAAAATGCAATTACTTTAACGTGTGTGCTACTATTAATCATCTGCTAAATCCTGTTATATACATAGTAATTCCATTTATTATAATTGATGCTTTTAATTATACGCATATGTTACATATTATATAAGTTAACAGAATATTCGAAATGTATTGTCATGCATAATGAAACATTAGTCTATAATTATTACTTTATTTGTTTAGACAAACACAAAATAGACAATTAATGCAATCACATATGCGACATCAAGCTTTCAAAAGGGAATGGCACGTCACATGTATGCCAGACTAGTAGTAAATGTCATATTTTAAATCGATAGGTATAATAAAATTGCATTTATACAACATTGTGAGTGAAAAAATAAATTTCTTACATTTTTCTTGACAAATTCCCTGATTTCTGCAGGAATTGCAAGCCAGCGTTGCTGATATTGGTACTTCAATTGGGCATCTTTGGACGTAAGTTGATTTTTGAGCTGAAGACCCGCAGCCATACGGGCAAGAGGACTAGCAGTGGCAGTAACCAGCACTTCGCTGAGTCTTTGCATGAACTCATGCTATAATAATGTAAAATTAAATATAATCTTCAAAAGCTATATTCCAAACCAATCTAGAAACTTCTACCAAAACGACCAGGTAACTTACGAGATTAGTTTGTGCTGCTTGCTCCAAAAAATTTTGAGCTGCTTCCAGTTCATTTTTGTCTGAAATCGCCAACGAAAATGAACATAATTAACACCATCGATCGAGCTGATTGGCTCGCAAATGTCACACCGCTTAATTCGACGATAGAGGTTAGAAAGGCACGATGCATTCGTACTCACCGTGCTAACCGACATCGGGGACATGCAGTACGAATAACCGTCACATAGGACAATAATTTTCCGACCGTGAACAAAGCCCCTTAGCAACAGTCAAATGGAGCTCAATACGACATATTAAAATGCGAACAAGATACCCCGATAAAATACTAACGCAACGATGTCCAGAAATTCTCGAAAAAACAATGGAGACTCGAACCAACAAAGATACCGAGAGATACACGAATACACCGGACGAAGCATAAAAGAGACGCGCACGCGGTGGAACCTTACTTTTACGAGCAAGGTCGTGAAAAAGGTGAAGAACATTCGTTGACGACCGGTAATAGTATCATTCGCAAAACAATTCGAAAGCAA
This sequence comes from Hylaeus anthracinus, assembly GCF_026225885.1. Classification (NCBI taxonomy): domain Eukaryota; kingdom Metazoa; phylum Arthropoda; class Insecta; order Hymenoptera; family Colletidae; genus Hylaeus; species Hylaeus anthracinus. Next base: position 3,828,860 of record NW_026535284.1, read on the forward strand.
GGTCAAGGCGAATGAAGCGGACCGAGAAAAATTAGTCTCGATTCCATGATGTCGCCAACCTGAATCGGATAAATCAAACGACTCACCTGACGAGACGGTCCTCTCGAGAACCTGGATCAGTTGCACCGTCGTTGAATCCATCTGCATGATTACGGCTGTTTTCGGCTATTGATTATCGTTGCGATACGTATCCTTTATGCTCTGATAGGAAATGTCTCCTTGTCACGACCGGCGGACATCCACATGTAGCCGCCACCGAATCAACTGGCTGACGACGTACCCCCCTTCTTCCCACTTCCTGCCCAGTGCTCGGTTTCTGCTTCCTTCCACAACGTGCGGCGTAATAATACCCGCGCCCTTTGATATTCCCACGCCTCTACGATGTATGGACGGTACTACTTAATCGACGAAACGAAAGGCTATATAAGAGCAACGATGTACGCCACCGATCAACGAATACACTCGAATCCACGGCGGTCAGAATGAATCGCGTGAATATGGCAATAACGCTGTCACGAGTCACACGGTTCTCGTAAACGATCGTCGTGTCTCTTCGAGCGCGGACTACTTTGTCTGTGCGTTGTGCGAATTTGTTTCACGCACGCGCATCAGGGACTGCGAACGCCATCTGCGCCCGGTGCCAGAGCTCCCGCGCCTGCGTGCTACGAGAGACCGTTATGCCGGCGAATTTTGAAATGATCCCACTGCTTCGCAGCTGCACACACGTTACGCGAATCACACTCGCACAATCGCGTTCGCACAATCCCGTTCGCACGTGACGAAGACTATTGGTGTTTCGTCATCCCGAACAACGCGACATTCTTGTTCGAGAAGTTATTTATTCTTATTGTTTTTTTAGATTGCGGAAGTCTAGTATGTACGTACACTCAGTTCTCTCTTTATACAGTCGTTTTTTAAGAGTTTCGATTCAACACGGTCCAAAAAGAAAGAACTGCTTCTAATTTTTGTGCATGATTTTTGTTCGTTTTGTTTAATCATAGTTTTATAAATCAATTGATTTTTGAAAATAAATTTATTATTGCGTATTCAAAATTTTTACGTAACTTACATCTGTAAATTTTATGCTATATGCGAAATCGGCTGTGCGGTTTGACTTTTATTCAAAGTTTCAATTCGCTGTTTTGCTGTAATCAATATATGTGCCGTTTATTTTGAAAGTAACCTAAATCCATGTACATTTAAATTGGGTTATTTAAGAGTTTGCGTTTCAATGAAATTAAAAATATACGTATAAGATACCAATGTATCACACTCCTTATTGCGTGAATTTTTTCTATTTAATTAAGGAATTCTTCAGAATGTATATACCGTATAAAAATATGTCCGAGATTTCTATATAACTTTGAATTATTAATTTAAAAATGTGTATTTTTTCAGTTCACAAATTCTACTCAATTTAAATAGTTTCCTTTTTTGATAATTTAATTTTTTTATATATTATTTGCTGAAGGAATGCAGATAAATAAATATATGAAGACTCGCACGTGACTGTTTGTATTTAATTTAAAAATACTGAGTAACAATGCAATTTTTGTCAACCGTGTGCCAGATTTTAGCAATCCCCACGTAGAATAAAGTTAAAAAGAAAATTATTGATCGTGATACGTAGTACAGCACGGTTAGACTACAAACACTTTGAAGACTTCAGGTACCAGATCTGGAATTAAGCACCAGGTGCGCGTTATGTAAAATCGCAGGACCCTTGACAACCGTTGGATTCTGTCGATAATTGTTTGAATACCTGTTGCGTTGTATACAAACTATAAAGAGGGTTATAATGTCGTGAGGAACACGGGGTACTCGAACAGAATCGAAGTAGATCATCGGTTATTTTAATAGATTTAATGAAACGATATACAGAATACATTTGCTTTCGTAATGCATCGCAACGCATCGTCCGCGTGCCTTACCATCTATATCACATGTCAATTTTTTTATTTATAAAATATAATGGTCATAATGTTTTCTCTCACGTCATGCCTTTGAACTGCTTTCTTGTTCGCATATCGAAAGTATGTATATACGTATGTATGTATATGTATATACGTACATATATATATATGTATATGTATATATATGTATATATATATACAAATATATATAATTCTTAATTTATTTATATTTATATTAAACATTATATTTATATATTTTTATATATATATATTATATATATATTATATTTTATAATATTATATATTATTCAAGCGAGAGGGAACTGTGTGTGGCTCGGCACAGAATTACAGAGAATCAGGCCACGGAAAGAATGTTTCGTGAATGTGCGCACGGTGTAAACAACTTGAGTAGAATATTTTACAATATTTAAGAAACGTCTAACGTTGCTGGATATCGACGGTCGTAGGGGTGAAAAGGCCGGTGATCGGGAAACTTCCCTCGCAAATTCCTTTTTTATTGTCGTCGCCGAATATAAGTTTGCAAGGCGACTGATCGGTAAAAATCATCGGCGAGCCTAGCAGTCGATTTTCGATTCACACCTCCTTTTCAATTGTACGGCCGTCAATACGTCGATAAATCGATCGACATTATTTATCCATTAATTGGCGGCGCAACCAGAAAGGGGAACATGAGCGGCACCTGCCCCTTGCTTGGGAAAGAATTACAAATCTTCTTTTTTAACATTCAGCAAACATACAAAATTTCTCTTAATTCTTTGGTTTATCCGTTAAGGACCGACGTTTTCATTGTTTCTGTTGAATAACATCAGATTTATTTGGTTACACAACAAATTGTACAGATTGTTACTAAATGTAAACAAGAAAAAATCTCGTATCTTGTTGCTTTTTTTTTATTCGAAAATTGATTTTTACATGATAGAAAGGTAATTACTTTTATTCGTAAACATAGATGTAGCAAAATTTTATCTCTCCCCTCGGTTTGGGATTTCTGATTGCGTCACCGCAATTAATTCCGTCTATCAGTTTCTTCTGTCCCTTTCTCCTGTCGCGTTCCGGACCCCTTCGTAGAAATGCATGCTTAAATTATTGCATCGATCGATATTATTTCGATAAACGAGTGCTCGACGCGCGGATTCACTCAACGAGTTCGTCCCGCGTGGTCGATGACCGTCGCTTGCCAGCACGTCGGGCGGATACACTCGTCGTATATAAATTTATATAAATTCACTTTCAACGGTGCAACGTCTACCACCTTCGACGCGTGGGTACGTGTGTGTGCCTGTAATCGTGCATTTTATTATTATGCTGTATCCGCAGATATTCGTAGGGCAGAATACGGATCGATCGTTGTAGAAATGTCCGTACGAAGACGAGAATCCGCTGCTCCACGGTCCTTTTCCGTCACTAACGTTCGACAATATTCAAAAAAAGGCCGATCAGGTGGGTGAAATCATAGGGAACAATAGAGAAACTCTGAATCTCTGGATGGTATATTTTGCACTAGATACGATCACTCCTATCGAGGAAAACGATCTTCGAACGCGTTCGATAACGCTTCCGTTATCAGTGGACGGAGAGGGAACGAGCTCTGACTTCAAGCTCGAAAATTCGAATGCGACAGGTGCGCGTGTGCAACAGTTGATCGAAAGAAATAATTTATTAACAGAAGAAGACAAAGAGACCTTCGAAAAAAAAAAAGTAATGGAATCATCCGTTGATTGAACATTTATTGTTACATCGAGGGAAGTAGGATAGTACACCTAACGGAATTGGCCGTTTGCTCGTTACAGACGATGACAATTAAATTGGTAACAACAACATTCGGACAACCTCGTTCCTCGTATTGTGATATTTCTACAGTCATGAATGATCCGAAATTTCCCTTTCTCTCCCTCTCTGTCTCTTCCTAACCCTATGCTCTCGCTTTGTCTTTTTTTCTTTTCTCATATTTATATAATTCCCCTTCCTGGATCGGGAAGGTGCGCGCGCGAATTATACATGTCGTAGAAAATAATACATCGCTAATTGGCGATCGAGTCCGGAGTAGGTCCGACAGAATCAGAACCAGAACACGTCAATCACGAGTTAATTGTTTCCACTCCAATAGGGGATCGGAAACGTGTCGCGACACTTCCTTTAATTTCCTTAAGTAATAGGAACAAAAATACCCCTCCTCTTTGTTCGCTGCGAGGCGAAAACCAACGAATCCTCGAAGTCGTTGAGCTGCTCGTTGATCACAATTAGCCTAATAGCACCGTTTTACTTGACGAATTCCTGCTGCCTTCCGAATCTCTTCCGGACTCGATTAGCTCTTCTATACACGCGGTGGAAACGATCGGTCTTTTGTCTATTTTTACAACGCGCCGAAACGGTTGCCGATAATTAAAAATTAATCGTCACCGATCATTGCAGCCGAGCGAACGACAGTAGAAATTCCGTGCAACCGTTCGTTTCCACTGCGCTGTCCTAATTTCGTTCGAAAAGGGAGACGCGTTCGTGCGACCCTTTCGAAATTTCTTGTACCTTGCTGCCGGGTATTTTGTTCATTTTTTTTTTCAAACACCTGCGATCGTATCCAAGCACTATCACAGGGTGAGTCGGCAGGACCGTTTGGCCCGCGCCTTGCACTTACAGGGACCTCAAATTAACAAAATAAAATAGTTAAGATATTTTGTTGCTTTAACGATCGGTTCATGATTTGGTTCATAGTTTTGACACAAACGCCAATATTAATGCATTTCGATTGGGATCTACTACTTGGACTCATCGGTAGGAGTCCCATCATTATACATCCAGAGTGATCCACGCAATTTGCACACCTTGATCAACTCCTAAAATATGCATTGTATGAAAAAGTGTTTTATGAAGATGTTACATGATTTGAAGGGATACGTTATGTAGTGCATATTTTTATTTTATATGCGAAGGTACTTCAGAGATTTTAAGATTAATTTTGTTATTTTAAATGGAATGCTACAATTTTTTTTGCCAACGTATTGAAGAACGTGAAATTCTAAGTGGAAAGGTAGCTTGTATTTTAGAAATTAATCTAGATGTGCAAGTTACGTGGACCACCATATACATATATACATCGTATAATGTATGGCTATATGTAAATATATTGAATAATATATACAAATCAATTTAACGATATTTTAATATACAGGGTGTCCCAAAAATGTTGTAACACATTGAAAGGGATCGTTCGGGAGGTGATTTGAAACAACTTTTTCCTTAGCGAAAATGTTGTCCGAGGCTTCGTTGAGGAGATATTAACGGAAAACACTGACCAATCAGAGCGCGCGGATACCGTTGGAGCGGTCGCGGTAGCGAAGGTTATGTGCTAAGCGGCCGCGCTTGTACGCGAACAAGCACCTTACGTGCGTCGAAGGACATTGGACGCGGCCGCTTAGCTCGTAGCCTTCGCTACCACGGCCGCTCCAACGGTATACGCGCGCTCTGATTGGTCGTGGTTTTCCGTTAATATCTCCTCAACGAAACCTCGGACAACATTTTCGCTAAGGAAAAAGTTGTTTCAAATCTCCTTCCGAACCACCCCTTTCAATGTGTTACAACATTTTTGGGACACCCTGTATATACATATATAACAAAATATTGTTCAATTGGAAATATAAAGTATATGTGTAATGTTGAAAAGTTTTTTATAACACAGTTCTATGACAAAATTCGTAAAAATGAATGAGAAATCAAATTTAAGAGAAATTGAAGAAGAATTTGGTTAAATAGTTAACAAATTATCAAACGAAAGATAACTGTTTTAATAATTCATAACGTCACATCTAAAGTGGAAGCTGATCCGATGAGCCCACATGTTAGATCCGGAACTTATCTTAGCATGTTCCAAAAATATTACTCTTTCCTCAGAACAGAGTTTTGTATAATATATTATGGACCTACAAAAAGTAATTGACCCTCTCGATCTTTAAGGGGGCTTGATCGCATCTATTCGCAAACGTTTTCACAGACATCGTTTGTCAATTAAGCTCGTTCGCACGGAGAAAAGCATTCGTCGCTCAACTCGATTACAAGTTTTCGATCGAAATGTTCCCCTATTTGAAAAAAAAAATTGAATTTCCTAGCCTCGTCGCTCGATAAATGGAGCTGGACGCTGATCGTTCTTTTCTCCGTGTATTCTTCTGTAACGAGAGGTCGCGAAGACTATCAATTGGATCGTTTCTACGCGAGACACAGCACCGAAAGAACAGTATAAAAAAGAAACAAAATGGATCGATTTTCCAGAGGAACCATGTTTTGCGCAGAGATCGATGAAGAACGGCTTCGGGCTCGAGGTCGTCGATCCAAGGATCGCTACCTCGAGCCAGGAGATGTTCACAGCGAAGCGTCGAACATTTGCAGATATACACGGCATTAGACTAACGTATACACACGTAATTATTTTACACCTATTGTGCACATACATGTATTTAAACGTGTCTCCGTCGCTTCTTAAGATAAACCCCGCGTCGTGATCACGCGGAGCCTTTGTCCGATTAGGTGCACGCTAAGTTAACGCTGTGATGATCTCGGATTATCTCGTATAACGCTGTATCGGTTGGATCGGTTTACTGGGGTTGTAGTTTAACGGATCGACGAGTAACATACACGCAAAAGAGGAAAGTGTCATTGACGAAGGGTCGAGTTGACCGGAGACCCGTTCTGGAGATCCATCCAGAAATCGAGGATCGAGGATAAGGATAGCCGGATACGTGGTTCGCCGAGTAACCTCGAACCGTTTACAGCCTCAATTTGTTTCTCTGTTCTCGGTGTCAATCGGATTCGTGATACAGTAGCATGGCATAGAACATGAAAAACCATCGATTATATCTATATGCGAAGCATGGGTAGAGAATTTCTTGTCGATCTCAAACGGAGTCGAAGAGGACGATGAACGGAGATACGATGGGACCAAGTTTTTCGACCAGTTTCGAATCTTTTTGTCGCGGTTTGACCTGTAGAAATATAAACAGTGGCGGGGATGAGACCTGATCGCGAATCCGAGCAACGAATTCTATCGATATCCGAGACACTACCGTACCGGAGAAACTGCGGCGGCAGAGGAGTGCTTAACGTTGACGGTGATTTCTTACGCATTAGCAGACGAATGGTAACACAAGGTGGTGGTAAGAAGGTAGCAGATGGTAACAGTGGTAGTAGCGGCGATAATCGCCGTAAGATCGTAACGCCTAGCGGTAAGTAATAAGTAATAGTAGTAGTAAGTAGTAAGTAATAATATAAGTAGTAGTAGCGGCGCGATATACGTATAAATAGGACTTTCTACGTTAGTTTGATTAAAAATAAATGTCATAACGTAATAGGTAACTTTATGCCGGGCCCGTTGCGGAGCCGTTGCCACTCACCGACGACGATGGGCACAGGACGATCAAGGTTGGGTGGCGCTTACTTTGCGATTACTTTTGCGATAAATGCGGGTGGTTTGCAATCTTTCGGAGCTAATCGTATCTGAACATTCGGTAAACATTAATCATGATTGATCGGTAACCACGATACCGGTGGTTACGTTTCGCCCAGCGTTGTCCCATCGCATCGTGCGTCAGCGAGCTGCCAGCAGATCGGCTGAGCCTGGGCCCCGTTTCACTCTCCCTTTCCCTTAGTTGTCTAAAATCACATTAACGCAAGAGTAGTGGTAATCGGAGGCCGGGTCCATCCCGACCGGCGTGACTTGGAAGACACTCACACGTTTTCAATGATACTAAATCCCATGCGATCAACGGGGGGGGGGGCCCCGCCCCGGGAGCGGGTCAGAGCACCAATTAGCCTCCAAAGCTTAGGGACACGCGTCTCCGAACGAGTAACGGACACCTACGGGGATCGGGAATGGAAAGGATACGACGGTTCTTTAGCATCATCGCGACGTTCGAGTGTGATCGAAGTCACGTTCTACGTCTAAACTGTCAACGAGGAAGAGCGTCACGTTTAAGCGGGAACTCGTCTTCCCTGCCGTCCTCGTGTTTCGCTCTTCCGTCGTTGCTCTGATATGTTGCGAATCCTCAATGCATTTCTTCCTCCTCGCCGACGGATAAGTACATTTATTCACCGTAAGATGAGAGTTCGTTTTCACGACGGATCGTCGAGGATTAGAACGCACCAGCGACGAGAGAAACTTTGGGTGTTCGTTGACGCGGCAATTTATACAAAGTAGGTAGAAAAGTGATAAAAATTTGTGTATGCTGCTTCTTCTTCTTTTTTTTTTTTACTCCTTTTTGTGCACGTTTTGGGGGAAATATATAACGTAGCCGTTAGTCGAATCGCCAGCTTAGTGAACACTCCATGATTGGGCACCCTCGGTTGTCTCGATTATCTCGTACACGAGGATGATCCGTCGTTCGTTTCGTCGCTGGTTTCCTGTTCTAGACCACGAGGATTCGCCGTGAATCCGGGACGACCATCGACTGCTCGGGTGTCTGCGCTCTCGATAGCAAGAATAGTCATTACATCGTACAGTATTTAAGTAGTAATAGCGGTAATAGTAGTAGTAGTAACGATAGTAACATTTGTCCCCCCTCCCCTTCCCCCTCTCTTCCGACACATCACGAAGTCATTCATCCACGCGTTCAGTGAACGCCGTTCGCTCGTCCATACGTTGAGGGAATTTTGTCTGAATTCAACATCCATGCACACACGCATACATCGAACGTCCAAGTGTCTCTCAGCCCTTGGGGGTGTCGAGCGTCGAAAGTGTCCGCGTACGTGTTCGATCGGAGCCGACACGTGGGACGACGATTACGACACTCGTGATAAACCATGTGAGGATACACGCAACGAAGATAGTAGAGACTACGTGTACGTTTAGAACTAAGGAAACTTAATCGTGTACGCGACCGCACGGATCTCGCGAGTGAATTGTCCTACGCGACGACAGCCTTCTTAGGCTTGGCTCGGCGAGGCGAGTTAGAACGGCAGACTACCGACGAACATCGTCTCGATCAGCGGCGGCGCCGGAACCAGGTCCTCCAGTTTCAGGTAGAAGATACGCTGGAGGCCCTGCACCGACAGACTCCTCAGTTCTGGTAGTTTTCCCAACAGCCGGGACAGGTAGTGCGCTTTCCTCTGCGCTTCGGCGTTGTAGGTCACGTGGTCGCGTAGGGACGAGATGATTTTCATTTGCAGCTGCTCCATGCGATGAGGCTCCTTCAGGCCGTACCTTTCTGCAATTGCAAAACAGGAACGGTGGTTCTCGTCAGTATTTTGCACTTGTAGGATTAGTATAGGATGGAGATGGGGTCCCGCGGCCAACAGGTTGCATATGCTCTTTCGAGAAGATTCTGTATAATTTCACGAAGACGTAATAAGAAGGCCACTGCTTTGAGGTTCAGTGAAACAGATTTTGTTTTTGTAACTGTCGCTTGAGTCGATAATCGTTCGAACTAAAAAAACGTATACAGAGTGGTCCATGCAATTTGTACACCTTGATCAATTCTTAGAGTATACGATGTATAAACTAATTTTTGTTTATACCAAAGTTGTATAAATTAAAGGGGACATGATGAGGTGTATACGTTCCTTTTACAAGTGGAGGCGTTTTGGAGATTTGATTTGGAAAGTTAACTTCGTTATTTTAGATACTTTTAATGACAATATATAGAAGAACGTAGAATTCTAACTAAACGTGTTGACGTTTATTAACTCTAAGCAATTGAGAATAGCTTCGCTTTGACTCTCAACAAATTTACTTAAGGTTAATATGCCTGCTGCACAGTCAGGTTTGCCCTCTTGTAACATTCTCGATAAAGGGCTGTAACGTCCTTATCTAAATCACCAAGGGTCGAGTCGATCGAGAAAAAATAGAAAATGTTACACGCAACATACCTTGGTGGTAATTGCGTCCAAACACCGATAGTATCTTGGGTACACAATTATGAACCTAGTAGAGGCTGGCGATGTTGCCGATATTACACTATGTAAGTTTGACGACAAACGAAGCGAAACTATTCGTTAACTGTTAAGTTTAGAGTTAATAAAGATGAATATCTTTTAATCAAAATTTTTGTTTCTAAAAAAAAAGGTTGTTTAAATTGAACATAATAACTGACAAAAAGGCACGAGTACAGTTCTTAATATATCACCGGTGAACGGATCAAGCTTCGTACTAATAAAATGGTCGATAGGTATAGAAAAATATTTATAAGTTCATCGCGTAAAGCGAATTGCGATTGAAAAAGTGAGAAAAGTTTATACAGCTCAATTCAGAATGATCAAACGCGTCTAAGACAAGGTTACATAACCACGAACTTAGTTCTTATGTATGTTATCAAAGTATTTGGACAAAGTTTAATAGAATCGTAGTTCATTGTACTATATACGTTTAGGCAATAGAGAAGTACTACATAAAATTGCGTTCTCGTCTTGAAAACTAATTTCTGTAAGCTCCACGATTCTTCAATCTTTCATGTCATCCTGTCGTAACCACTTAGGTCTATACGAAACGAGCTCACAACAGGACTTGTTCCCTAATTTATTTCCTACCGAACCAGTAGATCGATGGTTGCGTGCAATTGACTTCCTGCAGCTCGATAACGCCCGAAAAGGCGCACGCACGTAAAACGCGCGCGGAAAATCACGGGGACGTATCGCGTGCGAGCCACTGACGATCGCGGTTTCTTTCGTCGTCGTATCGATAACTAGCCAATCAATGGGTAAATAATTTATCTCGTAGACGGCTACGCGTAATGGGAAACCGTCAGACTGTGAAAATACAGAACGAAAGCTAATCGAATGGTCGATATCTTCGTACATATACTTTTTATTTAGAAAAAAAAAGAACTAATAAAATTAAAATATAGTATATATATTGGCGAGAATTCGAGCAAGTGCTAAATTGAATGAAAAAGTTACTCGAATATAACGATTTCTATTATATTTTTACCCGAAACAGTTTCAAAAGGAAATCGAAACGTTGCGTAATAACAAATTTTTTTTTTATCCGTAGGTCTTTCTTTCTAATTCTTACACGCTTATTTTATTATCACGAACAACAAAGGAATAAAGCTCTCCTCGAGAGCGCAATTAATAATTTCATTTGTATAGGTAAACCCACAAATAGACCAACGCATATATCGAGGATTACGAAAGATGGCTAATCTCTTTACACATTTAACCAGATTAATAATCTATCAATTTTCAGTACGATGGAAAAATAAGTGTAATCGGAAGCGCATTGGATAAGACGGAGATAATGACTTAAAAAAAACTTACCAGTAATGAGGGTGAGAGCACAGAGACAGGCAAAAGCGCTAATGTCTACGTCGAGAACGTGAAGAGCTTTGCAGAACTCGAGAATGCTGTGAAGCCAATCGCCGAAGCTGCGTTGACATTGCTCCAGCGCGAGGACCACGCCGTTGCAAAACGTCAACTTGGTGTCTTCTGGTTTTGTACGGTACGCCAACCGCAGAACGAAGAGTTCCAGACTTGCCGATTGGAAAAGTAACTCCTAGAACAAGGTACATCGCCAGTGAACGATTTAATCCAGACTTGGGAAGCCTTCGAATTTCTCCGATCGTGTTTTAATTACACTTTCGACCTGCGTTTACTTTTAACGATAAAGTACTAGTCTCAGGAGAACCTCAAGGGTACTACTTGACAACCGGTTAATCAGACTGTCGATTAAACAAGTCGTCGGCTCGCCAAGATTGACCTTTTATAAAATGTACAAGCTATTGATCTCTATAACGAGAGCTTTCTTGTGTATGTTGTCTAGAGGTCGATACGTAATAAACTTTTAGGATTGAGAAGAGATACTGATGTTTGGGAATTTTTCTGGCGATACAGAATGATTAATATACATTTTTGAAAACTGTTAATTTGTGTAGAAAATGTAGGCGTTCTAGTACCTCGCTACTCTAGTCGAACGGTGTGAACCAATTTATTTGGTAGTAATGGTTAGAATCGAATGGAATGTACATTTTTGAAAGCCACCTTGGGCGAGTGAAAATCACAGCTACGTTGAACAATTTTTTTCTAGAAAATAATTCACTTAATACAAGATCTGTTTGCTGAAGTTTATTATACATATATTGAATAATAAACAAATAACTTTTGTATAGACTTTTTAAACGACCTGGTCTTTCATTTCAGGTTTCAGTTATTCGTAAAAGATTTGTGTAATGAATCCAACATCGCTATTTCACTTAAAAAATCTAAATAAAAATTATTGTTTCAATATACGAGTATATGTATGATAAACGTCAGCAAACAAATCTTCCTTTCAATTGTTTTCGAAATAAGACTTGTTGAATATTCTTATGATTTTCACGCGTCCAAGTTGGCTTTTTCTCTCCCTCTTTAAGAGAAGGAATGATCACTACATACCTGGTCCTCCCGAAGTAGGTCCGTGAAGCCAGGTATTTTGTCCGCGAAATTTCGAATCACGTCGATGGAGGTGGTGAGAAGATTGTAGAACTGCTGCGTTTTCTCCGCTTCGGTGATCGGTAGATCGCCTGGTCTAGGTTGCCTATACTGCGAGTAATCTAGGCTAGCCTGATCAGGCGTGGTGTCCAAGTGTGCGCGCACCAAAGCGGTGATCAAGGAAACTGGTGGGCTAGGAGGTGACTCCTGTGGTGATTTCGGCTTCGAGGGTAACCTACCCCTGCGGCCCTTCAAGGAGTCTGTCCTGACCACCTGCGAAACAATAATTATCTAATAGTTCTTAACTCTAAAATATAGCGATGGTTGAAATGCGAATGTTTGTGCAGGTTCGTACTTTTATGGATGATGTCTTACATCGAATAGTATGTCTTAACTTCTAAATATCTTAACATGTATATGTCTTGTCAAACACCAAGCAAGTAAAGCAATAATCTTCAACGATCATTAATATACTAATGTCACTTGACTTGAATAGTTTCGAGGAGAACGATGACTTTATTCTATAGAACAATTAAGTTTTGATTTGTTCAGTATCAAGTATCGCACTTTATTTTATCTTTGATACACTAATTTTTATTCGATGAGTATGAAATATCAATAACTTGTTTGTTCCTTTTTTTTTAATAGAATCTTTGATGTAGGGGCACTGGCTAGGACTAATGATTAGATGTGAAGTCTGTCACCCACCTCCTTGACCATGCCGACCATCAGGCACTTCTGGAAGCGACAAAATTGGCAACGATTCCGTCGACGTTTGTCAACAGGGCAAGCTTTCTCGGCGAGGCACACGTACTTCGAGGCCTTTTGCACGGTCCTCTTAAAGAAGCCCTTGCAACCTTCGCACGTACGCACACCATAATGTTGACACGCCGCCGTGTCCCCGCAAACAGCGCACAGTTGACTCGGGCTAGGAGGCGCTCGCTCATTGCTTGCTCCGCTTCCGGACGAGGGAGAGCTCACTGAACTTCCGGTCCCACTGCCGCCACGTGCTTTTAGGGATTCTGTGCTGCTACTACTGTCGATAGTAGAAACGATTTTTTTTAATCAAAACTGGAGACCTATATTGTAACATAAAATGCTAGTATTGTAAATATAGTATGACGTCATACTGGTATATTTACTTGTATTTACTGGTAAGTATTTTGGTTTTCCTACTTGATTACAATTTGAAAAAACTAAGTCGCAATTGTGAAAATGATAAGAGAATTGGGCAATAAAAGATACAACTCTATTCATATATTATTATAGATATTGTAAGTATCCTATTGTATCCTTGTTTAGATTCGAAAGAAAATGCTTTAGAATTTTGGCATAAATAAAAAACTAATATACCTACACTAAATTGTATTCATTAGCTAAAGTATCTTTGGCAGTTCTACCAACTCAAGTTAGTGTAGAGATACTATTCTCATCTCTTAAATATGTATTTTCATCATTGCAGTATAATTTATCTGATAATGTCCTTAATGATGTCTTAATATGTAGAGCTAATAACAATGTAAATTTGTAAGTTGGTAAACGTATTATTACTCTTATGAATTATCGACAAAAGTAAATATCTTAACCTACCATTTCTACAATAGGAATACCAAAAACAATACCAGTATGAATATAGGTTTTCGAAAAAAATGGGATCTTATATGGAAGATGATAATAGAAAAAGATATACACGTTTTTGACCTAAACGATTATCCTAAGATATAACACAAAATTATCATAGCTGTAAGAAATAATATACTTTTAATAGATAAACAACAATACGGCAACAACGTATGAAAGTTGTTATTAAATTGGCTTACGATAATGTTTGAGAAACCATGAATACTATTGTTTAAATGAATATGTCAAGGTTTCTATCTTCCGGAAGAGTGAAATTTATAAGTATTAAAATAAAAATTATGCTGATATGATATGCATTTTCTACCTCTATTCTACCTTTGGGACATTCGATAAAATCAAAGAACACAAAAAACGGCACAATTATGTATATTAGCAAATAATTTATCGTGTGAAAAGAAATTGTTCGTTAAGACGCGAGAGGTAGACGTATGACAAAAAGTCCTATGGATTGGAGCAAAGTAGCAAAACAACGTCGTGCTTAATTGATTAAATTGCTGAAACGAGGAAATAGAGATCGCATTTGACGTAAGAAACGATTAGCGTATGACCCGGTTAAACTCGACATCGTCATCCATTATAAGAACGACGAAGTAGAGTTCACATTAGCGTAATGAATGTGTCTCAAACATTTCAACTGCAATTATAGTAACGAGTTTAATCCTTTATTAATATGTCGTTCCTATCATAAATCGTACAGTGATTGTCAGGCGTAGTGTACACGTAAAATGGCGTGTAATAAAAATAACTGTTTACTTTTATCAAATAGTTTCTTCTATCAACGCAACGATCATCAGAGTTTGATATCTAATCAAACATATTTTCCTCGCATCATTTTGAACCTACCATTCATTCTAGGCGTAAAAATTATTTTTCTTAAAGGGTTAGTTCTAGCCAGGACTTTGAAAAAATTCATTTTTTTTCCAGTTTCTTGAAGTATGATATCTTGAAAATATATTTTCAAGTTAATCCGATGAATAGTTTTCGAGATATCCAAAAATTACTAAAGAGCTCTTGGACTCGATAACAGGTAACTGAAGGTAACTACTACTATGTTTACAACTTTAAACCTGTTTTTTTAAAAACTATGTTTTCATAGTCGGTGACCACTGTGATTCAAGAATCACTCGATATATTTGAATGAAATTCATAAACTGTATTCTAGGTATAAAAATGTAGTTATTGACCGAAGGATTTTTTGTTTCGATGAAAAATTTAATTTGTATAAACAATAAACATGCCCATTTTTCCTTGAAAATGCGTAAGTAAATGATCAGAGGCCGTCATTTTCCTAATTTTCAAAAAAAAAAAAAAGAAAGAAAGGGCTTCGATTAATTACTAGATTAACTGTTAAACTAATTGTTTATGTTTGTCGGACTGATTTTACATGAACCAGTAAAAAGTTATGATGGTCACCGCAAAGAACTACTTGTGGAACAGAGTTCAACAAATACGCCAATAACTCTGTCTACAATAAATATTTTATTTTGAAACCTTTGTCGAATAAAGTTAAGACATTGTATAATAACTTAGTATTATTTTTTGTATAAAATATATTAAATTATTGTAAAAAAAAATGATTTAAGTATCCATTATTTCACGCCACTGACTAGACCTAACCCCTTAAGGGTACGCCTACCAAAGATTATTCAACATAAAGAGACAAAGAAACAGTCATTATAAAAAATATATACACTTCTTACCTGACGGACTCTAACCTTTGCGTGGGCAAAGACGCTCGTCGCGCTCGTGACGTCCTGACGACGACGTTGTCGACGTTGGGGCAGAGATCTGTAGGTGCCACGGGGGTAGCACCGCCAGTTATGGCCGGTGGTGGTCCGTAGACCATGGGGACGCTTACAGCTGCACCGTATGGCGAATCTTGCCGATGATTCAACGGAGACGGAACCGCCGTTGTCGGCGTGGGCGCCGTCTCCGTGGCAAAGTAACCCTGGTGATGATGGTGGTGGTGTTGCGGCTGGGGAGGCGGTTGCTGTTGCTGGTGGGGGTGATGATGATGATGATGGTGCGGCTGCTGCTGAGGCTGTTGCTGGTGATCGTGGTAGGGCATCGTGGGCGAGAACTCGGTGGGATAGTGACCCGTGCCGCATGGATACACCGGGTTGTCATAACAGTCCTCGTCCATCTTAATGCCGAGGACTTGAAGTTCCTGTCTAGTATACCGGGGAGCTGTGTAGGTCTCTTGGAAGCTCGGCAAGGGTGTTGAGCTACGTCAGACGGATCGGGATTAAATGTCAATGCACCGTTAACCCATCGACCGACGAACGAAATGTCAGTCGTGATTTTTATCAATCTCTGTCGAAGACGATCGTCAGCTACGTCTTCGTTCAAGCGACCGATAACATCTACGAATTCGAATCTCAAACTTAGAAAGACTGTGAGCCCTGAGCTGTTACGTTAACCCCTGGCAATACAAATTTTCTGGTTTCAGTTCTGTCGAGTCTCACTCGACGTAGGACAGCGAGGGGTTGAAGACCAAGCTTGAGCCTAACTGTGTTACGTGGTAATTATTTTTGGATAAATATCTTTCCAAACAGGTACTTTATCAACGATAGGAAATTATGCTCGACTATGCTCCCCATTGGTTCGTAACGAAGAATTCGTAGTTTTCGTATTAACAATGATAGTATTTATATAGAAAGAAGAAATCATTTTGTTTTCATAAAGATAGTACAAGTATTTGTAACGTTTATCTACTTTTAGAGTGAGTATTATTAATATTTTAAGTAATAATTCGATTACGACTTATGCATTTCCCTTTAGAAAATCAGAAGCTTTAATAAAGTAAAACGAGGGAATACCTAAGCGAATCAGCTTGGACGTCTTCGGGAAGAGGAGCTGCAGATGGAGGCGGTTGTGGCGGTTGTTGGTGATGCACGGCTTGCTGGGACTGTGCCGACTCGTCGGCGGTTGGGACACCTTGAGGATTGCCGAGCTGCAGTTCCGGAAATGGGTCCAATTCCTCGGGTAAGCTTCCCGCATCCGCAGGATCCGAGTACGACGCGCTCAATAAATCTGCTAGCGTGCTACATCCGAAAGGGCTCTGAAAACAGAGATTGGCCTCTAGTTGGACAACTTGCGACGTTCTGAACCTTCCAATATTATTAACCCTTAACGGTCGTAAGTTGAACATTACCAATGGAGCGATTAAAATATCCAGTGATATAACATGGACTTTTAAAATCAAATTTTAATATTTTGGTTCTGACAAACGAATACAAATTTTATGAGTTTGGATAGAGGAGCTTGAAAATGATTTTAATTCCAGCAATAAAGTGTTAGTATACTCTAAGAAAAGTTTTCTAAAGAAAAGTTATTTTATCTATACAATATACCAGTGTATAAAATAAGGTAGAGGTAGAAATGTTGATAATTGGATTGAAATCGACAATGATGGTGAAACTCTACCTAGTTGGACTGCAATTTTTGGAAACGCTCCGCAGCCTATCGATAAATAATTATTTGAAATGCATACTTTTGTAATACTCCATCAAAAAATAAATAATTTCTAACAAAAATGTTGTTCGTATAATTGTAAACACTTTTGGTGTATGTACAAAAAAAACAACTACAACCTAATGAGAATTATTTATACAAGGCTAGCGTTCGTTTGAAATGTGTGACATTGACGCTTCACTTCTCCGAAAAAGACAAGCCAATTTGTGACAGTTTTTAACACGATGTTACGCCATTTTCTGATAATGTTCAGTACAAATTTTGGGGGGATTAGGACTGTTTCAGAATCCTTAAACACCTTATCAGCTTATTAGAGTAGAGATGTCTTCATTATAATAAAAAGTCGTACCGATCATCAATCGCGATTCTATCCAACAGATGTTTATATCTAAAAGTGGATTCTATTATAATAGCGATATCACCGTTCTAAAGCCACTATTTTTATTTATTTTATACCATGCGATTTTAAACACAATCATCATAAAGGACATTCTTGAAAATGGATTACTAACGATCGTTTGCTTAATCAAATGCGTCGTTTAACAGACAACAGATCACTATCGAAAAAATCAAAACATCTTTTTATACATTTAAGAAAAGTGTAACTGTTTAAAAATACATTCTCAGTGTTTTGTTTTGTAATTGGAAAGAATAACCACCAAGTCGTAGAATACTTTCACAGCTACAGCTCACGATACCGCTGATATTTCGTCTCTCGGATGCTTCAATGGGTAAACAACGACGGGCGATCAATTTCAACTACGAATAACATTAAATAAAATTAATATTCCTTAACAATTCTTTTACATTTCACCCTTTAGGAATTAATTCTCAAATAGTAAATCATAATAAAGATATAATTACCGAGTTCAAAGATAAATCACAAAGATGACCTTACTCCTCGACTCCTGACACCCCCGTGATCCCCCTGGACGAATTATGGTACCGGAACGTGCAATGTTTTCTGAGGGGCCAATACTTGTATTCTGTACTTCGAAAAGTGTTCACCGTGGGGGGACATCACAGGTGACGTAGTACCCGGCGCACACGCGACACATTCGAAAGTATACGTCACCGAAAGGATGAGAGAAACGCTGGTCGCGACTGTCCAGAAAGAAGAGGAAGAAAAATGCAATTGTTCACTTTTTGCGTTGTCCGGACGAAGTCGGACAGTCCTGAGAGAGCCGTGCGAGCGGCAAATCGAAGTACTCGACTGCACGGCGGTAACATTGTTCGACCACAATGGCAGCCCGTGTCGAGACATCGATGTATAGTTGAGGTGCGCAGTGAGGACGCCGGAGAAGACTAGCGAAGCCAGCCCGTATCGCGTGTTGTCTATAACTCAACGTTAGACAGCCTCGCTGAAAATTTCTACGTCGAAGCGTCGAACGAACCGCTTCTCTCAAATCCCTTCTAACGCAACGTCGATACACTCGCCGGCTGTCCCTGAACACAGTCCAATCCACGCGATTCCATTATCCTAGACGCATCGTTGTCGAACACCGACACCGATGTGTCCCGTTTCGTCCCACGATGCACCATGCTCGCGATTGTTATAAATAATACGCGTTCAACAACACGTGCCGTGAATATCCGAGTGACATTTAGCGCAAGTAGGTCTCGGGTTAACGCGGGACGACGCGATTGAGTATTAGGTATAGGAGAGAGTTCCGTAGTTTTTTTTTTCTCAGCAGAATTCAATCCCTGGTGCACAGATCGTTGATGGTTCGTTTATTGAAATGAGTAATGAATCGGAAGTCACGCTTCTCTATGATTAATCGAAGTCGAGAGAGTACGAGTGTCAGAGTTTATGTTGGGAGTAGCAGGTGTACGAAGCTCTGAGCTCTATTCACGATATTCGATCTTCGATATATAAGATTATTCGTATATCACTCTAGCAAAAATTTCGTCGAAGGCAAAGGGTCAAAATCAGGCAAAATTAGTAGGAGTAACTCTGAAATTCTTTTCATTCGTGATGTGGATACTTTCGAGTAACTATTAATTACTGATAATTCGTTATTCGAATAAATAACGTACGATTCGGAATGAACCACCAAATTCTAAGAAATTAACAAGACAGAGCTCTATTTCGCGCCTAATATCTTCGGTTTGTGTACCGACAGACATCCGAGAGGCCCAAAAATCGATGCGAAACGAAGCACGCCAAATCGATCGAGAACCGACAGGAAAATGGCACGGAAAAACGAAAACGTCTGCGAAGGTGGCAGCGACGAGAAGGTGTCAGAACGAGGAAGGGAGGATGGGGTTAGGATATTCAATTTGCCAGGTTGGTTCCGCTGTTGGGCTGACATTTCGTTCATCGCTCCCCCGAGAACCAGCGATCGAAGCCTCAGCCTTCCATGACCGCGGCTACGGCCTTCTAAACGGCCTCTTGAAAGCACCGTGTCCCCCCTTCGACCCTTCCAACACTTCCTCTAAGCAATTACGATACCGTCGCTACAAGGGTCCGCCGATTTCGCGAACCTGGCCTCCTGTTTAATTAACGCGGTGTCCCCTACTTATAGCCTTATACGTAAGTTCGATTTACCATTTTCCTTTTCTGATTTTGGTTTTCCATTATCTATTTTTATCTGCTCTTGCTGGAGATTTATTTTGAATATTAACCCCTTAAGCTACGATTTAAGCTCCAACAGCGTTGAACCAAAATGCGATGGTCATATTTGACCCGAATAATATACCACGGGTCAGGCTCGTGATACTCAGTTTTGGCCTGAATATCCGACCACGAGTAATTGTAGCTTGAGGGGTTAACAGATCCAAACTCAATTTTGTACACGCTTAATAATGACGTAAGAACGTAAACTGAGCATAGCAACAAAAATTATACATAATACTGTGAATATAAACAAGTGATCCGAATAATAGAATATACAACATTATCGAGGGCAACCCAAATAGCACACCAGGATATTGTTTTCTAATGACGGAATACACTTGTCACTCGTGGTAGACATATTAATATTAATATATTGTATAATTCGGATATATTCCATACCATTTCTGTTTCATTAAAAGTAAAAAGCTAAAGTCTGTTTTAGGAAACCTTTTAAAACCTATTTCTGTGAGATTGCACAGATCCGATGAAAAAGTTTAAATTATTTACGCAATTATTGGCAGGAGAAACAATACTAGCGATTGGAACACAAGACCCACGTTTATTTTTATAAGTTAGAGAGGGAAAATTAATAAGGGAGACTTAATAAGGATGAATATATTATGTCTATTTACGATTTCAAATAATAGTTAAATTCATCCTTACCGCAATTTCTCTTTTAACAAAAAAGCGCATACGAATCTTTTCACCTTAAATTAATATTCGATCCCTATGTACCAAATGTACTGCAAAACGAAACCCAAACAATCGCCAACAATCTCCTCTTTTGAAATTTCATTATGTTTACGACAAAACTGACTGTCGCGAAATTGGACAAAAAATAGCCTTTCCAAGTCCTGTTCTACAAACAGGAACGAATTAACGGTAGACGCTAATATTCTATGGAGAAAGACAGATCGGCTGTAGAGAAATGGCGAGTTGTACGGCGTTTGGTGTGCCAGTCGGCAAACCTGGCCTGCTGTTTAATTACGCGCGACGGGTACCTCCGATTCGCGAGAAACCAAGACGGAAAATCGGCGATGGCAGGGAAGGGATAGAAACAGGTAGGACGACACTCGAGATCCGGGTACGTGGGCAGGAATGCAGATGGTGCACGATAAGCGAGCGCAGATGACGATCAAGAACCACTGGGACGTAGGAGGGCAGATCTTGTTACGGGTCGGGCTAGACTCACCGGGGTTCGAAGTGTACGGCGTATAAGATACTGAAATAGTGAAAGTCCCGCGCAGCCTCTAACCACGAGATTCGATAATTACCAGTTCGGCTGCGCCAGACGGCATAAATTCCACCATGGCTAACAAATAGACGGTTTACTGGACTAGGGAATAGTTGAGATTGCCGCGAGAGGGGTGGAAAACAAGGTTAGATGTTGCTTTCCTGGAACTTTATTTGCGAGAATGGTTGAAACACAAACGAGATATGAATTTATCGAACGAGTCAGGTAAATGACACGAGTAGCGAACACCTTCGTTAACGAATTACGTGGATGAGAAGATGATACCTGAAGGGTACGCGAAATATACAGTCTAGTCGTTTGTAGTTTCTCACGATTCATCTTCTTATCGGTGTATCTTATATTTCCTTTGCTTCTTATTAGGTTGATGTATCAAAGCACTGGATTAGGCAGTGGCTTCTTCGTTCCTTCATGTAGCCAAGAGTGTATAGACTAAGATACAAATGGTAACTACTGACACAGTTGTGTTAATTTAAGTACATTGTATTTCAATTAAGTGATAATTCAATTACGTTGCAGTCAAATTCAAATGTTTTAATTAATTCAATTGCTAATTGCTGTAATTGTGAATCTATTTAAATTATAATGTAATTGAAATGTAATCTAATTGAAAGGCAGCTCCTTGGTTTACAACTCAGAACTCTGAAGCTGTGAAATAATTTATATATACATAATATATTCCTTTCTCAACTCTTTTCTTATTAGATAACGTATTTCATTCTATTTATATACTAATTTCTTTAAATATTAAGTGATTGCCGTTATTATCTCCTATGATATATTTTATAAGCTAGGTATAGTAAGTGTCTAAACCGGTGCATGTTTCTTTTTTTTTAATTGACGTTTAATTTTAATAATTTTATTAAGAAGTTTATTTCTTTCCGTTTGAAACCTTCACAGTAGTTCTTTTCCACCATTTATTACCCTGTCATCTGATTACCCCTTAATTCGTAATTCTGATTCAGTTACATTGTAATTTAATTAAATGATATCTCTGAGTTACAAATTACAATGTAATTGAATTATTGTACGAATAATTCATAGAGTAATTCAATTTTAATGCCGCGCAACTCTGACTACCAACATATAGCTTACTTGTTTGAAATGCAAATGATTAATGAGTAGACACGAATTCCATTAATTCTTTGGGAACAGAGAAAGAATTTTTCTATCTATTTTAACAAATATGTACGAAATATCGTTAACTTCCTCAATTTTAAGTGAAGATGCTGATGAAAACAGGGGCGGAAGGAGACAATGAGAAAACGGAAGATTGAGATTGGGAGCTCACCTGTGTCTGTAGAAGAAGCATACTTGACGCTACCGTAAAGGCGGTGGTTGTCGTGGTCGTAGAAGAATGATTTGTGCAAGAAAGAACTGGAACGGTAGCTGTCGCTGGCCGTTGCTGCCGCTGGCGGTGCGGGTGTTGCTGCTGTTCTACGTCGTTACGTGTAACAGCTACCGCACGCTGGCTACCGTTGCTGTTATCGCTGTCTCCGTTCGGTGAGTGTAGCTGCCCTGCAACAGAAACGCACACCATCGAGGAAATTCTTCATCTCGGAACCCTTCGTGCATTACGAACTCGTACACTTGGAATCGACGCTGGTTCCAAGTCTCCGAGTATTTACATTTTCAAGAATACAGTACACACGGAAGGTTCGAACACCGCCAATTCTTATCTAGTCGGGAAACTGGTCCACGGAATTTCTGGACGATAAACTCTTTCACGCCAAGCCAATAATCGAAACGGCTGGTGTTCGCGGTAAAAGTTGATAAAAATGAGGGATGAATGGGGGCGTTCGTGCAAGGTGTTCATTGAGGACACTTCAAAAGTGCTTGAAAAGCTGACCATCAAACGCAGACGTTTATTGTTCGCGATGAAATAAATCGGGTCGCGGTCCCGTTTAGAATGGAAACTTTCCGACGTGCATCACGCCGTGCTGAATGTGCGCGTGTGACCACTTCCGGTGAGAGGATGCCGTCCTCAGTCGAGGATTCTTCCGTCGATGTTTGACGCGAGAAGGAAATTTCGTTTCGCGACGGTGAGATTAGCTCGACGAGCTACGTACAATATCTGCGATACTGAGAGTGACCAGCGTCCATGGTGATCATCTCTGCGACCGATTCGACTATCCCGGAGTTACCGAGGAATCGTGTCACTCGGGCGAATTTTGCGGAATACGACCGAATTCGGACCGCCGGGGCAACGTTCGCCTGGCAGCATTCCGATGGAATTCGGAAACCACTTTCACTGTCTCGAATTCCTCTCCTCGATCGTGGTTAGTACACCAAGATTGCTCTCTATCACCGTCCAGGAACAACTTTTTGGTCGTCGAGTCCTCGTCGTTGACTGAGATCCTCGACGTCGACGGTTCGTCCTATATAGGGTTGCTCCGACACCCCGGGGAGACATGAAATCATTGGCATTTAAAATACTACCTAGCCCATTCTACGCGGACGGCCACCATACCCCCTCGATTATTATTACACGATATTATCCCTAACGCCCGAGGGATGACTACGCTCCCGTCAACAAGGTCGATGATACTCTTCCTTTTTTTTTTTCGAATTATATTCGAACGCTACGTCTGCCTAGCTAGTCCCCCACTTAAATAAAATTTAAGGAAAAAATTGCATAATAATGCACTATTTATGTGCTCTTCAAATCCGTAAGAAAAAAATTTTGCGTTCGCTCCGTGTAATGCAAACAAATTTATTTAAATGTAGGGGCTGAGTAGGCTGCCAGTACACCCCCTCCCCCACATATTACTGATAAGCAATAGTGACAGAAATAAATGCAGGATTTATGCGCTAATTATGCGCATCTCATAATCATGCTCATCATGCTCTATCGTATAATTTCGATTTTTGCGCTTCATCCCCTAAGTGACTTCCCTCTTGGTGAAAATGCAAGTTTTGTCTCGTAACTTGCTAATATTACTAAAATTTCATTATTCAACTGTACACGATAAATATTCGGTTTATGAGCTATTATATTGAAGTAACTCCAATTTTTACGCTCCATCCCTCAAGGGACTTGAAGAGCGCATAAATAGTGCATTTTATGCCATTTTTTCCTGAAATCTTATTTAAGTGGGGGGATCTAACTAGGCAGACATCTGAACGCTTCATAGACGAGCGTTTCAAAATTTTGATGCGTTCGATCCGTTATGCGTTATCCGTTTGCGTAATGTTTGATTCATCTTTGGAAAAGAATGTTGCTTGGATGTGTTTATATACATATCCACGGTAGGTACTACTACAGGGTGAGCTAATTGGAACGTTCGATCTGGGCCTTGTACTATTGTACTTGGTTCATAATTTAGTAATACAGTTAACGTAGTAATACAATAAAGAACAATATTATTACTGTTGGCAGGACTCCTCGGTAAGACTTATTTAAGCAGATCCTGCCGTAGACGCTATAAGTCATTTTAACAATCTATTCAATTACGTCGACTTATTTAGATGTAATACTAATAAACAATCGAGTAATTGAAGATTGTTCAAACGATTAAAAGCGTTAGTCAGGATCTGATGGATAAGCCTTACCGCTGGGTCTAACTAGCACATACGGTTAGGAAAACTGTTAAAAAGTAAATATTTAAAAATTATAGAACTTGGAGTTCCAATATTTTCCTAGGTGAATCGAACACCGGATAGAACAACTATTTACCTTATTTTGCAAAAAGACATTGGCAGTAGATATCTATAAACTGATCACTGGACACAGAAAATTGAAGAAACAAAAATTGATTTCAAAAGAGGGTTTCGAATTTTGTTATTAGTAAAACACAAATAATACGGAATATATCCGATATTTTAATTTCAGATGAAAGTACACATGACGACAATGTATCGTGAAAGATGACGTTCCAGTATCAATTGCTATTACGCGGTCTCGTAGTTCAAATTGATTGCAATTACTCAAGGGATAAGTTCATAGCCTTCAGAGTTACGAATTATTCCCAAAGAAGATCGTAAATATTCATTTTATAACAACAAATTTAATGTCACTTTTTATTATCAAAATAATAGCCTAGATTACACATTTTTATTAAATCATGACGCTTGAAATTTGCCTAGCAGTGAATGGGTTAAAATACAAAATCCTAAAGTCTCTTCTGAAAAACCCTTTGCATCCCCCGCTCCAAACGTAACTAGTTTCGCCCGCGATGATAAGAATGGATAAAGCGAAAACTGTCGGTAACGCGATACTTCGGTAAACAGATGCTGCGTTCCTCTTTGGAGGGTCTCTCACCCCTGCGCATCGTACGGGAAGATTCAAATCCGAGATAGTCACGGACACCTAAGTCGCCGGTTCGATTTAATTTCACAACTGCGAACGTGAACGGACCACCCAGCGGTTATCGCGTCGTAAAGCGTGCGTCGTGTCGGCGCTGGCAGCTCGTAAACGATTCCACCATGAACGAATCCGACAGGGGTGTAGAGGGTACGACTCGATTAGGTACAATAGCCACGCCGTTACGGTGAATTAAATGAGCGACAACGGGAAGAAGGAGGGCGTGTGGTACCCTCGACGACGATCCGTGCAAATCGCACATTTCGTCGAAATTGAGGTTGGATGAAGATGGAACTTCGACTGAATCACGCCTTTTTTGCACAATTGTCTAGATTTTAATAGACGTTTACTGAAGAGCTTTAGTAGAGGAATGTGATCAAAGTCGGATCTGCAACTTGTTTTGTTAAGTAGTTGCTAGTAACAAATACTCCAGCTGGGCAACGGCTTAAAAGAGAAAGAAAACTACGGTACCCTGTCTGTTTCTTAATGATAAATGGTTACCGTTTACCATTACCGTACTTTTAATAATTACATATATATTTTATATTCACATTAATAAAAGCAAAGAGATAAACAGGATATTGCGTTTTTTGTTTTGTTTTTTATAGTGGGACATTTCTACTTACTGACAGACCTATATCTACCTTGTTCTATCTGTACAGCATTGTTATGGCGGCGACTGGAATAACTACTTCAAAATACTTAACAATAAAGTAACACGTAAATTTCCATATTCGTAATTTGTGAAATCGTTTCGTCGCATCTTCTTCTCAACGATGTAATTTAATTTCTAAATTGCTAAGTGTTTATCCTTAGAGTAGAAACAACAACCTATGTGAACTGTTTTTTAACAGATTTTAAATCGAATCTTTCTAAGTCTGTCAAAGCAGCCATCGAAAATTTAATTTTATCGTTAATATTGTGACTGTTATACCAGAAAAATCAATTCTCTTTTTAACCGACTTCGTAAAGGAGGAGGTTACTTAATTCGACATGTACAATACTTTTTTTTTTAAGGTATGTTCACCGATTACGCCGGGATGTCTTGCCCAATCGAAATGAAACCTCTTGTATCTTGTAGAGTATGTCCCCTAGTTGGTCCCGTTATCAAGACATTTCGCGATTTGTCATTTTTTACCTGTTTTTTTTTCGTCCAGCTTTGGTCACTTTCCTCTAATAATTAAATGAAACGATTGATCGCATGCTGAGGTAGCCAAATATGCCTAAGTCATCCTACTTACACTTTGTCTAACAAGAAACGTTTATATTGATATGAGGTCCAGCCAGCGTGGTTATCGCTAGCTGCCTGATATCTTCGAGATATTCTTTCTACAAAGTTTACAGCCACATATTTACAATTAGAATCGCATCGAATGACTGCCAAACCAAAAGCACGAAAATTATACCAACTATTGTATGTTGCTCAGAAACTGGCGAGGCACCTACGAATTGAAAGGGAAAAGAGGGAAGAAAATTTCACTGTTCGGACCACCTCTGCTCCCTCAGGACCCCCCTTTCTTTCGAGCACTCACACTGAATAGTCGTGATCCACGATACATTGTCGGTTAAATATAAAGTGTATCTTATGCGTCTCGATCTCTTTATTTTTTCTTACATATATCTACGCCAATAATTACTATTGCTCTCTTTCTCTCTCTCTCAGTTTATCACGATATGTCTCGTTCGTCGTCTTCGTTACGCGGCAGTTCTGTACATGTAATGGATTCAGCCAATATCGCAAATACGAGTCGCTGTTACGCGTATAGCTCTCTCTTCGTTATTCGATTCATCGAGACCGTATACCGGAAGCTCCGTTTAGGCGTAGTCTCGACCGTTGCAAGAATTCCTGTTTTTGGGTTTCTTCTTACCTATGAAGCTTAACGCAACACCAGGGGATAAATCCTTACGTTCATACGTCTAGTTGTACACATCCGTGGAATGACGACGTTAAGAATAGAAACAGAATAAACATCTCCGCTGCCATTTGGGAGACCGGAATGCAAAGTGTGCGCGGGAGCGTGTCGTTGCTCGGTGAAAAGTCACATAATGCGTCGGCCTACTCTCTCCCACCTTTAACCTTTTCTTTTTCCACGGCGGTAACCTGTCGGTCGCGCTGGTAAGGTGGTCGCTGCCAATTAAGATACCTGGCTCCCAAACAATGAGCCCTATCGGACAGCGAGAATCAGCGGATCCGCGAAGGAGAGGCAGCGAGCGGCACCGATCCCACCTACGTGTGCGCATACTAGAGGAAGGAGCCTGCACCTGAGCCGCGTGCACGTGCACGGAAGGACTCGATTAACTCTACAACGCTAGCCGACAGCACCGTAGGCAGGGTAAAGGTAGCGGCAGCCAGGGTAGGGTAGCGAACGGGCGAGAAAGAGTAGGGTTAGCCGAACAGCGTGTGCCAAGTGGATTACAGCGGTATACACGTCCCTCCCACGAACCACGCCTCTCCACGTGCCACCACGTGCGGCCACGCCGGCACTCCGCAGCTTCCTTCGTTCCTTCGTCGATTTGCTCTCATGAATTAACCACTCTTTCCCTTCTCCCGTTCCTTCTTTTGCTTCCTCGTTTTGCCTCCTCGACCTCACCAGTCGGGTCCCTTGAGCCGTACGAGGCTAATGGTCAATGCGACCACGGGGTTCCGGTTAGCGATGGGATCGAGTCCATTTGAAGTATAGTTCGTTGCTCTGGAGTTGGTGAGACAGTTCGATTGGCTGTCGCGTAACAGCGACACCTTTACTCACACGCATTTTCGTTATTGGCTGCAATCCGTTACATTTACAAAGCTACCGCGTAACGAAGACGGCGAACAGGATATATCGAGATAAACCGAGAGAGCAGTAGTAATTATTGGTGTAGATATACGATACTACCGCTCATAAGTATCCGAATACTTGTGAAATGGATTATGGATTAGCATTGCATTAAAGTTGTTTAAGTACCTAAGGTACTGACCAAAATCGATTTTTATTAGTATCTTACGAAATATCTAACGTTTTTAGCTAAAAGTTAACGTTTTAAATTAAAAGTTGCATTTGTAGGCAGGAATTTTATTTCTCTATACTCATTATCAGGGTATTATTTTAATTATTAAGGGTAGAAAATAAATAATTTATTTTTTGCGGGAGGTAATTGCAAACAAGCCTGCCAGTGACACGTACCAAAAAGATCAGGAATGATGATTATTTGATGGTTATTTAGCTGACACATGTAAAAGTTTCAGAACGGTCGGAGTCCTAGAACATGGTTAAATAATTAAAAAGAAACAAACATCCCATGCGTTACGGTCCGTGCAATAGGCTGAAGGAGAATGAGACAATGGTCAGACACACTACGCGTATCGTTACAGCTATGCATACGACAGGGAGGCAACCAGTTTCAACAATTTTGTAATTAATATTATAAACTTTTCCTTAAAAGTATTCTGTTTATTATTTCTTAAACGATATCTAGACATTGTTTACAAACACGCGATGAATTGTAACTTAATTATAAATAATTAAAAATAAACAAAACTGGCAATATGAAACAAACTAAATGTCACGTGCAGGTCAACATATTGAACCTCGATGGACTCACTTTTTTATAAGCTATTAGACTGTTGTAGTGAAAATATGCAGTCCCTGTCGCATGCATAGTTTTAACTATACGCATAGTGTGTTTGACATTATCTCATTCTCCTTCAGCCAATTGCACGGTGCTTAACGCATGGGATTTTTGTTGCTTTTTAATTATTTAACCATGTTTCAGGACCCCGACCGTTTTGAAACTTTTACATGTGTCAGCTAAATTATCATCATTTCTGATTTTTTTGATAGGTCTCACTCACACGGTTGTTTGCAATTACCACCCGCAAAAAATACATTATTTATTTTCTATCCTTAATAATTAAAAAAATAACTAAATACTATGAGGTTCTGTGTTTGCTTCCAGCTTTTCTTTCTTGACCCAGCCGGATCGCTATAGCGCTGGGATTACGTCCGTGTAGAGTACCTGGAGTACAAGATTAATAATCAGGACTACACGATTGAACTTGATTCATGGTGCACTATGAGTCGCGAATAACACACAGTTCAATCTTCTGTTTTCTCCTTTTCCACCTCGACCTCGTCAAACGAGTCTCTCGCATCGTACGAGGCTAATGATCACCGTGGCAAGGGTCAGCGATGGAATTAAGCCTACTTAGGCTTAAGCTCTAGGATCTAGTCGGAAAGTAGCAGTTACTAAAAGAATTACCCATGTACGTAGGATTCTCTATACGATGTTACCTGTGCTGCATCCTAAGTCTGCGTCTATAGTCAAAGACACCTCGGCGCAGACAGTCTGTCTAACTTGCTAAAAATGGTACGCCGGAGGTATTTGCGATACATGGCATTCAAGATCAACGAATTTACGCGTTACTATGTCGATTATGGTGCGGTTATGGCGAAATTGAGAATCAACACTCTCGAGCACGTAAAGTAGCCTATGTTTGCACGTGTATTGCTGCAAGCTACCGTGAAATCATTTGGAAACCACGCCTAAGATCGAACATCCACGTAGCGGAAGGAGAAACTAGCATTGTCGCAGCTAGCAGTGTAAACACGAAGATTCTCCTGTTTTGCGCAACCGAACGCAGGAATTCTGCCGATTCTAGGGTTACGCAAGAAACCTGTAGTCGACGATATCTCGAGAAAGCAGCGTTTCTGTTTAAATGGCAAATCTAATCATTCGAAATCAAAAAATCAATTTCATTGCATTCGCATAAAAATATCTTCGTTCTTGGAGAAATGGTAGTTGAGCACGGTTCGAGTTGAACCGTGGTGCTATTGCGTTAATATTTAAAATGAATGTCTCTCATTCGTCGTTCGGAGTTCTTATTTAAACCAGAGTGTTGCACGTTTCTAACGCCATAGATCGTCTCTCGTTGGCCACAATTAGGCACGAAATTCCTATAAATTACCAGCTAATTGCACCAACAGTCCCTCGCGTTTTCTCCCGGGCTGCCGAGCTTTTATGCGGTGCCGCGATAATTGATATCCTTCATGAATAATTCATCCTATCGGCGAGTATCCTTCTAACGCGACGTTTAGCAAGAAAAATCGTGGATACAGACGTCGGCTATTTATAGAGAGACTTGCTTGATGCGTCGTCGTCTTTGCCTCGAGCGATCGTCGGAGAATCGTCGGTCGATTGACTCGTCTCATACTCGAGGCACACCTAACTGCGTTTAAGCACCGAACAGCAGGCGCGCGCGTGCGTGCGTGCACGAGAGAAAGTAGGACCTGATCGTGTCTGAGAGTCATACGACACATAATCGCGTACCGAGATATCTTCGATTCAAGCTCGCCTCGGTTCGCCCACGCGAGCCAGACGTCTCTCCAGCTGGGCGATCGTAATTAACCCTTTCACTGCTAAGTAGTGCCAGACCCGTACCGCATCGTCCTCGGCTTTCCGCTCGAATCCAGCGGTACGGAACGTTTTTTCCCGTGACTCCGTTCGCGGCTGAACTTTTCGTCGCTTCAAACCTCCTTGTCGTTCTACGAGTAGTAAACCAGTGATGGGACCAATCGTAGTAGTAATCGAATAATGCACATAAATATCGCAAAGGCAACAGAAATCCTATACGCGTCATGGATACGCTACATATCGCACACAAATCTCAAACACTTCGGTTAAACGCCAATGTTAATTTAGAAACTCATACTTGATATCCAATTATTCGTGTAATACACTTCGCCGATAGGATACAGATATCGAAATATATATATAGTTATGGGGAATATGTACCCATTGCTGAAGAAGACTAAAATACTGTTCTCGAAAGCTTCTCAAATGAAGACCTGCTACCTCGCAATAATTAACACTAAACCTACCACGACAGGTCAAATGACCGTTTTCCATTTTTTGTGTACAATTCTTATACACGATATGAAAATCATATACAATTGTTGAAATATTTTTGCATGCAATTGCAAAAAGGAACTTTAAGACCAGTCATTTAATTGATCACGTTAGAAATAGATACAAATAAATATCGGTAGGTTTGGTGTTGAAAATTTCAAGAATTGGCAAAATGTAGCAACTCCGCCAATAAGAAATTCTGTGAATTTCCGGATTTTTAAACATTCCAAACAAGTAGCGGCGTTGCACGTGTCGGAGACCCTTTCCAACGAATAGCAGAAGTGACGATTTATCGGAAACCCGTTTGAGGATAAAGCCAATTCAACGATTGATATATGCCGATTAGACGAACATCGTCAATATTTTTCTTCATTTCGCTTCGGCGATCACGCAACACCGTATGTCGTCTGTTTTCCTTGGTCGCAGCCCGTAGAGACCGGAGAGTCAAGTGAATCACGTCACAAGATCGACGATCGTGTTATCCCCGATTCGCACCTTACGTTAATTTGAAAGTTTCCAGGTAGCGAGCAGTCTAAAACTGGTCCAGCCTGTACAGGTTGCGCAGCTTTCACCTTCGTTGAATGTAGCGAAAGATTGATGACATCGTAATTAGGTGTACGACTGCAAAAGGGACACGCGACTCCTGAGTCATCTTCGTATCGCGATTACGGGGATCGTTTCACCAGAATGCTGATATGTTATTTATTCTCACTTATCGTCTCGCACGGGGATCGTTGGCGGTCCATTCACCGAGATCGTTAATAGGATCGAGTTATCACCTACCTCATAATTCGTTAGCGGTTGGCGAGCATCGCGCCGACGAAAAGGGGATCAAAAGAGGAATGTGTTGCATGTGTAGGATTAAGACGTACACGGTGAATAGGCGAGACGCTAATCGTTTCGTTAAACAAGTATAGTATACAACTCGAGGGCGTATGGAAAGTGTTGGTTGCTCGAGACTTTATCTCTCCTCTCGAAGGACCCCACGGCGATCCAAGCTGCACTTTCAACTATGCCACAACTTCCTGAGCGAAAGTCTTTGGAAGCTTCAGGGTCATCGGTGGAGCGCTGTGGTTACGCGGATTTTTCACGTGTAAGTATTATTAACGGTAAAAACGTGCCAATTTATGCTTCTTTAGTTTTTAACTATCGCAAAATTCAACGTGGCGTCGATTGGTACGATCCGTGAGGAAAGCATAAACGATGTATTCGCGTAGGTATATGATTTCACGTAGAGAAAATAGTAACGTTTAACGACGCAATTATGGGCTCTCGTTTTTCTATTTATTTGAACTATTAGCTGGTCCTCTTCTGAAATTTCAAAAAGTGCCAACTATCAAGTTTTGTAATATTTATTCTCAGGAGAAGGATACGAATAATGATCATAAATGTTCATCAACCAATTATGTGGTTCATCAACAAATGGTTATAACCAATTTACACACGGATTTCACGTATATAGACCTATCCAGAGAGGTGACAATTATAATGTAAAGGTAACTTACATTACTCATTAAAAAAAAAAATTGGTAATAGGTGACCGTCCCATTACACATAACAAAAGTAATAGATAATGAGAGAGTGGTCCATTACAGATTAAGAAAGTAATGAGCAATGGATAACCATTCCATTGTAAATGAACAAAAGTAGTGGGTTATGGATGACCGTTCCATTACTTTTTTACGAGGGTAAGTCAAGAATTATCTACACTTTTCATTCTACAATTGATTTACACAAAAAGCTAAGATTTCACTATGCACATCACTTTTCTTAACGATCAACAAGCTTAAGTATACGTCGCGAATAAAAGATTTTCGGTTGGTCGAGAAGCCACTTTTGCACCGCACTTTGCACGTCTAATCTTTATGCGTTACACTTGTTCGGCCAGTTTTAGAATTCTCGATTCGCAAAAAGACAGTTTTACGTAATAATACACATCCCACATGTAGCAATGATAGTCTACAATAAATTTCTGAACTTTTGACACCCTCTGACCGAAGGAATCGAATCACTGATCGTTGTTCCTCTTTGGTACAAACTTTCAAAGGAGCGGCCTTGATCTGTCCCAAACAGAAGGAAGAAAGATGGCGGAATTAGGATGAAACTTTCATAGCATTACCAAAACGGTGTAACCATAAAATAAGCAAAGACGGAAGTCAGTGTTCCCCTCGTAATTTGTAATGCGCCACTCGCCCATTACCCACTATTTTTTTAATTTCTAATGGAACGGACATCCATTACCCATTCTTGTTTCTAATGAGTTATTTGTCTAATAATGCATTACAAAAGTATTGCAATATTTACAACTCCGAACCTAACGTCCTGCAGCAACTATATTCCAATAATCAACATTGGCGACTTTCCTCTAACCACTAGGCAGAGCTCGCTACCGCCTTTGTACTCATCAGACGTCGCGTCTCCGGAGTCCGAGCATCGATGAAAAGCTCGAAGGAGAGACGGAGCAGAGTTCGAATCAAAGGATTTGTGAAAGTGGCAACCCGGGACCAGGAAACCCAGGCGAAACAAATTGTCCAGATACCCTGGAAAGATTAGATACTGTTCCCGGTGGATTGACCTCTCTCGATAAAAGATTCCCCGCGCGGCAATAAGAATACAAAAGCCGTTTTAGCCTCGCGATCCGTGGCGGCTGCGAGCAGTCCGGGTTAGAGTGCGGCTTACGGTGTCGAAGGAGGTGAAAGAAGAGGTTCGACGTCGGGGTGGCGAGGGAGGAGAGAGGGCAACGAGAGGGAGAGCGAGAAGGAGGATACGGGAGAGCTCGCTTGCGACACGCAGGCTCGAGGAGCTAGCCTGATAGGTAGGTAGGTAGGTATATCGCCCCCTGACCCCGAAGAACTACCGTGAGACCGGCTTAGCTCCGGTCGGAGCACTCTCCTTTGCTCTCTCGGCGTTGCACCGCGTATGCACCACGTTACATACGTGTGTGCATCAGCGGGCGCCGTGGAATAAAGAAGTGGGAAGGGTACGCCGTGGCGTGACACCACGACCAACATGGAGAAAAGAGAGGAGAGAAGGGAACGACACGACGAAAGGATGTTGTGACTCGTGGGTGCAGCTGCAATGCGGCCTCCGCTGCATTCAGTGGCGCGCACAGGACGCTCCGAGGGACTTTTCGATGGCACGCCAGGATTATCCTGCCTCGCGAAACACACGCTGGAATCAATTTCGTAACCTGCTGGAAGCATGACTTACGCTCACGGGGGGATTGTTCTCGTGTGTCAGTCCCGACACGCTCGCGGTTTCTACAGATTTGCTTCTCCTCTCTTTACGGCCACCCTTTGACCCCGGCTGCCTCGCGCGGATCTGCCCGATCCCGTAGCGCGTTCCTATGACCTATCGTCGCTACGTCGTTCTACTCGATCATCGATTTTTCGTTTCGCGAAAGATCAACTGGAGCGGAGCTTCTCGACGGGTGCGACGCGAAAAATTTGTTATAAGTTAACGAGAACACCGCGTTTGCAGAGCCATTTCACTTGGAGGTAAGACGGATGGTATACCTATGCCTCGTTGTTGTCTACTTATGCGACCAGACGTTTTAAGGTCTATTTAACGTCACGGAGCGGTATCGGATGTGTGTGAACATGCCCATTCAAACACAACAGAAGAATATTTAAAATCACTGACACTGATGGAACATTACGGAACTGACACGGTACGGATATGTGTAAATAGACCTTTAATCGATAACCATGAATACAATGGTCACCTACGAAAGAATTAGTTGAGAAATTACCTGTCTTAAGTATTTTCTCGAGTATGAAATAGCTGAAGATCTACTTTTGTGCAGGGTGTTCCGTAACCGATGAAACAGGCAAGTAGGGGGTGATTCTACGTAAAACATTGGATCGAAAATGTAGACAAAAATATTTTCATATGACGGTTTATTTTCGAAAAAAATAGGTTTGAAAATTTGTAGAAGTAACTGTGCTCTCCTTATTAAATTGCATCGAACATTTTCTAATGTGTTGTGCAATTCTAATTGTTCAAACGATATAATAATTTTTCGTTTTAATTGTTTAATGTCGTGTCATCACTGTACACAATCCTTGACCCTACAAATAGAAATGCGAAATCTAAATGCGATAGGTCCGGAGATCGTAGCGACCAAGGTATTTTGCCATCCAGCAGTGATAATATTCATTTAAATGGCATCTTACTTCTCTACAATAATGTGGTGGTGCTTTATCATGCTGAAAAATTAAATTTCTTCGAATTACAAGAGGAACATTTTCCAATAATTAAGTGCAATAATCAAGTACATGCGTACTCGACAAATTTTCAAACTTGATTTTTATTTAAATAAAGCTTAAATAAAGCTTTCATATTTCATATGAAAAATTTTATTGTAGATTTTCGATTCAATTTTTCGCGTCACCTCCTACTCCGCTATTTTGAAAATGTGTATCGTATCGATTTCAGCTTCTTTCAAATCTCCCCTGATCTAAAGGAGGTCAGGAATATCGGTTTGTAAGTCTGAATCTATAAGTAAATTAGTATTATTCATCGAAACATGCTGCCCAAAGCACCATTTTATCTAATGTATTCTTCTATGCTGTTTGTCTTCAATACTAGACATGTTTCTCCAATTTTTGTATCGTACTCGCCTTCTATAGATACCATACTTCTTCTTCTTCGTGTCTCTCAGTCAAAAAGGTCCAGTGTCCATAAATAAATAAATAAATAAATAAATAAATAATCCGATGTCAGATACGCTAGACCACAGAGCTAATCCATCGAAAACTGAGCAATTGTAGGGTGGTTTCTACGATGAATCCCTTCTAGGTATCTTTGTATACCTACGAGTAAAAGTTACTCGGCAAACGAGGCATGAATTTTTAAGAGAAAGTCACGTCCTTCGGGCGGCAGTGATCGAAGGCTAATCGAAACTGCAAGCGATTCCGTCAGATACCCGTAGAGAAGATATAGATACACGTTCTCACGGAGTTTAATGACTTTTGGATATCCCAGATTGCTAATCGCCAGATAGGAGAAAGTGTCTGCGATGCCGATACTAGGAACAACCGCGACGTTGCGCCGCAGTTAACCATGGGTGGCAGATGTCTCGAACCGTGACGCGAAAATACCTGGGAAATTGTGCGTCGACGCAATCTGTATCGCGTTCGCGTGAATTCGCAGTTCCTGGTCACCGTTTAGCGGACACCGCGTACATAGAGGCGAAAGTTTAGGCGACGAATCCCGTTGGCGATACGTCTTTGGTCAGCCATCCGGCTCGCAGATATTTGGACGGGCTGGAGCACCGGTAAATTATCGACGAACCGCGAACGAGTGAACAGAGAGCGGAGATCGCCGTGCATAAATCACGCGGAGGCTAGGAAAATACCGTGCCGTAATTGCAGCTTGTGGAATTTTACAGGGAACGTAGGAACACGCCCGACCTGGAAACGCGAAATGAAAGACGGATGTAGAGATGGCATGATGGTAACCAGTGTTGGAACCGATGCACGGTAATTAATAAAGATAAGTGTCAATTGATGAGCACTTCTTTGATGTAGCAAACAGATATAGAAACGAGTAGTCAATGTTATTGATAAGGTGTATTTGCTGACATTTCTAATGGTACAGATACGAGTGAAGCATCAAGTATCATTGAGAACGGGTGAAAAAGAACGATATAAATGATGCCTAAAGTATTTTCGTATGGGTCGCGTTAAAGTACGTACTTTAAAATAGCAAATACTTTTATATACCTTATTATTAAAGTGTGAATTTGTATGGATTTATGCAAGATATATTTAGTGCAAGAAACCACAAAATGCACACAATATACAAAAATATACAAAAATATTGAATGAAAATTCATATTATAATATTTCCAGAGTAAAATAAATTTGTATCAGGATTCAATTCTTGTAGGTACGTTTGCAAAGATTTTATTTTGTATAAGGATCCGCAATAATGTCTATACTAATAACTTATTAGTATAACTCTAATTATTTGGATTATATACCCTGTATATTATACCTTATACCGCGTACCTTATATACTCTAATTATTATTTTAATTTTACATACCTCTTTACTGTACGGAAATATCAAAACATTATGCGCATAATAAATAAAGTTCTGTAATTGTGAGTTACATTATTTCGTCAGTCATGGAAGATATATTAGTTCCGAAAATTGTTGATCTTATCGACCCAAGGGAATTAATAACTGACGTCAACGTATCGATAGTATCTAAACGCGCCACTGTTATGTCTTTCACGGCAACAATTCCGCGACGCGTAATTCACGATCATGCTAATTGAGAGGGGTTAATTCATCCGATGGTTATCGTCTTTTTCTTTTCTTTTTTCTTGTTTGCTTGAAAAAAAGGAGACGCGCGGACAACTTTTTCTAGGCATCGGGCGTGCAAACATCCTGTACACGTCGGACGAAAGAATAAGCAAATAGAAAACCTGCCGGGCAGCTCGCTCGGCATCGTTGCAATTATATTTCCAGTAGCGCATCACGGTTGCGAAATTCGACATAATTTCGCTGGCACGAGTAGACGATGGAGAAAGAACGGACAGAAGAGCCTGTACGAAAATCACGTCTGAATAGAGCTACCGTCCCTGGATCCTACGAAAGTAGTAAACAATACGCTCTTTAAAAGAAAATAACGATAAGGAATAACATCCTTGTGCGGGTAAAACGTAATAAGTTTTCAACGAAGTAACAAGATTTAGGAACATCATTGCCGTCGACCTAGATGTAAAATTTTATTTGAACGAAGGATGGCAAGCTATTATTTATTTACGTTGTAACTTCATGTTTCAGTTTCACCCGAAATTTTTGTTTTTATTTTATAGGTATTCATCTGTAGTTCAGGAAACAATTGATGCAAGATTCACAAATAAACGGAAAACGCACGAATAACTTCAAAATAGCAAAACTCGGTAAAAAAAATCGTGCAATTTCTATTTTTTTCAAATTGCTTGTTAATATGTACACTTTGTGATGGTTTATGTATCATTTTCGAAAAAAATCAGTGCGATCCAGGTAGCCCGTGGAACAATAAAAAAAGTGATTAAGCGTTATCAGGACATAGAGATGCATTAATTTTTCATTAATTATTCCCTAAAGCATGGATAATTACCAACAAAATAAAAAACAAAAATCTTTTTACATACAATGAAAATTGACAAAGTTATACACATTTGAAAAATAGCAAATTTTGATAAATAACTCATCACAGGTTATTAGCGACCACCTTTTGGTTACACAACTTTCACACTAGGTTACATTTGAGTTAGATACAGTTGGTGTGTACATTCATACGTTATTATTTCAATTTAAATAATAATTTAGTGCTGCTTGGAGATTCCCTGGTAGATAAATAATTCTGTCGCGTAGTGTATTTTAATCAAACGTCTAAAACCTTCGATTTATAAGTCTCGTCACAAAAAATCAACGAAGGTAACATATTTGTACATATTTTGTACGTGTGTTTGTAGCCATGTATCGAACGAAGCATCCCTCTTATAGGGGTTGGGAGTTCCAAGTCCGAACAGCGCGCGCATTGACAAAGGGGATCTGACTCTGTTGAAACGAATGGCGTG
Organism: Hylaeus anthracinus; assembly: GCF_026225885.1. Lineage (NCBI taxonomy): Eukaryota > Metazoa > Arthropoda > Insecta > Hymenoptera > Colletidae > Hylaeus > Hylaeus anthracinus. Next base: position 3,867,929 of record NW_026535284.1, read on the forward strand.
TAATGCAAAATGGCCGTACGAAACGGCTCCACCCACATCATGATCTTCGCATGCGTGCTTCATGTTGCCGTGTATCGATCCTCGTTGTTTCCTTCGCGGAAGAACGAAGAGAGATAGCGCGAGAGGGCATCGCGAAACGTGTGTCTTCTCAGGCGTCGAGATCACCGAGACCTAATCGGGGATTTTCCCGATTTCCCTGATTTCCCCTCGTGGAATTGCATGTTTCACTATTTCCCGTGAAACTACGCGATTGTTTCGAACGTTTTGTTCGAACGCGATTGTTGCTCAGGCAACGAAATTAACTAGGACGTAATTAAACTTGTCGCAACATCCGCACAGGGTACCTTGTCGTCTGGCGTGTTTATTCGGCCTAGTAGAAATTAGACATGGCGAAATAGACGACTTGGAATTGGTAATGAAAGTTGAAAAAATCGAGTAACAAATGAAAGATAAAAGTTGCTATGGGATATTTTTAATCTTCAAGTAAAAAGGGTCTAGCAGGCACTTATCTCACCTTATTTAGCTGACACATGTAAAAGTTTCAGAACGGTCGGAGTCCTAGAACATGGTTAAATAATTAAAAAGAAACAAACATCCCATGCGTTACAGTCCGTGCAATAGGCTGAAGGAGAATGAGACAATGGTCAGACACACTACGCGTATCGTTACAGCTATGCATACGACAGGGAGGCAACCAGTTTCAACAATTTTGTAATTGATATTATAAACTTTTCCTTAAAAGTATTCTGTTTATTATTTCTTAAACGATATCTAGACATTGTTTACAAACACGCGATGAATTGTAACTTAATTGTAAATAATTAAAAAGAAACAAAACTGGCAATATGAAACAAACTAAATGTCACGTGCAGGTCGACATATTGAACCTCGATGGATTCACTTTTTTATAAGCTATTAGACTGTGTAGTGAAAATATGCAGTCTCTGTCGTATGGATAGTTGTAACTATACGCATAGTGTGTCTGACATTATCTCATCCTCCTTCAGCCGTACGATTCGCGTAATGTGTCTGACTATTATCTCATTCTTCTTCAGCTTATTGCACGGAGCGTAACGCACGGGGGTTTTGTTTCTCTTTAATTATTTAACCATGTTCCAGGACTCCGACCGTTCTGAAACTTTTACATGTGTTAGCCAAATAACCGATCATCATTCCTGATTTTTCCTTATCCAGCTAAACCCTTTGTAAGTTTGTGTAAAAGAATCTCTGCGTGACATTAAATTAATTATATAAAATCGTTCGTAATAATTTTTTTCAAAACGAAAATCTATAATGGCTAGAATTTCGACGAAACTGGAATTTAAAGTGAAATTAAATATAATCAGTTATGAAATTAAAATGATAAGGAAAAATATATATTGACTGTATAAAATATATAATTAAAGATGAAGCGTTATTCGCTTACATGATACTTTTTCGCTCGAATAACTTTGTCGCGTTTATTATTGCAGCAGCGTAAAAAAAAGGAAGTGTAAGATAAACAACGATTGACGCAATAATTTGTTCAATCAAAATTACAATTTGACGTATACGTTTACGTTGGTCGAATGAAATCAGCAATTTAATTACTCGTTTATTATACGAACGAGGTTTTGCTCATCTCTGGCAGAAATTCATCGTGGATCTAAGGAATGATCGTCATTCCGACACGCAACTCGATGATTCGATTAAGGAGAGGCGTTTTTATGAAATCAACGCAAGATGAACGAAAGAAGACACACGATTACGGATAATGGAAGATCAGACGTTTTACTATCGCAGTGGTGCAACGTCCTGCAACATTAATTGCATCATTAATTGCATATCGCAATCGTTGGAAGATCGATCGCGCTCGAACCCGTGTAGGAAAGAACGTTACTATTTGCATGAAAATAATCACCAGTCCATGACAAAATATATAGAGAATTATTAACTGAGAGTATTAACTGAAAGTAAACTGAATTTATTTCTTCTTGGATGGTAAAATCTTTGCGTACGAAAAGTAATATTCTTGAACTGCAGTCATGTAAAGTATGCTATCGTTTTGTGGCAATGATATGACGATATTATTATCTCTGTAGGAAAATGGGTCGAATAAAAGTTGTACGAGCTTCAGTTCGGTATTTAAGCTGAACCGGACGACATTTTTTAGAGTTGAAGGTGTTTCAGAGGTTATAGAGTAACCTTTCTCCTTCTTCTAATTGGTAGTTATTAGACTGCAGGTGTTCATGCATTTATAGCAAATGAAAATATGGGTAAATCAATGAGAATGTGCGCAAATGTATAAATATGTAAAATATCAAGAATAATATACATGTTATACTAACTTTAATTTAATTTTCAATCCTTCTTGTGTATCTGTGGAAATATTAATTTGCATAAACGTTCGCAGTCTAGTAATTACGTTTTACTCGACGGTCATACTTTTTTGGCCATACTTTTTAAAATGTTTTGTTTGTCTTTGGAAAGAATAAAAAGGAGAACATTATTATTACGAAGATTTAATGTATAATGGACAGAGATAGTAGGTGACAAATAATTCTACGCTTTTCCAAAAAAAAATAAGAGCAATAAATTTGCGATCAGGAAAAAACATATTCGAGACATTTTCTCTGTTCTTTCCCCGATAAATAGAATTCGCGAACTGTGGCCTGGATTTTTGTGACATATTTTTTTGTTAAATGCAAGGACGGAAACGCAGAACAATCTCGGAAAGTAGCGAGCAGCACCACATTTCCGTTTTCCAGAAATAAATTCATAAAGTTGCGAAAACTTCACTCTACGAGCAACAGACCTCGTTCCCTAAACTGGACTGGAGTTGCGGAGTCATAATTTGCCTGCGAGAGTACCAACGAGTTTGTTACATGAACCGTGGTACGTGAAAAATGAGGAAAAACGACTCTTGAAGCTAATCAAATAACGTTAATAACGACTGATTCAAATTCTCGCGTATTTAAGAGTATATTTCCCAAAAACTGATGAAGGGTGTTCCGTTACTTTCTAAGGTTGTTAGTGTGTTCTCCCATACAACTGAAAAAAAAGTGTATGCAAGAGCAATTACAATAATTATTATACTTTGTAGGAGAAATCGTGAGCACAGATTGAATGAGTCTTATTAATTAATACATCGACGTTAATTATCAATTATATTATTTTCCTTTCATTTCCATCTAAACGAAAATATTGAACACAGTTGTAGCATATATAAACACCGAAAATGACTCGAACCTAACACGCGAAATGTTTAAAATCCATTTACTGGATGTAATTAACCCTTTCATAAGTAAGTATTTTTGGGTTCGAGAGGAAGCTTTGCTCGATAAGATAAAAAAGACATTGCATGGCTTATACATGCTTTTTTACGTATGCGAATAAGAAATTCTATTTATCTTATTTATTTAATGATTATATTATATGTACTTTACAATATTTCTTTAGTATTATTATGTGACAGAATATTTAAAATATTAAACTGTAATATACTGTAGTAGATAAATTCTTAGCTTCGAAGTGTTAAAATTCATTTATCGTGTGGTTTGTGCAGCGAGAGACAGAAGTGTTTATACTGTCGGTCGCTGGAACCGCACGCATTGATTTCACAGGGACTTTTAACGAATGCCATTTCCTGTCCGTAACGAACACAGAAAGGAATCAAGATTTAATATAATCATAAGCATAATAATAACAATAATAATTGAAAGCATAATAGACAATTACAGCTGTGTATGGGTCTATTTGGTTAGAATCACTCTCGCCGTAGGTATAGAGCATGGAAAGGTCAGAAATCGAACTTTGCAACCTGAACCGACCGCAATTAGTAAAGCGAAACGTTTTTAGAAAAGAATGGAACTGGACTTTTCGTTCAGGATCATACGACATCAGAATTAGGATGTTCATAATTAATTAAGCTTACTCAATTCGACATGTATTTCTTTTTATGTACATCCAATTGTCTACGCATAACTTATTAACGAAAATATAGCCGAAATATTGTTTCTCAATTTCAGTGAAACAACCCATCAAGTAAAATGCAAAGAATATAAATTCGTACATTTTAGTATGGTGCTGATTGGCTGGTTGGAAATAAAAATTTGGATGCAAGAGCAGTCTATTTACTGGAAATACTGTGGTAGGTAAGAATTTAGTTAATCAATCATCGTTAAGAGTTTTATGACGTTTCCAGTTTGAAAAAACTCGAAGGAGATATTCGTGCCAAAATGTGGTTAAACTAACTCCTTATACAATCCTCCACAAAACTCAATCAACAAGTTATGGAGCGATCATTTTGAAAGAAACTTTGTTTTTTAAACATTTTTAAATCTTGAGACACCGTAGGTGTAACGTGGATATGTACTACATAAGACTGTAATATATGTATAAGAATTTAGTTAATCAATCATCATCAAGAGTTTTACGGCGTTTCCAGTTTTGAAAAACTCGAAGGAGATATTCATGTCAAAATGTGGTTAAACGAACTCCTTATGCAATCCTCCACAAAATTCAAAATAAATTGAAGTTACATCTAGTATATTCAAAATAAATTGAATCAATAGGTTTATTTTATTTTCTAAACAATTTTCAGTGTTGGGGCCCCGTGGGCATGTTTATTTGCTGGCTGTGCAAACCCCTGTCGTATAAGAGATCAATTACTTATGCCAATAAAGTGATAACTATTGTTTCAATTTACGATCACACTAGATCCCTTCCAACGACTATACACGTACACGTATGTGTACATACACGTATGTATATACACGACCGTATGGGCGTATACAAGATTATAAGGGTTAAATCCGGCATGCTTCCGGTTAACGTAGTTAACGTAGTAATTCAATTTATTAACGAAAATAAAACATATAGAATGAAGAACTTGCAAATGACATATAAATAATATTAATTTGTTGTGTCTGTTTCCATCGTCTGGACATTATCATCCATAATTGATGTTGGGTACCATCATCATACCGACTACATTTTCAATCATTTGATCAGTTAATTTAATACTGTTTGAAATTAACATCACTTTTAATTGTTGAGGATTTCAGTTGAAATAAATTTTCAATTCTACAATCTATAATTCTAAAATCAATCCTCAATTGGAATTAAATTCTATTGCCATACAAAAGTGAACGTCAATTGTTTATTGTCAATGATTTCCAAACGATTTAAAAAACATGATTATGGTCGAGCCTTGCGTGCCGGACTGTTAGATGCCGGATCATGGGAATTTGACTGTAACTTAAGAAGAAAATCAACTTTCGTTTATCTCGGAAGATATTCCATATTCCAGGAAACATCTAGGCACGCGAACGGAGTCGAGGCTTGAACCGAGTAGAAACGCTTAAATCGACGGTGTTCCAACAGATAGTGCACTTTCGTCCGTGTACGTAAAGTTCCCCATTTAAGAACGCAAATGGACCAGTTTTCCATCGTGATAAGCGGCGTGGCGGGGAAATGGACCGGTGTCGCGGCGTAACTCGCGAAACGAAACGCGGTAGCGGACACGTGCCGATAGAAAATAATTTATTAATAATCACCGGGTGCCCCATCGAGCGTGCGCCTCTCGCGGCCGTTTCTAGCCCAAACCGACTAGTTCCGAAGGGGAAGTTGCCAGGGCAGCTTCGATTGCAATTAAGACCGGTCGAACCTGCCCGAGCGGACGCGCCAAACGTGGCCTCTTGCATAACTGTCCACCAGGACGGTTTTGCAGGATGCGCGCACAATCTCGGTGCCAATCGTCTCGTAACAGTCTCTCGCTCCTCTTTTAAATGATTTTTTCTCCTCCTCGACGCGCAACACACGTCACACCAGCGGAAAGTGATCCGACCGCTTCTCGTCGGGACTACTTTCGAGAGGGAAGGAACGCCTAAATCGAGAGAACGAATTTGACAATTTTTTGCGAGGAAACGAAAGACGTTGTTTGGTTGAGACTTTCTGTTTGCGGTACTATCCGCATCGGAGTATGATGGAAAAACTTGTTTGAACAAAATTGAACTCGACTTGGAAAGAAGCACTACAAATAATTGTATGTTTTTATTCAAATTTTTTAATGAAGTTTTATTCAATGGAATTATATGTAATACTTTTTTATTTGTTTCTTTGTGCTATTTGGATGGAAATCTTCAAGAAAGCATACCTACATTTTCGAACATTTTCCACGCAAGTTTATCCTGTCTAAGCGTCCCTCACAGGGGACATCCGAGTGCAGAGGGTTAAATTCAAAACCGTCATGTATTTGAGATTTGATTGCGTATCATTTTGAAGAACAATTTCACAGTTATTCCGAACAAGCATGAAATAACAACGTGTTAATTGAAATAATTATTTGAAATGATATTTCAATATTAATTGAAATAAATTGAAATTAACTTAAATATTATTTGAAATAATATTAAATAATACTAAAATATAATTAAATAATATTCAAATAATGTTATTTCACAAGTTCTCAGGTCTGCACATATGCAGACGACGCGTTCGCCAGGACGCATTCTTTTGCTATTCTTTTCAATATCGTAGCGGGTCTCGTGTCTGCCATCAATGGCGTCGATACGAATGCGTGGATAATCCACCTCTTTATCTTTATACACAGTTTTACGTGTTAATAATAAGTACTGTTTAGTGTTTCTCCTATATCAAATACACAAATACACAACAATACAACGTTTCTTCATAGAGACGTCTAATAGCGCTACAGATTCTGTCATTAGTTCGAATATTAATTAATTGAATGGGTATCTGTAAAAGGAGCCCACTTCACAAATTAAAAATTTTACAGAAATGAGTAGAAACTATCAATCTCATTGATTAGCGATGACCTGAGCACCTATTGCTTTACCCTCTACTTTTGTCTTTCTATTACATAGACACTCTTCTTCCATTCCAAGACCTGAGTTTATAACTTTCCATGAACTGCTAATAATATTTGATAACGTTCAAAGACACTAAAGACACTAGGTAATTATCAATCATTGCACATAAGCCATTTTCCAAAGAAAAAAAGTAAAGCAGACCCTCTTTCCATTCACTCACTCAACCGATATATGTATAAATATTTTTGCAGATAGTCAAGAAATAATTTTTTACTGGATGGATAAAATTAAATTCCTGCAATAGCGAGTTAGAATTCTTATCATACTCGCAATTCCACCTGAAACTCACCAACAGATATACCAAGCACCCCATTGATGTTTGTCTCTCAACACCAATCCATCCTCAGCGAAAACACGCGTGTTCGACCTTGCATTACCAAGGATCGTATAATTTACTATCGCAACGTTATCCCGGCACTTTCTACAAATAAAATGTATCGTTCCACGCGAGACAGATGCTGGATGAAACGTCCTCGAGCGTGCTGTTCGCTTCGATTCAAGGACGACCACGATTCCATCGTTCTTTTCGACAAAACGGCGTGTCCACGCGTTTGCCACTCGCGAAATCGTCTCCAAAAACCAGAGATAGGCATAATTAAATTCGAATAATAGATCTTAAACTTAGACTTCCTCTCTTGAAATGTTTTTCACTTTTTAAAAATATTTCTTTCAAATAGAAAAACACAATAATGAAGCACTAATATTTTTATACACGCGGCATAGACAGTCGGTATTTGCAATGTTATTGTGACTGAACAATTATTTTAATAAGCTAGTGATACAACGGAGAATTTTTTAAAATGCAAAGTCGCCTATATCTCTGTTTATATCAATTATTGTAATCTATTAGAAATAAGAAAGGAAACAAGAAACGAGGTGAATAGTTTTTTCTTGTTTATTTCTGCAAACGTTATCTCACCTTTTTTCTATCTTCGGTAAATGTTTAACAAAATTTGTACTATTTTAAGCAAACAACCAAAAAGAAGACGTTTATCTTTCATTTATCTTTGCCCATCTCTGTTTGAAACGAAAGCCGTCGCGCTAAGTTCTCAACGATCTCGCCAGACTTAAACTCTCTGGATTCGAGCTCATGAGTCTACAGTCTGTGACAAAAAGATATGTTGGCTTAATTTATTTATCTTGCGTTACATTGACAACTACGAGAGTCTTTACGCATTACTTATAACGAATTAATTAACCCTACATGAACCTCCACAAGTTTCAAGTCACTATCATCGACATTTTATTAAATACCTCAGTTCCTTTGGTACTGTAACTGTCTTGTTATGAAATGTCTTCTTAACAATCGACGACATTCTTGTTAACGGTTATCAGCTGTGACTTAAAATCCCAAAGTAAATACTTTTTTAAATCAAAAACCAGAGTATCTGCTGATGCGAATACTTCTTAATGAAAAGTCTTGTCACACAGTTCTGGGTGACGTCGCGTCTTAACACATTCGAGACTGCTGACGTGAATTCGCATCACTTCAAATTCTATTCCCGGTTATGAATAAATTATTAAGGTAAACGTGTTTATGGTCGTCTAGTGATGCAATTTCCTTCTGAACCCTTTGTGAAACCCTGACAAGCATACTCCAACTCTAAAATACAACGAAGTATGACGGTTTTCTTCAGTGCTCATCGATTCAGTTCTTTGGATTATGAAAATCTTTTTATTTTATACACTACATATTTACAACATTGATATTTCAAAACATATTCTGTATTTTTATCTTCGTCCTAACGATACAAATTTGCAATTATTACTTTCGTCAGTACTCGGTATTAGAAACGTAAAATATCTGCTGGTCGCGAATGTGTTAATAGAAAAAGCATTGGAATCGTTCCGTATTTTATAGATATCGAAAAATGTTTAAAGTAAGCTTAATTTTTCGGATGTCGTACCAGAAAGACCACTTAAGTCCCCTTCCTGTACATTTATTATTCATTCCGCCGTATTGAGAACATTCCAGTATGCGAATACATTTCTAGGATAGATATATTTAGATTTTTGTCACTGACTGTAGGTATACAGAGAAACATGGTTAACCGGTTATATTAATTAATGTGTTCACCCACGCAGCCCTTTATTTTCCAGCAGGTTGGATATAAGTGGTTGGTGATGGTGAGGTATTTAATTAACACTAGACCCACCTAGGTCAACGCATTTCGATAATATTACATACTGCTATATCTTTGAATAATAGAAATTGAAGGGTGAATCAATTTTTTAATAAAATTACTTGCCTATATCAGCGACTGACATACAAAATTGCAGTATTTTTAACAATTGAGTAATGTTAAAAAAAAGTTTTGAGCACATGGGTCATATGGGCCAGCTCGGTAGATTTAGTGATTAATGAAAACGTGCCTAAACACGCAACTCAAAATAAATAGAAGATCACTGATTGGAACTATGTAGCTAAAATCCTCATACATTGCTTTCGACAATCTTCATCCTGAATTGCATCGGTATATTTGTATTAAAAGTAGACCCTGTCTGGTTCGCAATTCCTTTTAACCATATAAATTAATGTGTTCTGCCTTCGTTTCTTTTTTGCACGTACCAGTGACGTTTCCGGCCGAGAAATAGTGCGCTTAACAGCCTGATGTGTATATTTCTTATGCTTCATACAAGTTATCTGTCGACAGAACGATATTTTTAGTCTCGTGGTTCAATCACACCATCGGAAAGTAAATTACTGTAAAAATAACAATTTTAAACATCTTGAAGTACTCTAAGAGAACCAATAATTCACGCTTCTAGAGAGAAAGTACGAAAATATATTAACTTGAATTTTCTTAAAGAAGGCAATTATTCTTCGTCACTCATCTATCTAATTAATTTGTTTGAAAAATGGTATTATTGTTCCTAATTTCTCCATCGAAATAAACAGATTCCCTTCCAATTCTGTTCGTAATGCAAACTTTCACGACATCCACCCCGAACACGTTCAAAAATGAATATAAATTTTCACATAAACTACATGTGACATGTTCTAGAATAAAGAAAATTACTCCAAAGCTTCTTAGGCTCTTAGCAAGGTTTTTCTCATGATCCACCATGTTCCACTAATATCAAACTACAACCCTCGAATAGAGATCAACTGCGTAGAATTGACTACCTTAAAAAATCAATTATTTTATAGTATAAACAGTGTTAAAAATTCATCTACGTGCACTCGATCGAACAGCAGGTCCGAAGAGGTTAAACGGTCAGCTTCTGAGACGCTCACTTTAATTGTCGTTCACGTAACGGGGAACACCGCTATAGATCCACGGTAATAACTTATGCAAGATCGTCGCGTAGACAATGCCGGAAAAACGGTTAAGTGTACGCGCCGCTGGCGGCACGCGCGGCCATTTATCTTCGCGACGATCGACAAAAGTTCCTGGGCGAGAATCGCGCCATCAATTACGCGATCCTGTAGGTTCGCGTCTGGTCACGTCTCGTCTGTGCGACGCTTTGATCGTCGGCAACCTCCATCGTCGAGGGGACAAGATGGATCCGCGCGAGTCCTGACTCGACGACTTGAAAAACCACCGACGAGATCCTTATCGGTTCAATCAACGCCGTTAGAGGCTGCAATCGTGCTTCATCAACGCCTTATGGCGACTGTTCCCTGGAGGGGAATAGAGTGTTGCACTTTTTCTTATTCCCTAGGCGAGAGAGAATGTTTCGTGATCCTAGGTCGCGGAAATTTGTAATTAAATAAACCTAAACGGAGAGTGAAGTTCAGCGTTGAAAGCGAACGTTTCATCCGAGATATTTTAGAGTCTCGATTATTGATGCTTGATGTTTATTGGGGGTGGGGATACTGGATAAGTTAGTTTCCAATTTTGTGCATGTATTTTGAATTTTCAAACGACAAGTATCTTAAAATAATTGAGCATGGGAAGAGAAGGAGTTATGCCCATGGTCGATGCGATAACATCTTTCAATGATAAAACCTCAAATAGTGTGAATGTATAAATATTGAATCTGCCACTGAAGGAAGTTTTTGAAAATACATCAACCGATTACCGTGAAACGGGTACCAATAAATTAATTTAAAACTATAAAAAATTCATATGTGCGAATGACCACTCTGCATACGATTAATATTTTTTTGTGAGTCGAGGCACGTGTTTCCCGAATAAAATTTATTCGAACAAAAAACGCAAGGACATGTAAAATGATCTAATATTATCGTAAAATATCTTTCCCAGGCGACTGAATATGTAGACAGGTTTAAAATCAGAATTTAAAATCATCTGTCTTCCTTATAACAAGAGTACTATATATAGAAGAAATGTCGTTTACGAGGCTCCTGTATGCATAGTTCTCATTCTGTTCAGGCACCTTAAAATGTATGATTTGTAGATTTCATTTCTAACTTGTATTGCACAAGTTTTTAGAGAATCTTTCATAACTACCCTGTTTTAAAAATCTCCAGAAGTTGAAATTGGAAGATTTATACTCTTCACCCTAATCCAGAGCCATGCACTGTATCCCATATAGTTGGGGGACCTTAAGAATATACATCGTCTAAATTTGATTTCTAACATTCACTGTACGAGTTTATAGTCCGTTTTTGGAAACTGTTTCATTTTCAAAACCTAAAGAAGTGAAAATTTCGCATGTATTTACCCAGCCTAATTCATAGTCAGATCCTTTGCATGCACCATGCCCATACTGTTGGGACACCTACAAAATTTCTAGCTTCTTGATTAACACATTGTGTACGGCGCTTTTTTCTCTTTTTTTAGATATCTCGTCTTCAGCTCGTCTTTATCTCGTCACTCGTCCTGAATGTGTTAATTTCTAGCATGTAATGTTATAATTTTATGGTCAACCTTTGAAAACTACCTCATTTTAGAAACGCGCAAGTAAAATTTTACGTAGGTTCCCTTCACCGTGATCTACAGGTCCCTTGCGTGCACCATGCTGCGTCCACGTTTGCATCGAGTCGTCGACCATTAGCGACAGGTAATTTTTAATCGACGCGAGTCGCACGGGATTAGACGCGAACCAGTCGAATGCTGGGAGGCGTTCAGGATGGGGATTTACGACAGAGGTTCGCGAAGATCGCGGCTCGCGATACTCGCCCGAACGTTTCCCACGAGCGTTTCTTCGCCACGGCCGGCCATGTTGCACCAGGCAATACCGCCGCGAAGAAACCTGTCCGACAGAGTTTCTTTTTGATTGAACACACACGCTTTACCCTAAGTGACCCTATTAGTCGGCGGTTATCTTCCTCGTGACGGGCCGCGTAGACGCGGTGACCCCGGTAAATCCTTTCTCTTCGACGTGTCGAGCGGTTGCAGCCTCCTCGCGCAGCTGACTCCTCGAGGTGGCAAGCACGTCCTCTCGAGCGTACACTCGCGCGTGTCCTGTCTACGTGGCCCCCGAAGACGTCTCGCGACGCTGATTTACACGCCGACGACGCGAAGATTGAGGGTCCCCACAATATACCGACAATCCTTCGTTAAGGGACCATCCACCCGGCGCGAGAGTTACCTTACGAGCTCCTTTTGTGCTGGTAATGATATTCTCCTATTCTCGAAGAGAAAAAGGATAACGGTGAGTTTTTAAAGGATTCTCGAGTCGCAATCGGTCGGCTGTAAACGTTGAAATTTTCTGGCATGAGCCGCGTCTCCACCGAGTTTGTCTTGTTATTAATTGCATCATAAAACGTCGTATTACAGAAGTGTGAAGAAAGATGTTTAGTCTGACTTACAAGACCTCTTTACTCACAACTAATTTATAGTCCACATCAACAAGATTTAGACCATTTCTGTATTTTAATAAATAACGATATTAAATACGATACAATAACAATCAGAAAAATGGAGACCATCACGGCATATCGTTATGTACCATGGTTAGCTAAATTACGCATACGCAAAATTGCTACAATTGAATTTTTTAATGCCAAAGTTGATTCGTGAAAAAATCAAATTAAAGCTTGTAATATTTTTCCTAAATAGGAATTTATCTTACTTTGTAAATATTATAACATAAACTTTACTTCGAATACATTTCTATATTATTGCATTCTGTGTGCATTTTGTAGTTTCTTTCGCATTCAAATTATCTATAAATGCATAAAAGTCCGCAATCTGACATAGTAATCATAGTTATCACTGATTAGACTTGAATTGGAACTCGAAGTTTAAAAAGTCAGCTTTGCAAGACCTCCCAACCATTACTACCACTGATCTCAATACATATATCTATTTTCCTATTATCCCTAATTGTATTTAGCATCGAATCTGAATACAAAGTTCGAAAAGATACTTTTGGCCAGATTGCAGTAATTTCTGATTAACGCGCGCCATCGATTTGCCATTCGTGGCCATCGAGGCGGGGGAAAAATGAACGATCGCTCGCCAGGTATGGCGATACACGGGATGAGATCGGATGGTTCGTCGGACAAAAAGGCCATACCGTAGTAAGAAACGTCGTTTCTCGCAAGCCTTTCTCGATTCGACTCGATCCATCCGCGCGCGCAAGCGTCCATCTGGTTCTACCTGTCGGATGTCGCAAGCCGGTAGCATCGGTTCGCTCGATTAAGCGATCAAAGATCGATTAAGCGATCCGGTTTTTCCGACGCTGTTTTCTAATGCTTCGAGCCTAGGAAGCCGAGATTGTAGCCCGAACGGGCCGCTTCGATACCGTAATTGAAATCGCTGACGCCTGCTTGCGTAGCCTGCGAGCCGCGTAACGACACCGTGTCCACTAGTCGAATGCCGGTTTAAGGATAAATATGATAATGCGTTCGGCTAGAAAGCGACTAGACGCGGAATCGACGTGGTAACAGATCGTGGTGGCAGGATATTTCTTGTCAGGCGAACATGGTGGATCGATAGCGATGTTTTTAGAATACGATTGTTTACGCTGGTCCAAAAGAACGATCGATTGGAAACGAAAAATTCATGTAGGACCGTTTACACAGTCACCCGTACAGCACGTTTCTACCTATTTTTGACAATATTCCCATCACTTTACGAAAAATTGATACAGAAGTGTTTTGCTCTATGGTTGACCCTATAAACGGTACTGTATACATTTTTTGTTTCCAAGCAGCTTGTGACACATAATAACTAATAAGTTATTAATCTAATAAAAATGATATTTGATTTATACAAACTTTTAGTGATAAACTGAATTCTTTATAAATTAAATTTATAAATGTTAGTCATAAGATTTGTATACAAGTAGATATTTAAAGGTATAAATAAAAATATTCGATTTATAGAATTAATAAACCTTGTAGTTGGGTCAAGGATTGAAAATGACTATTTTTGAGTATCCTCCTTTCAGGAATGAATAAAGTCTACCCTATCTGTCAAGAAGAGTTCTGACATTCAAACAAAATTAGAAAACCAATTCCATATTAAGGCATCTCAAACGCGACACGAGTGATAGTACGAGACGAATGGAAGAAATTGTGGACCTCCACATGTAAAAAACCAAAATCCACGAGATCGTAGAAGATTTGTATCAACCAATACTACAACTTCAGCAGAACAAAAGGTAGGTAGACTCCTTACAGTAATGGATATTATAAAAAGCGTATGTGACAAAATAATTCTACCGAATGCTGAATTATTTAACAACATTATCCGATTTTAAAAACAACATTGCTCGTCGGTGCTTGAAATGGAAAACTAATAACTGGAACTAAGCTCCTGTTACTATGATGCACGATGAGACGAAGCTATTGCAAGAATGTCAACTAAAATTATTGTGCTTTATTATAATTACTTTAGCCGGTTAATATTCAGGAGACGTTGATCATTACTAATAGATTGTCAGAGAGAGGAAATAGAAGTGCCCCAGTTGCTCGGACCAGTGACGTAAATCAAACTTGAGCGGTCTCAAGCGTTGTTCGCCTTTTGACGGTCCACGCAGTAGAATGAGTTGTCACTGGTCAGACACGCGTCCCTACATCTATCAATGGAACCGTGACATGTTTCGACACAATGAAATTGTTAATTCTATATCAGGTTTTTGTAAGAACTCCTTTTCGTAGCGATATTTGCAATTGTTGCTTGGTATAAAATTATTAATCAACAATGTCGTGCCAAGCATTCATCTTTATTAGAAGCTTCGATTACGATGTTTCCAAATCCTTCTCATGGATACGTAAAATGCATTCGAATAATTATCACAGTAAAGATTTATTTGAAATTCATCAAATAAATTTATTTATTATTTATTTTTAAATAGGTATCAATTATCATAGCAGATTGCCTACATTGCTGTCTTGATTGAATGACACTCGATGTATAAATCGTGGCACTGCTACCAGAAATGTCGACCTGCATATCTTTCTAATAACAATGACAGCTCCTTGCAATACCTGTTTCATATCTCAATACAATGCTTGGAAATTGCTACTTATTAGTATTAATGAGTGTGTCGTACGACGAGATCCATGACTACCTACGAGTAGATCTTTCATTCCTTCATCGATCGTCGCACCTGCAGATAATGTTTCGTTTATCATCGTTATTTTAACTACCATTCCGTGATCATAAGCGAATTATAATTAATTCACAATAATCCACAGTCGACCGCTTTACCTACGCGACCAATCTCGTACCCTTAATTCACAATAATATGAAAACAAAGTAATAACAAAACATGGAATATTCCGAATCATACCTATTAACCTTAGAAAAGCCAAAAGGGGAGGATAAAAGTCACAGAATTTTAAAAATGTGTTATTTCTTCGGTATAAAGGATTTCCAAAATATTATTCATCTTATCAATCTTTAAACATTCGTTTTGATTTAAGAAGAGTATTATGCAGAAAAAGAAAGCAGCGAATAGGAGCCTACTTATGCAAACGCGATCGTCGGAAGTGGCCCTCTGTTACTATTTCATACATCGCTAGATATTGTTGCTATATTATTTATAATATTCATTATACTCATTATTTGTAACACCCCGCCCAGACTCACGGTACCTTTTAAACAGTGAACCGTCAAAGGATTTTCTTACAAGACATACTGAATTATTCAAACAGCAAATCAATGCCAAAATCTTGATCTTGACCAAATGAACAAAATGATATTATAAACGTTACAAAAGGAATGCAAGATAAAATAAGAAGTAAACAACTTTTTAAAGTTGAAAGAAATGCAATATTTCGTGTTACAAATTAATATACAAATTAAATTTAAACCAATACGACTGTCGAATAGAATGAATATATCTTTAAGTTCGTGATTATTCGTCGTCAATTGTTCGAATAAAATTTTGCTCGTCTTCGCTACAGGCGAAACAACTTTCACAACCGTGAATTCGCACTGCTGCCACTCGAAAGATCGTCTCTTGGTTGAATGGGACACGTCTTCTGCCAATCTGGGCGAATTCGAGTGCGGAAGTCGACGAAGCAGGTAGACGTAATCCGACGAATATCGTAATAGGTACCCTAATCCCATCCAGCTTTCTACACCGCCCGCGGCGACCGATCGCTCGCACACGATGGCGTTTCAGACACAACACGCCTCAAGGGCCAAACATTTCCCATGGTTTGTTTCTACTTGGTCTCCCACTCAGATTCCTTGCCTCCCCCGCTTAAATACATTTTCATTAGCGACGAAACTCGTACGATTAATCCATTCACTGTCAGGCAAATTTAGAGTGTCTTGCTCTGGGTGTCAAGATATATAATTAATATGTTATAACCGTATCGTCTAAGATATTATTTTTATAATAAAAAGTGATATTAAATATGTGTTTTACACTATATTCAATTTTCATTCGCCCTTTCTAATAATTCCCAACTCAAACGGCAATAAAAAGATTCGCTGACCGATTGTAATCAATCTAAACTTGTAGCGCAAACTACGTATATTTCGTAGTTGACAGTGAATGGGTCAAGTACCGATTAACACTAAACTTAATTATGACCCTTTTCAAAATTTATTTTAAAATTGAACATCCATTGTTATTTCTTTCGCTCATCTGACTTTCTACGAATTCTTATATTATATAATTCTTCAATTTCCCGCTTTCCGTTTTCCTCTTAGCTTATTTTTTACAGAGAAATAGTCTTTGGATACATTATCTACCACGAGGAGTCGTTCGATCCCTTACGTAATTTACGTATTTTTCGGGAATTCTCTAAATGGATCCTAGGTTCTGGACTGGGATACACGTTTCAAGTTATAGTTTCATTCATGTGAATGTGATATGTATGTTTGGTTTCTCTACAGTTCTATAGTTCTCTATAGCTAAACAAAATAGAAATGCAGACCTATTAGGTTGTCCCAAAGGTTTCTTTCGCAATTTGCACTCAATTATTTTGTGTGGCGGTATTTATATAAATAGACAATCTAATTTTTTTAGATATTGATGTTATAACAGTAATGGAGTAAAATGAATCGTACACAATTCAATAATGTAACATTAGACATAAAATATTGTGTATGTATTACTTATTAATAAAACGAAAGAAACTTTTGGGACAACCTAATACATTGAGAGTCAGAGAGTAAAGATCAGAGCATACAATCAGTGTTATAATCGTGATACATATATAGCACTTAAAAATAAGAAACAACAACAGATCCTACAAAAAATGAAGTACAAGGAGTAATCAATTCTCGTTATATTCAATACATTTGCTGTGTGTAATTGATTATTTTATAACCAGAAACTAGAAACCAGAAGTTACATGCCGAATTCTTTCCTTCAATAAATCAAACAGTTTTTTTCTAAAAATCAACGTTTATTTCATAAGGGCTCAACTGAGTGGTCACTTGTCTCTTTATAGGACGAGTATATGTATGTAAAATGCTGGTACGTTTAGTGTTGATATCCAAACACTGGAAACCGTAATTGTGTAATAGGAAATTCCCAATTTCTCCCATCCATCCAAGATCAAATTAGCAAAAGGCCCAAGACAAATTCAACCAGGAACGATTTATCGCAAGAACAAATCGAATCACGTCAATCGCTGAGACAGGAAAGTCTCGTCGCTGCTTCAACGTTTCCATTTACATTTGTTAATGAATACGTTGCAAACTGGGGAATTATTCATCGATCTTCCTGGCCAGACGCTTTCCTTTCTCCGGGCGTCGATTATTCATCTCAAGGTACGAGTGGAGCGACTCAATTTCTCATATTCGCAGTTTGGCTGAATATTATTCGCGGTAGTCTTGATCTACTGAACTCGATAGATATTTCAAAACAAGACTTCATAGGAAGGAAGTACACCCTCGTTCACACAGTCGCGGACAAACGAAAGTTTTAAAGGTAAGCGATACGAAAAAGGAGAAAATATGATAATATTAAAAAAAAAATAAAATATATATATATATATATATATGTCGAATTGAGTAACCTCCTCCTTTTTCGAAATCGTTTAAAAAAAAGGAAGCATACTTTACGACAAAATTACTTTTTTTTTTATTAGTATATACTTTATACGAAGTAACAAAAACAAAAAATTCATGCATAGTAACGAGTTCAGTATCTGTTTAGAACAATGAAACAAGTAAAAGAATTGTTTAGATAAAAGTGTAAGAATAGATAAGTATTACCATCATAATAAAACACGTTTAATGTGCAAGTTATTATTATTCGTATACACAAATGTCAATTTTGAACTTTCTTTTGTCCGCCATTGTAATTTTGTCGACACTTGTCACCTTCAATGAATAAATTCTATTTAGGATGTATTTTTAGTAACATTTAATAATATTAAATCGTATAATAAAGTTTTTAGTGACATATTAATTTTCTGAGAGAATCTATGTGATCATTCATATCACATGCAATCAGGTAAACATTTATGACAAATCGAATGGAATAATATTGCTTTCGATACAATCAAGAAATTAATATCTCCGGTGTCAAGAATCATACAAAAATTCTTAATAAACACGGCGGATGCAAAAACGAAATGAAAATTAAATTATTATTGTATTATTACAAACGGGATTTTACGGAAACCACTGATAAAATATACTCTCTAATCGAACGCAAATGGTATATAAAAACAAAAGTCGCGAGAAATTTCGTAAAAAACTTTCCGAATGTCATTTCGAAAACGTCGTAAAACGGAAAGAATTTGATAATGTCGAGGATCGTCGATCGAAAGCGATGTCGTAACTCACTCATCGAGTGAAGAAAGATCTCCTAAGAACCGGGAGGAAACGCAGGAACAATGGATCATCGTAAAAAGCGATGGTCCACTCGACAATTTCGTTGGCAATTTCATCGATATAAAGTAACGAGAAATAAAAGGAACGCAACAGGGCGTGGGGAGAACGAAGCGCACCCTCGGCGCAGCCACGAGCGAGGCAACGGGATATTTAAGCGTTCGCAACCTCTCGAGCGTGTTTGCTCACGTAACTCGCGCTAATGATACGTTAAATCGCCACGAGGGAGTAATTGCAGGGACGTTGATCGCATATGCGGCAAGTAAGTGGCCGACACGTACGTACCGATACGTGATATGTTTCAGTGGACGGTGAACGTTATTATCCCCGCGACTAGACGGCGCTATTGCGTCGAATATCGAAGACAATCGGTCGTCAGAACCCAGACAGGGCGTCTGCTCGCCACTCGTGAATTCTTCCGGCAACGTGTAACGCGCTGAACGCCGAGGCGATAAACTTTCAAGGTGCACCGGTTCTGCTATGGAACTCACGGTTCGCGGCTGGTAATTATTAGGAGATCTGACACGCGTGACTTAATATCGTAATAGCTCGCGACAGGCGTGCCTATAAATATCGCGTTGGTGTTTGTTATATAGCAATGGGCCCGAGACCTTTTCGAAGGCACCTCCCTTAACCCTTTATTTATTGGCGGAACTTATAAGTCCCGTCAATTGCCTCATGGCACTGTATTAATTAAACGCTTTGAAACCTATTGTGACTTTCAAGTCCACTTCTATGAAGTTCGTTTTTAATTGTTGGATGCCTGCACAAACTTTTTTTCTTTTGGATGCTAGTTAGAGACAAGTCTATAAGATGATATAAGACCAATATGGACGCCTAGATTTTAAAAACTTTTGAGAAATTTAGTAAATAAAGGGGTAAAGGAGCGAAGCCATCTTGGACGCATGAAAAGCATTGAGCTATATTGAATAACTTTTTTTTAGAAAATAATTGACTTAGTGGAAGACCTATTTACTGGCGTTTATCATACATACAGTCAGTCCCGTAAGCATACATACGTACCCTCTATGTGTACTGATGGTCTACATAAAATGATGGGTTTGATGTTTTCAAATAAATGTTGCATTATAATTATCTACATGAATAGACTATTTATAATGAAAAATTTATTTGAAAACGTTAAAACTATCATTTATTTTATACGAATTTTGTCAATATCCATAAAGAGTACGAATGCTTACGGAACTGACTGAATATTGCGTAATGAGAAAATTTGAATAAATATTTATTCAAATAAAGAATAAGTTTGAATAAATATTTATTCTTAAATATCCCAATGATGTAAGACGACAACATCGTCGCCTTATTGATAGGTGTCGTAGGTGAACGTGAGTCAGAATTGTAGTTTGTTTTATCCTCATCAAGACTGCTATTCACTGTAACATGCACACAGACATGAACAATATTCTTTGATAGAAAATCATCTTTTGAAACCTGAAACATGTCAGAAAAAAAAGTTTCAATTAAACTTTTCTGTTTAAAAATATGGAGGTAGGTTGTAAAAATTAAGAACCACTGTCCTAGTCTTTCATCGCCAGGGCAAAACGTAATATCTAAGCACTCAACGCCAACTCTGTTGGCGCTTAAAAGGTTCGACCCGAAAGATAATCATCGTTCGGCACAATGCAGACAGTCTCGAGCTCGGTCTGAACCCATCTGACACGATCGTAACGCGATGAATGCGAGCCGATAGAGGCTCGTGCATCGCCCAGCAAATTATAGTCGCCGGCGCAATTTTATTACGAAATCCAAGCAACGCACACGCTGTCGGGCGTGAGAGAGTCGGACTTTTCATCCGCGAACTTTTCACCCCGTTACCTATTATCGAATTTCTCGAATAGTCGAGCGCCGTCTACGATTGGGCGTGACCGTCTTATTAGACCACGGCCAATTAACACATCAACAAACATTATAATTCCGTAGACGTTCCCCTTTCGCGTTAGACTGCTTATTATCGTTTATCGTCTCGCATCTGAGTTAGATATCACGATCACGATCCTGCTCTGGATGCTCGTCGTGCACACCCGCCCAGAATCTTATTAGTTCACGTGTTATCGTGGCTTTTAATAGCGCGCAGTCGCCAATGATAATTGCCCCTGAATTCGCGTCCTTCGTGTTGCTCGAATCGGGCTTCCTCGTAAACATTCATGGGAAGAGCAATTTTCTAACAATTTAAGGATGAAGATTGCGTATCTGTGCGATATCATCTCGCAAAACTCTAAGACTAGCGTTTCTTTCTTTTATGTACGGCTGATATCCCCGGGAAACTCGTGGAGACGTTCTTTGAAGAATAAAAAATCAAATACGGCGGAGGATCCAGTATCTGGACGCTTGTTTGTCGAGTATCCTAATATCCCAACACGTTACTGTACGTGCGTCCTGTTATCCGAAGGTAATGTCTCTTAATGGCATTTGAATTGTAAATTGTAAATTTTCATTGTAAATTTTAAATTAAGCGATAAATAGCAGTTTCAAACACGTACATTTTTTCTTACAACGTATAACGTTTTCGATTGTAGAGATTCGAGCCTTTCTTGATGAATAAGAAATGTAAAATAATTGATAGGAATTGTAAAAGGAGAAAAATGATATATTCCAAGGGCTACGTAAAATGCTCAGTTACGAATTAATTAATCTGGTTACAACAATTTTTTTTTCGAAAACAATTGACTCAACAGAAGATCTGTTTACCGGGGTTTATTGTATGTATATTAAATGATGTAAAATGATTTTTATTTCAATTTTTTAAATAAAATAACGAAGTTAAAATTAGGTATTTTCATTTTCTATATGATATATGTATACTCTAGAAATACGTACACATTTTACGATACATTGAGAAAATTTTATGCTACAGACATTTTTAACTGTAAATTTTACAAATTTTCCTGCTAAAACGAGATTTTCTCTTCAAATGTTTACCATTTTTACAAAAATTGATATTTTGAAAATTCCGTATGCACTTCTGGAGTATATATCACGTGGAAAATGAAAACACTTGGTGTTTTATTTTAAGTCTAACCATACCTGAGAACCCCACTATACTGATTAGAGATTCATTAGAAAAAGTCTTGGTAATGGTTCCCAATATTGCTCTTTCTTTTAAACAATGTAAATAGAAATTATATTTTAATTACTAAATATATGTACAATAAACACCAGCAAACAGATGTTCTCTTAAATCCATTGTTTTCGAAAAAGAAAATTGTTAAATATAGCCACGATTTTCACACGTTCAAAGTGGTTTGTGGCCGTGAGTATCGACCAAAATAGTGTTACATGAAAATTTCAGTTTCTCTCGTGGTACCTTACCTTTGCTACTGTTAGTTCATTAAAGATTTAACTTAATTGATTTCCGCGATTAATAATTCGTAGCTACAATTTATAACTTCGCACCACGTACTCCTCATACATAGAAAAAGAACTTTCGGATAATCAAAGGGTATTCATTTCCTGGAATTTAGTTTATGACACAATTTTTTAAACGTTTTGCATCATTACGAAATAGTTTGTTTTTGATATTAATTATCATGTGCAAAGACAACTTTGAAAAAGGAGTAAATTCCTTAAGGAGCTATTATCGTATGCACACAAGATTTTTTTTTTTAAGAATTTTTATTTCAAATAACAATTACTAATGAAATATCAATATTTGTATACATAATGTTAGATATGTTAAAGTAATACATACAATTTTCTTGTTTATTTTGAATCATTTTTTTCATGATATAGTGACAGTTTTATTTCGCATGAAGTTTATCCCTTTTTTCCATAGTTGAAACAATAGCTTAACATTGGATCATCCGAAAGAAACAAATGAAACACATTACTAAAATATAGTTTTGTCGCTATCTCGTTCGTACTAGAACCAAACACTTCTAACAAAAAAGAAAACAAAATGGCGAATGTTTGAACGTTTTCAACACTTTTTGTGACCTTTGGTTATTTAAAAATGTGGTTAAATATTAATGCATAATTATAATTTTAGTGCTGACGATAACGGCAAAACTATATTTTATAATTTGTCAACCATGGAAAAAAGACTCATTTCGCGTGGCTGTGCCAATGAAAAAGAATTACTAAAAATAAACAAGAAAAACCTTATTAAGTAGTTTAACTTGTCTGCTGTTATGTAGAAACAGAGTAACATTCTACAAGCATTTTTTATGTGAAATGAAAATACTTGAAAAATATCCATGTTTTTTGAGAGAATAGCTTCTTAACACTTTAAGTACCTATTTATAAGCTTTTTAATCTCATGATCTATTTGCAGAAATTAATTAACCGTGTTGCGATTGTCTACTTACAATGCTCAGTTTAAGGAAACAGATAAATCTTTTGTTACACTAACGATAAGTATACAATATATAGAATTTAATGTTAGCCTAGATTAATATATGCTAATGTAGGAAATCCAGGTTTAAGTTGTAAAGTGTTTCTAAATAGAGAAATGTTCTACTCGGGGAAGAGGCGAATTTTAATGTCTGCGACGCGGTGAAAATCGAAAAAAGACGCCTAGAAGCAACAATAAGACTCCACACGGAGTCAATGGAGCGCAATGAACAAAGTTGGAACCAGTTGCAATCCCTGTGTAATTGCCGCGAGTAAATTTAGACGAGGCGAAGAGCGAATACACAACTTAGCCGACCGCTGGCCACTTTTAAAACCGTTCGCAGCTGCGAGCGAACTCGCCCGATTCGTTCGCATGACGATGCGGAGGTGGCGTAGGTATCGTCTGACTTTCAATCGTCGATTCGATCACAACAGAAATTACGCGAGAAAAATAAACGAGGAAACAGAATAATGCCTCGAGGGTCTCTTTAAATTTATCTCCTTAACCCTTTGGCTGCGGGACAATTTTTGCTGGAAATTCTAAGGTGTGAATTTTAAAATCCGTGTTATCATCCATTATAAGCTGATATTTTTCAAAAATTGATTTAACGAATATAAACATTTCTCTGACAATGAGACCATTTCTCGAGCGTATATAGACGTCCTTCGCAATCCAACAGTTAAGGGGTTAAATTCCTATGGTGAAAAATAAAATGAAATTTGTGACTGTTATGAATAATATTAGAGGTATCCAAAAGTTTCTATCATTTAAACATGCATATGTGTGTGTATTGTTTTTAATTTTATGTTGGTTTCTGTATATTACTTATTAATCTCTATTAGAGTGAGAGATATCAAAGCATCTCTATTTGAATAAAGTCAAGCTATGAAAACTGATAAGATACACATTCGTCGCCATAAAAATTACTTTAACACGTTGACCGCCAAACGAATATTCTTAAAAATGTCTGCTAATATTAAATATTATTTAGACTACTGGAGTCTATGTAATCAAACATTTATCGTGGTATTTATTTTTGTAACTACATCAAAATTCATGAATTTCATTTAAATTCATCTCCTTTGATGTCAAATTTTCAGAATTAATCTTTTTAATTCTTGAGTGAAACCCATACACGGGTGACATGGCAATCTACGTGTTAAATCTGTAATTATTCATACCACTACATTAAACGTGTATTGATAGGCGAAGAAAATTGGAAAAATGAATGAGGAAAGGAAATAATGCCTTCTAAGTTCCTTCAAACTGAATTCCTTAATGGATTAAATCACCACGCGACTGAAAAGTGAAGAAGACTGCGATTTTTCTGTATAAAGAGTACAAAGAAAGCTTCTATTGATCAAAATTGAAGAAATTATCGAGCAAGAAGGGAGACTAAAAGAGTCGCTGGATCGCATAGAGCATGATAGAATATGGTAATTATGAGAAAACTGACGCAATGAACTAGCATCGCTGCGATAAAGACCATAATAGTGACGACGATGTTGTGTACATGAATTTTACATGAACTGAAGTAGCAATCGAAAGTGATGATGAAGATATATTATACGTTCTCACGTCGAAGCACTTGTGGCTCGACGATACGAGACACGAACAGAAAGTAACTCTAGAAAATGACTCATATTAGGTTGCTGGATATGAAACGTACGATTTTTCCATCTCTGCAAAATTATCTTCGTCCTGTTACATCATTGTGTTGGTTGATGGCACTCATAATGCATCAATTTCACCCCTTCAGACCTGATTTTTTCTTAAAGAGAAACAAAATTAATTTTTAGTGGGGAAACAATAAGTTGGTGAGAAATAACACGTTTATTTCCAAAAAAATTGTTTCCACGGTAATTTATGTAAATTTGTAGATTTAAGAAATTTGATTGAAATTAGAAGAAAATACTTTTTTTTATATCAAAATAAACTCAAGAATATATGCAACAACCAAATGTTAAAATATTCAAGTAATTTATCTACTACAAGGAAAAAGGATCCTTAAAAGATCGATAAACATTAAGTCAATTGTCTTTTCGATCTCTACTTGAATAAATGAAGTTTGATATTGAAAAAGTGACTATTATAAAAAAAATATCATGACCCAAAGACTCTACTGTCGAAAAGTTATACACAAAGAGAAGAGATACTTATCGGGCAGAACAGATTGGAAAACAGAAGCGAAAAGGTGAAATTGCAAAGGTGGAGCTCCCAACGCCCTTGGAGAAAGTTGTACGAGAACCGACGACGAAAATCGATGGTGAAGCTGGCGGTGGGTCGCGGCGAGATACGCGGGCATAGTGAAACGGTTGAAGGTGAAGGACGAGCGTTGCAACCAAGTGATACGAGTATTCGGTAATCGTCTTCAGTGATCGTCCTTGCGCGTTCGGGAGAAAAATCGATTACCAGGTAACCCGACTCGTTACAAACGTAAAAATGATCGCCACCGAGACACTTCAACTACCATTAGAAAAAGTCTACACCTCGAAAAAGGACTTTTTACGTTAGCCTATATTAATCCAACCTGACATTAACGTTTGCATACCGTTACTAAGTATACACTAGGAATATACTCTTAATTCCAAAGTAATAAAACTACTTAGCAAACAATTTCATCGAATCAATTCAATGTTGGCACGGTAGGTGAATGAAGATATATTTAAAAAAAGAAGGGTTTACATATTAGGGTACATTTTTTCCAAGCATCGAACCAATGAAACTACTCACTAATAAAAAAATTACCAGTACCTTAACTTTTTTGTAAAATTGATCTTCGTCGAACGTTCTACATTTTCTGAATCAAATTTTGAGACAGAGGAATGCTAAAACGTAATCCGTGATATTATTGAGAATTTATTTATTTTCAATCGTAACAAAATGTTAAGTCGAGCCAACACCAAATCAATATAACTACGAAAAGGAATTACCAATACCTTAAATTTATTTACAAATGGACCTTCGTTGGTCGTCCTACATCCTCTGAATCAAGTTTCGAGACAGGAGAATGCTAAAACGTAATCCGTGACATTATCAGGGGGTTCATTTTCGCTCGTAGTAAAATGTTAAGTCGAGGTGGCAGCGGCTGCCGGAGAATCGCTTCTGGAGCGCTTGTTTAAATACCGCGGATACCAAGTGAAACGGGATTCCGTTTCTGTGTCACGAACCATCGGCAATCCATCAATCGAGGATCGAAACGAGGCGGCTGTCAATGGCCGTCACGGTTCATTCAACGGGCTAATATTCAACACATTTATTTCGAGATCCAGAACAGGCAGCAGAGGAGTCGGTGTTTCTTAATGCATACCGCACACGATCGACCACGGCTGAGTTATAGGGCTCATTAATCAGGGGAATCAATGCGAATTAAGAAACGCGACGAGCCAAACGTCAAACAATTTCGCGAAATATCGTGCGCCCGATTCGCGCAAGTCGACGCGAGTTATTAGTCTCATTAATCAACGGCAACCTGGCATTAACGTTTACGAAGAAAACCAACGCGCCGGTACCTGTTGCTGTCCCTTCGACGAGTTAATATGCGACGAATCTATTCCGTTCTGGTGGATTTTTCCGCCAAAATTTCTTTCGTAAATTCGTGGGAACTTTCTTAACCCTTAATGAACTGCTACATTTGTACAAAATGAGATATTTATCGCAGAATAACATTTTTCAATGCTTTCACTTTCTGAATATAATTAAAATACAGATTCAACTGTAAATATTATTCGTGTATGTAGTTGATTCATCACTTTATTCCATTTTATTCATTAGTCTTGTGTGTCACATTATTAATACGCGTTTGTTTAATGAACGTTCCATAAACAAATATTCTTTTCCAGATAATTCAAAAATGTAGTATATCAAAGTCCTTCTTTCAGTAACAATTCATTCAAAACAATAAATAAGTTCTTATTTGAAACGTTTAAAATAATATTACAAAAATATTTTGAGTAGAGAAGATTAGTATCGTATTTACTGGGCTCATATATAAGGAAATAATTAACAGACAAATTTGAAAGTTTTAGGGCTTGTGTCTATTGTTATAAGTAATAACTCTGCCAAATTTCAAATCATTTTATCAATTTTTGCCGGAGTTATTAATAAAAAAATAACCGATTGAAAAAATTGCATGTATTATCCATTTTTAATTTTCAAAGGTCTGGAGCATGTGAAATGTTAATTGATGTTAAAATTAAGCGCTCAAATTTTATAGGAATTGTTTTTTATGTATTTGCAAGGTATTTAGGAGGTATGTAACATAGATTTCAAAAACCATTAGAACAAGAACCACCTTAATATATACACATGATTCTATCTAGTTAAACATATTTGCACTAGCTTGAAGCTAGAAATTAATATTCGAATGCTACAATTGAATTGCAGATAACAGGAATAAATATGCTCTGAATCGTCGAATAAATATGATCTACATTTAATATATCAAGGATACTCACATCAGCAGTAATGTATAGAAATAGCTGAGCGTCCAAACACCGCAAGCAAGGCTAATAGATGATCTCGTTACCCCCATTCTGATTCTCCCTTCATCCGTCTATGCACGATTATTAAAGCTTCAACAGGGCGAAATAATCGCACTGGTTGGCCTTTGAACGGCGATTTAATCCATTTTACCCACACATGGGTATCGATCGGAACACCTAATCGCGTCTTAGGCAAAGTTTGCTAGGTAGTCCGTAGCGATAAGTCTGTCAGCCACCTCAAGCGAAACGCTATCTTCGAGAAACCATCGATTTCGAATGTTTGTACATTTCCAGTTCATAATTATATTGACAAATTAACGGTCGATTTTCTAGATTAATTATTAGGTTGTCCCGAAAGTTTCTTTCGCGAGTTGCACTCAATTATTTTATGTGGTCGTGTTTATATAGATAGACAATCCAATTTCATAGATATTCAGGTTGTAACAGTAATGCAGCAAAATGAATCGTGCACAATTCAGTAATGTAACATAAAACATAAAATGTTGTGCATGTATTACTTATTAACAAAGCGAAAGAAACTTTTTGGGATAACCTAATACAACATCGTTTAAAGAAGTAACCGCGACGATTAATTCAAGTGGAGATTCGATACGTGCTTGTTGTGAAGTTAAAATTATATACGAAGAAACAATTAAAGTATATTCCTATTTGAACTTTCGTTTAATTTTTATTTGAAGTCACTAAACAAATGCATATAAATTGGAAATAATTATTTATAACAGTAGTATAAGAGTTGTATTTCATGTAAGTATTAATTTTACTATTTATAGATCGAGATGCAAAACCAAGTATATTAATTATTAACTATTAATTTACTAACAACTGTTTTATTTACAGAACTTCTTGAACCCGTCACAGTGACATTTTGGTTGGAGGAGAATAGAAACGAACTTCTGAATGGATGAAGAATCTCATTCAGTGTTCTTATTTCGAATCGACCTACATTCGTATATGTCAATATAGAATACTTGATAACATCTAATTGTAAGGATGACCAAAATACAGACTGAGATAAATAACAAATGGCTCGTTATGACGACATCCAATATCATTTGTGGAAATTGCTGTACAAAAATTAAAAACAATTAATACTTCAATGACGCACTTGTCAGAATAAAGTGTTGTCAATTATGTCAAAGGTTTAAAAGCATTAAAGTTTATATGTGTTACACATTTGAACCTCTTGAGGAATGAATTTCAAATGATTTTTTGTTTGGCTTTAATCAAATACATACAAATCAAAGCAATCCGTATCTGTAAATCGACTTTGACATACGAATGTGCTGTTTCACTTTAATATTGTATACTTCTTAATTCTGAAACGTATTATGATCATCATTTACGGTAATTTAGACGTAACAGCAAACATACACGTGTCAATATCCCTCAAGAGTTTACCATGATATTCACTGAAATTATTAAGTTTGTTCAGGCTTCAATCGTATTCGTTTCAAATTTCAAATGCTCTGTCTTTCTATGTAATCAGTGAAAGCAGAGGTATTTTAGACGATTTTGTGTTTATCAATAAATATTCTCGGGTCAATGAGCCAGCCAAGGAAACTTCACAGATTTTCCTAGGCGCAACTATGTAGTTCGTCGGAAATCAATTTGAAAAATCGAGAACAATAAAATCAAATTTCATGTGATGCTGTAATTTCGTGTGATGCTTTACTACTTTAGACGTGGCTTAACAGACCCTGAATGAGTTGTTTTCTGTGTATGAAGACGCCATTGACAATGAAAATTGGTATCAAAGATTCGAATCTGGTGATTTTAACGTCGAAGATCAAACAAGTTGATAAAACACTTCTAATGGATCTTGTACACAAAAATTTTGTAGACTTTAAATCTACCTCCTTATCCTCCATATTCTTCTGACGTTACTACATCTGACTATTACCTATTCTCTGTTTGAAAGATGTTCTTCGGGGCAAGAAAATCGATTCTTTGAAAGTCTTTAAAAAACGTCACCTTAACCAATTCTTCGTTGATAAGAAACCTTCATGTTGGAGTAAAGGTATCGCGCAATGTTTTTATAGGTGAGTCAAAGTCGTTGAACAGTATGGTACATATTTGCTTCAATAAAGTTCCTCTTCGTGTAAAATATTCGTGTCTTCATTTATTTAAAAAAATTGTAAAAGACTTTCCGAATAACCTAATACATTACTCGTCCCTTGCGGTAGTTGCAGTTTTTCACGATAATACTCCTAGCATCCTTGTGTGCGTCTCTTTGGTCTTGATAGCTGTCCCTAATCGTTCATATCGAATCGCTCGGTATAACATATTTAGGAACAGTTTTTAATTCTCCGTGGTTTGTTACAACAACATCTAACGTGCCATTCAATTTAATATTACGAGCCCCTATGCCCAATAAATTTGAACAAACGCTAAGTAATAACCCTAGAACTCCTTCGCGGCATTCGGTGTGAATGGCTCGTTTGACACCCAACGCGATATAAAAGCGGTCAAATAATTTAACGTCCGATAAAATCAACAAGTTGGCGTATATGGCCGGGCGAAACATGCTAAGTAGAATACAACATGGAAAAAATGACACTGTTTCCATGTTTAGATCCTGACAATGGACATAAATTTCAAAGGAAATCCTTTTACATTTTCACTTTCTCTCGTAAAGCAGAGGCGTCGCTTCCTTCTCCAATGGTTGTTAACCCTTTGACCACAGGACGATTTCTGTTGGAAATTCTAAGAGGTGTAGGGATGTGAATTTTAAAAAAATATCAACTTATAAATAAATGTTCATGTGTGATTTTTGAGCGTTCAGTTCTCAGTCTACTTATTATTATTTTCTCTCTCCTGGTCATAGCGCTTTGGGGTACTGATAGGTAAAAAGAAACCGACAATATTGTTTACGTACGAGTGTTTCAAGTGATGCAGAACAGTCTTTTATAACTTTATCTACCACTTTTTTTTTTATCTATTGAACCCCTTACGGGATTATTAGCAATTCTTGAGCATATTGACAAATACATTGTAAATTAAATCAATCAGTGCACATTACAGAATTAAACAAACTTAAACTTAGATACAATTACTATATAAGCACAGTACACATGTTACTATACTAGAAACGATATGTGATTTACGATGTTAAGCCATAAGATTTTAGAAACTTGAATATAATTAATAAGGGTTGAATCATTGGTTTGCTGAGGAAAACATATCTATTGCATGAGGCGGATAAAGTCCGATTTTACAAAGATTACGAATCATGTTATTCCTATTGCAATTAAGGATTCGACATTACCACTTGAGTACATATTATTATTGCACAACTTTTCTCCAATATTTGAACTCTTGGTAACCTAATAATTGACCCAAAAGGAATAGAGGATGTTTCAAAGAAGAGTCTAGTTTTTCACTTTCCCTCCTAAAACAGTTGTACCCTCTCCCATCGCCACCTATGGATCAATCGAGATAGGATGGAAATCCGCTATCGGAGAACCGCTTTCGGGGTCGATCCCGTATCGATTTCGATTTCTCCTTGAAATTTCTCTACTGCCAGTGATCCCCCGATCGCGAACGGGATAGTAGTCGCATTGGACGTGGCACAAGTTGAAAGAGGGACAGAGATAGAGATGAAGACAGATAGATTGGATAGATAGTTGGAGAGAGAGAGAGAGAGAGAGAGAGAGAGAGAGAGAGAGGGACAAACATGGAAAAATAAATCGTGAAAGAAAAGAACACACACAACGATGAGGACAGCCAAGCCTAAAGCGCGAGGCAGCGCCGCGGTAGCGTGCACGTGTGCGTGCGTGTCGGCGCGACAACGCGCTAGATAGGATCTCTCTGGTTGGTATGCGCCAGAGCGAGCAATACGCGACACCCATACCGTGGTCGGAAACGAGCTGCAGGTTCCGTGACCCCGAAACCGGGGATACGATCTCCCGTTGATACTCGCTGCCGGGAGGAAAGCACCGATCAGCACCAAAGCGAACCTGATTGGCCCGATTGGCATCGGACGCGATTAAAGGGTAGTCGAACCTCGATATTTTTAACTTCCGACGTTTCTTGATTTAAAGGAGGAAACCACATTAGGAGACCATACATCAAGTGTTTTCCGTGATTTTTTGAGATTGAAAATCTTTTTATTTTCGAACAACCGAAATTCGTGTCCCGTTATATGGTGAAAAATGCTGTGAGGCGATTAAATGGGTGGGTGGTAACAGAATAAATATGCCCCGTTACACAGCTTAGAAAGTGGAGGGAGAATGCGGAAAAGGTAAAGAAGCACAGCAAATAAAAAAGAGAACGCACAGTGTGATTTTTCAGCGATCTAGCGGGACAAAACTTATGTGGTCCAATATTTCCGAACCTATTAGGTCGTACACGCACGAAGCTACTCGAAAGAAACGTAATTGATTGGTGAGTGAAATCACAAACTTATTGGTTAGTAATGATTTTAAACATTTCTAGAAAAAGCATCTATCTCTGTCCGCGCGGTGTAATA
This sequence comes from Hylaeus anthracinus, assembly GCF_026225885.1. Taxonomy (NCBI): domain Eukaryota; kingdom Metazoa; phylum Arthropoda; class Insecta; order Hymenoptera; family Colletidae; genus Hylaeus; species Hylaeus anthracinus. The sequence goes on from NW_026535284.1 coordinate 3,900,292, forward strand.
TTACAGCAAAGTCATATTCTCGGTCATTGCTTGAACAAATATTGTTAATAATTAATGTAACTATTGTCAGAAATTAATTTTTAGTTATTCCAGCTAGCAGATGTAACGATATAGAAAAGTTTCTCATGATTACTGTGTTAGATGAATACTTATTCTGAACAATGATTGTTATTAATAGTTGATCGAAGACTGAATGTTACTACATGCATTGTAAATATTCAATTAATTCGAAGATGTACATACTTAATACATTTTTAAGTTTCAGATTATTATACCAACGTTTTTCGAGAAAATAATATTTCCAAACATGAAAAGTTGAGAATAAAGTTTAAATAAGTAATCGTGAGGTAGTTTTCTATATTTTATTATCTATTGATTGGAATAATTAAAACTTAATACGTCCGATATAATTAAACATTTGTGACATATACAGCATTGTTCAGTGTTCGATTAAACATTAATATCAACAACGGTTCAGAATAAGTATTCATTCGAGACATTAATCGTGAGAAATTTGTCACTATTCTTATATCTATTGTAGGACCAACTAAATATTAATTTATGACAATAGTTAAGTTAATTATAACAATACATATTGTTTAAACAATGTTCGTGAATATGGTTTTGCTGTAATATTAACGTTTCGCGAAATATTTCCTCGATGGATCTAACGAGCCTTCGTATCAACAGCCACGCGGTTGTTGTTTGCCCTTGCCCCACTCTTCTTCGATAGCGAGCCGCGACCCTCGACACAGGTATACAAAGGGCGCGGTCTCATTCTTCGACGATCCTTCGGTCGGTATGGATCTCGTGATCGCGCGTCCGTGTCTCGCGTCCCTCCTATTTTTCCTTGTAGTTTGTGCTTGGTATTGCTTGTGGGTATCTTAGTTTAGTTTGCTTAGTTTTAAGGCATGTATCTTAGTTAGTTTTAAGGCATGTATCTTAGTTAGTTTTAAGGCATGTACCTAAGTTAGTTTTAATGCATGGATATACGAGTGTTTGCCTCTGTCAAATAATTATTAATCAACTTGTTTTGTTTGTTCGTAAGTCCATATTGGGCTCGTAACATCGTGCTCCACTTCGATCACTATTGCTTCATGTGATAAGTGTAGTGATCAACCATGTGACTGGCCGAGATCAGTTGCCGTCCTCTGGTGGGTCTGATTTGAGAGAGGCTCAATCGACACCTCCGAGGAATCTTCTACTCTCTGTACGCGTCAGGCGAAGTCCAGGCTCCCGACGCAGCGCAGCTCGAAAGAGCCGTCAGACGGATGCAAGTCGTGTCCTGGACTCCTGACGTTGTGCAGAGAGTAGAACTCCGTTTCGGGACTCTACGACCGTCAGACATAGCTGGTGTCGCCAGGGCAGGGCACCCCGACGCGGTGCTACCTACGTCGTACACTGTCAGGTTGGGACCTGGGCCCTCGGCAGCAGGTATGCAGGGAGTAGAGCACTGGCGGATACGTTGATCGTCTTTCTCTCGAATCAGACCCACCAGAGGAAACGGAACTGACTCTATAAGTCTAGTTACATGGTCGCGTCGTGTCGCGATTTAGCTTCACTCCTCTTAGTTCAAATAATTATTTGGCAGAGTCAGACTTGGACTTTGGAAATCAAAGGGACTTAGTTTTCTTTGATTTTCACGGTTTCGTACTTAGTACTAAGCTCGTCAACTCTATGTAGAGTATGCATCTGCGTATGTATACTCTACGTAGAGGGAGATCGAAGGAACTTTGATTCCTTCTATCTCCGGGTCTCCAGTCGCAGCAACCTCCACGTGGTGAGACCTGGTAATCGGTATTATTCGTGACGAACAATTCGCACGTCCTCGTCGCGAATAATATCGAGAGCTAATGGCTGCGAACTTGTAATAAGATCTTTAGATATAAAAAGTGCAAAGTGTAAAGTGCAAAGAGCAAAAGTGTAAAGTGCAAAAGTATACAGTGCAAAAATGTAAAGTGTAAAGTGTACAATGAAATTAGATTTAGATTAGCAGGGACAACATCAAGGAGCCGTAGCTGGTGTTAGTGGTCCGTAGTGAGGATAATTTCTGTGCATTTATCGTATAAAAATGTGTGTGTATAAAGAGATTTTACTATAGTAACAAAAAAATTTTCCGTTACAATTGAGTCTTAGTTCCTGTCTAGAGGATTAAAAAAGTCAATATTGTTTTTTTTTTGGTATACTTAAAAAATATATGGCATGGAGAATACATGAACAACAAGATCTTCTCAATTTTATAAAAATAATAAAATTACTTTATGTATTCCATCGTGAACCTTTGAGAAAAACGATTTTTTTTGTATATTCTTAAGAAACATAGTTTTAAAAATATATGTGTGCAAAATCTTACGCCTGAATTCTTGAAATTAACTAAGATATGTAGCTTTGAAACTATAGATTGGTATAGGTCATAGTTTATTAAACAGTTCACATATAAACAATTATACGAGCATATTATCAAATTTGTTACAGTGGGCGACAGGAGAACGGCAGCTAATTTAACATTCTTAAATAAACTTCTTAACGAACAAATCTTCCTAGCTATACCTGTTTAATCAAATATTTTTAATCATTCGTATAAGCCTTACATCTAATATTGAAAAGCAATCACCGTCCGCTACTTTCAATTAAAGTTCGCTATTGCAGAAGCCTCTGCCGGCAAAGTCGATCAGTATTTTTGAAATCAACGTGAATTGATTACGCTTACACGTGGCACGCAATTATGGTGTCCTTTACGTGCCCACGAAACGAGCATAAACTAGTTCCCGTTTGGGAAGCGTGTACTTGTCGGTTGATTGCGGATTCTTTGCTTTTATGGCGCTTGCTTATACGAAGTTCGCACACAAAACGTTCGTAGATAAATATTTTATAACGATGTTACTTAACAATTAATTATACCGGTTTTTAATCAAATTGTTTCCCTATAAAATCATGAACTATGATGATTTTCACCTACTTTTAGTAGGCGCATTAGCTGCCGTTCTCCTGTCGCCCACTGTAACAAATTTGATAATATGCTCGTATTATTAGATGCATTATCTTGTATCTATGGAACGTTTTTAACTGTTTTATTGAAGTTATCATCCAAAGACTTCCAACATTTTAATACCTTCTCGCTATTTAAAATTAAAGAAACCAATATCTCTATTAAAAGACGTCGAGTTTACGCTTAAAAATTCAGTGTGCTGAAAAAGAGGCTCATAAACACCGCCATAATTCATAATACTATAATACATGATCAGAAAGCTTGAAATATATATAGAACATTTTTCACTCGGCACTTACTACAATCGGGTTAAATTACAAAAATTGATCGCGTAACGCTCAAGGGTGTTGCATAAAAGTGTTACAAAATGCCTCCTCTGTTTCTCATATTCGTAAACGCCATAAACACATAAAGTCCGCGATCTGGTGATCAGAAACGCGGTATTAGAGACGAGGTCTCGCAACAGTCGAACGGGATCATCAGTCGAGCCGCATCTAATTATCGAGAGATGATTGCTAATGACTGGAGCTGTAAGTTTCGAGGCAAGCGTTAATCGCTTCACCCTCGCTTCGACAGCTTCGCGGTGTGTTCGATAATACCGCTGCGGGCGGGTGCATCCGCTAGCGCATAATTGGATGTAAATACGAGCGTACGATCCGATCGAAACGGCACACATAAATCATCGATGAGAACGCGCCGTGATAATCTCTGTACGACGGCGCCCGAGTTGGCTGGGCTTGTGCGTTAATGGCGAAGAATTGCGATCCAAGCGATCCATATGCCCGTCAAGCTTAAATCTCTGTACAGTCGATGCGCATAAATAAATTCGACACATTATGAACGATTGCTTGCTGCCAAATTTCCCAACACAGCACGCGCGCAATGCTCGACGGAATGGTCAATTTTAATGGAAAATTCGATCGCGTAAAAACTCTGTTTTCGTTGACAAAATTAGTTATCCTCTTCAAAGACACATTATTTTGTCTCATTCAAATACATGATTGAAGGCTTGGTAAAGATTATGACGTGCAACAGTTTATAGAAAAGATTAATATCTTTTCGAAAATTCTACAAGTTGCGGGCGCTTTCAAACGCTCCAAATTATTTTTAATAGACGAAGAGATAATATTAGAGTGCAATATGTCACGTGAAAAATTGTTGCTGATGATCTTGTTGTGTTAGATCACTTCTTAAACTATGGGTCGTGACCCCAAATAGGGTCGCTTAGTGAAATCTTGTGGTTGGGAGATTATAATGTAAATATTTACTACTCTCTTGTATTTATGTTATTGCAGAAAATGCAGTTTTGATGAAAAATAAGGTATATAACTTTTGTGACTATAATAAATATAATTTTACAACTTCCTGTGCAATTTTTAGTATCATATTTTTGTACGTTTTTAAACAAATTCTAAGACTATATCTTTTAATATGTATGTATAATGTTACCTAATCAATAAATCATCACAAAATATTGATATATATTTATTTTATTTTTTTCGGGTTGCGAAAGAAATCGCAATCAGAAGTGGAGTAGAGAATGAAAAAAGTTTAAGAAGCCCTGTGTTAAATAATAAAAATTAGAATGAAAATAATGCTTTTGTTACAGTTGAGAAGATTCATTTGCAGAGAGACGTCAAGTTGCTATTAAAATTAACCTATTAATATATTATTATAATATCTGAAAGCGATTACCGTACGTGTGGTATCTATAATTTTTAAGTGTATGAAGAACTATTCTAGTAGAACGTGTCTGAATAAAAAAAACTGGGGTGAAGAAATATTCAAAAGGTTAGGGGCGTCCTATTTTAGTGAGGGCAATGAATGCTTTACTTGCATCGGTCGTGGATGAAACAAACATTGTCAAATTTATATAGACTTAAAAGGTTATTGCTACGAATAGCTGTACTGAAATGGTAACTGTCAATGCGCGTTATCGAATAACCACAAAATCGAATTAATTTATGCTGCTCTGTATCTCACATTCGCAAATTCTCTGATCTCCTCTCAAACGCCTCATTATTCGAATCTTTTACCTAATTATCGCTCACTCCCACGTTCCCTTCCTTTAAACAAACGAGCAGAAGATTCAACTTGAGCCATCCGCCTATATTTTAACCAAATGAAAGTCCTCGCATACATCCACTCGTAAATCTTCGACACCCACAACTTTCTTCCTTCCCTTTATCTCTATACCATTATACCATAGCTGCATATTCTGGCTAATTTCTTTCAAGTTTACCCAGGCCGCAGGATAAAGCTAAGAAGATGTTTAATCATTTTGGACCAAAAGGTGGCACGTGATATTTGATAATCAATAACTTTGCGATACATAATGTATATTTGCACATGCGTGGTACGCGTATTTATGAAACTATATCACGATCTTTTGCCGTATATTTTATACCTTGCATTCGCAATTTATCCAAAACTGCTTCAACAATATTATCGATTCAGCAGTATTATCTATTAAACATATTCTGCTGGAATGTTCAATTGTTGCAAATATCGAAACCCAAGAAGTGTAGAATGTAAATAGTTTTAAGTAGATAAAACTGTTATACCGATAAAAACTAAGCAATACATGTTAAATACAATGTAATAAGACGGAAAATGTAATAACGTAATAATGTATTGTAAATTGTAACGTGGTCGCTAAAGGCGTATCAACGCATATACTGTAAACTAAATAACTTTAACTTGTTCCACTACTTCCATACGTTTACCTTTTTTCTAACACTTAATAATTTTAATAACAATAATACTAATACCAAAGACATTGTTATTATTATTATTACTATATTGTAAAATCATACCATTCGGAGAGATGATGGGTACCTACATACTAACAAAATTGCCATCAACCTTAAAACTGTTTTATGCAGAATGCCTAATTCTGCATGGTTCGTCGACGGTGAAACGAAAATTATAACATTAATGAACATCGAAGTAGGCCAAACACCAACGCAGTTCTCGCTCCTCTTTAACTTGTAATTCAGAAACCGAAGCCCGGACATCCCACGATCACGTAACATTATTTTGCCATTTAGCGTCGTAGATTTGCCCTCCAACGCATCGACGAGTAATTAACGACCCGAGCGCCAATTTACGCGTGGGAGCGCGACGTCGACGAGCCAGCAGAGATCACACGCCGAAGATCCAAGAATCCACTAGCGTGGAAATTAACCCTCTATTGCACGTCGTGCCAGATCGAGAATTCAATAAGAAACAAATTCTACAACGTCGAAGTAATTATATTTATTGCTCGTGAAAGCAACAGTTCGCCGTGTGCTGCTAACTGTGAGTTTATATTCCAGATTTCGATCGTTAAAGCGACCGATCCTGATCGGAATACAGTTTTATCTACGAGTTCTTATGTTTACTTAAGTATATTCAGTTCTTTGTTCATTTTATAAGTTTTATTTTTATCGTTTTCAGTTTGTGTTTATATTATATTTTGACATACTGTTTCATATTTTGTCACTTTTAATTTCAAGTTTCAAGGTTCTCAGTGCTACGAGAAAATATTCTCACAGAGAACGTTTTCGTATGTCGTCGCATACGTCTAGAGCAGGGCTTCTTAAACTTTTTTTATTCACGATCCCATTTATGATTGTGATTATTTTCGTGACCAAAAAAATATAAAATAAAGATATGTAAATATATTGTGATGATTTATTGATTAGCTAATAATACGTACAATATGTATATACACATATGAAAGAATATAGTTCAAAAATTGGTTTAAAAACATACAAAAATATGAAATTAAACATTGCACAAAAAGATGTAAAATTGTATTTATTATAGTTACAAAAATTGTATAACTTATTTTTCATCAAAACTGCATTTTTTGCAATAACATAAATAAAAGAAAATATTAAATATTTTACATTAAAATCAATAACATTCTGTTAAAGAAAACTTGATATAAACGCTATTTACTTCATAACTTACTGTATGGATAATGTTCTTGTCGACAGTTACCCTTATCAAGAGGTAAATTATTCCTAAATCATTTATTTCTAGACATTTTCAACCATTGTTGTTTTCGAACGATTTCCATGAAACATAATATACAATACTTTTTGGAGAGCTTGATTCCAAATCTGAACGAAAAATTTAAAAATTCAGCATGGTGAATGAAATATTGCTAAATAAATTGAAAAAATGATTCGATTTTAAATGAATTGTAGCGAGCTGATCATATTTATTCCGTACGAAGAGAAACACTTTACACATCAATTTTTCATTTCTTTATCAAGATAAAAATAAATATATTGAACCCATCTTTCTGAAATTTTAATATGTTATTCAGCATACCAATGGCTATCCTATGACCCACGTCCATCTTTAAACATTGAAACCATTATAATTTATTTTTGGCGTGAAATGGTCAACAAAAATCAAACATTTGGGAATTTGAGTATTAAAAAAGGAAATTGAAGTTTATTTTGCTTCACAAGATATACACAGCCATAAGACAAATAAACTATTTGAATTTTTTTGTTTTAAATGAAGCGTCTTCAAAATATCTTAACAAACATGAAGATATCAACATCAACAGGACCTATTTTAACGTTAATATAAATCAATAAATTAATTTTATGAAGTTGATGCAAAATACTGTGCATACTCTTTCGAAAAAGTATTCTTGATAGAAGGAACATTAGAATTGTCCTCTATTTTATAGATAATTCGTAAAGTATGTTTAATTCTTCGAAATTCTTCAATTTATTGTTTTTTACAGACCATGAAGTAGAAGAAAAAAGCGCGAAATATCGACTATACATTCAAAGTGACACTATTTCGTCAGCATTCAATATTTTCCAAAAGGCTCAACGTCAGTTTTTGCAGAATATTGTTTTATTTAAGAATTCATACGTAATTTAGAAGAAAACGCATCGTTGAAGCCAATGTCGAAATATTTAGTGTAGAGTAATTGTCAATGAAAGAAATACAAACACAGAGTTTTACATTTCTTAACCCCACAGTGCGCATTAATCCACATATGCAGCAAGCGCATTTTTCTTTGATATTTTATTACGCAACAGCATAAGCAACAACTTATAGACTATTCCCAACAGAAACAAGACGTCTAAGTTATAAAAAAAGTCACGGCACCATTGAAGATAATTCATTTTGCGCCAAATCTGACCGTTGCGATCAGAATTTTTACAGTAGACTGTTACTCGTGTTTGCTCCGATTTGAAAAATCAGAGTTCGGGTGTACTGCAGGGTTAATGTTACAGAAAAGTCTTGTTTCAATATTCTATTTTTCAATCGTGCAAACCAGAACACCTTCTTAATTCATAAGCGTATAACCCCTGGACAAATTCGTTCTCGAAGGATAAAATATAATTCCTGGGACGAAGTGTTCACGAGGATGCCGCGAAGACACCGGTAAGAGGATTCGTTCGTACACGAGCGGCGTAGCGTGCAGCCAGCGAGCAGAAAGAGTGATTTAGCCGCTTAGATCGAGGTCCGCATACCGAACGACTGTGACCGACTCAGGACGGATCGAGACCCCGTTGGGCCTCGAGGCCTCAAGGCCGTCGAGCTCGTAAAGCCATTTCGTGCCTCTCCCTCACTCGACGAAGCGGATTTCCATCGCGCGCGACGAAGACGAGAATCCACGACGAGTGTTCGCTGCTGCAACCTGCTGCAAGCCACCTTGGCACTTTGGTTGCCGCGGGACTATCCCAAGGAATATTCATCGTTAACGTTAATGTTTGCAAATTGTTGCGTTACGTTCGCGAACGCTGTGAAATTGCGGGTTGTAAGAGTATTTTAGCCTCGCTCTTCTCTTTCTCTATACCGACGGTACCCGCAGCGAAGCTCTAGCTTTCGACGAGATAATTTCACTCGTTACCATCGAGAGCGATGGTCTGAATGGACCTTGGACTTATGGAGGATTTTGACATTTCAGGGTGGCTTTTAACCTTCCTAGTCGCGTGGGACAGTTTCGGCGGATTAGGCGGTTCGATTGCCTCGAGACTTTTTTGAGAATTAATTCCGAGGGAGTCGATGCAAGTCCGGTTTTTTTTACACAATATTTGTAAGAACTTTAACATCTTGTGGGGTACTGGCACATATCTGTACGTTTAGTTTCTGGGTTCTTTCATGTAGGATATTTCGTTTAAATCGGAATGGCTAACTATCTCATGAGGCAGTAGAGCTATCAAAGAGTTGTTTTGATATAAGTTATCTGGTTCAAAGGGACAAATTGTATAGACTAAATAATTGTCTTGTTATTAAAGTAGTGGGGAAAATGTAACAAACAAATTAATTTTTTTTAATACAATCTTATATATTTTTATTCGTAACGTGATAACATTTATTTAGACAAATTCATCAACCTAGAATACTAGATCATTTATTGTAATATAGAGCCCTTAATTGGAGTTTCTTCTATCTTTGTTCGACCAACTGGTCTCAAAAAAATTCAAAAAAATGAATTTGATTGTTAAATCACTCCAACCACTTCAATTACAAAGGAATTATTTATTTTATATAATTTGTCCCTTTAAACCAAATAATGTTTGTACAAATATTTTTTGATAACTTTATCTTCTCACGAGATATTTAACCATTTCGACTTAAACGAAGCACAAGTGTAAACAAGTATTTACAATTCAATTTTCCAATGACATAATACAACAACATTATCACGCGATCGATAGATGTTACAGGTAATTATTAACTTGAATATTTGTTTATTTTCAACAAAGTAGTTCATCTCTCAAGTGATTAAAGACTAGAAAAATAAGTGTTTCATTATATATATATATATATATAATGAATATATATATATGGGGCTGAATGTGTATATATATATACATTCAGTCCCATAAATATTCGCACCCTCTATGTTTATTGCAAAAATTGTCTAAATTAAATGATAGTTTTGATAGTTTTATTAATAAATTTCTCTAAAATATAAGAAAGCAGTCTTTGATAGTTTTGATGAATGATCGATGAAGGATGATGTAAATGATAGTTTTAGTAAATTTGTACATACAAACATTTATTTGGAAACATCAAGCCTATCATTTAATTTACAATTAGACAAATTTCTTCTATAGACATAGAAGGTTCGCATAATTATGGAACTGTGTACTTACGGACTGTATATATGTATTAAAAATGGTTCTGTGACTATTTTTGAAAAATCCTGTTAACTTTGTTGTAATCTAAGATAACAAAATCAAGATATCTATCCATCTATTTGTTATGAAAACGTTCGTTTAAGAATTTTCTGACTACTCGACTGAAATGTGTCGGTGCATCGTCATGCATAAAGCCACACGCACCGTACATAACATCTAATGAAACTTCTTCCAATAATTCATCCAATCGATTACTCAAGGAAATGACACAGGATTAACCTGTTAATCTCCCATCAAGGAAAACGGGTCCGATTATATCCAATTATCCCTACCTTTACATTTACGCTGAATTATTATTGACGACTCGACTTAACCTCGGTGCGACTGACAAATCTAAGAAAATTGACATGTTTTTTAACGATTTCTTTAAGTTGACAGTGACGAACCAAGAATGTACGTAAAATCTTTTGATACGTGGTGTTTGTCGTCCTGTAAGACGTGTTTTTTTTAACGCACAAAAACAAAACCATGGGGATAATTTATTTATATTACATTTTAATGAATTTTTTAAAAAGACTGCTTTCCTATATTTTAGCGAAATTTATTAATAAAAGTATATTTTCGTACTTTTGTTTCTATATATTGCTTCCCATTCTCGTCGGCAGAAATGCTAATTTAGCAGTGTCGAACAAGTTCAAGCCGCGGAAAGCAGCAGCTCGCTGATTCGCGGGAAAGATTACGCTCCGGACGTGTTGCGCGGTAGGCGAAACGGCAGAAAAGCAGAAAACGCGCGCGGACGATAAATTGGGGGCACGTTGCGCGCGATTCCACGAAATTTATCTGATCAAAGTCGCTGGGGCAAATCAAGCGGGCAGACATACGCGCTCGAGCGCGGATCACGAGCTGGAAAACAGAACGACAACACATCTGATAAACCGCATCGACACTGGCGACCAAGCCAGCGCGAGATCTGTTGTGAAACAATCGGACTCGAGCCACTGCAACGATCGTACTTCGACTTTCCTGCGGTAGACAGCTCGTACGTGTGTTTCTGCCAGTGATTTTTACTGTTCCTTGAACATGTCTCTACAGCAGTTTTCATTTGCCAACCCCTCTCATAATTTTCCGATCGAGCGAAAAAGGGAGTTAGCTGACTAGAATTTATCAAGTATTAGGTGTACGTATACGTAAAGTTTCGTAGATCCCGGTTAGACGTTGCTAGACCAGCGTCTCTCAACCTTTTTAGTTTTAACGTTTAATTTGTCAGATTCGTCGTTTAATTCCTCCTCTTTAATTTATAAGAGCTTCAGACCGAAGCCTACCGAGGACGGTTCGACAAAGGAGCATATTTATATGAATTTTTTGGGGACAAACGGACAATTTTCTGATAATAAGTTTTAGGGTATCTGAAAGAACGTTTCTTAGTGTATGTGTCGTAATTTTTATTTTTAAAAATATCTTCAATTAACAAAGTTGTACCGTTGACGTTTTTGTACATGAGTATTTAATGATAACCACTCTACCTTAGAGCTGAGTTATTCGAAAATCAAAATACAAGCATTTTTGAATAACGTAATAAATTATCTAAGCCCTATCCGAAAATTTCTTTTGTGTAAAGCCTAGTTTTTCTTTTACGTGAAAAATAGACGTTCTTCAGGGTTAGAAAGTATAACCCTGAGGCGAAGTGTTCACCGTGGAATACTGATATAAACAATGACAACTCAGCAACTTTGTTAACTTAAGATATTTTTAAAAACAAAAATTGCGACACATGCATCGAGAAACGTTCTTTCAAATATCCAAAAATTTATTACCGGAAAATTTTTCATTTGTCCACAAAAAATTCTCAAATACGTATAATTATTGTTATATGGTGAAACACAAAATTTCCAAAAATATGTATCCCTTATTTTAACCTATAGTTCACGTATATAAATTTTCATGAATGGAAAACAACATTCAGTTAGATAAATTAATGAAAAAAATATTTTTTCAAAAATAAATTACTTAAATAAATAAATAAAAAGTTTTTTCCTACACGAACGAATTATTCAAAACCGCACCATTCAAAATCGCACCATTAAACAAAAAATTGTTGTTCCAACTCCTTCAGTTTCCAAGTTATTTAAAAAATCATGGTTTTCACCCCTCCACTTTAAGAGCTGTGTCCACCCCTTCAATATGGACGATTGCCGATACAAAAATATACGTGTCAAATATTACTTTGTGAACTATCTCCCACATAAATTTGATCAAAATCGCCGTGTGCCCATTGAATATGTTTCCTTGTCAGCGAATAAATTGTATTCACTGTATTAATATTAGATATTTTGCCACGCTTATGTGATTAGTTTTATTTTGTGTGTTAAAATACTTTTTTCATTCTTATAGCCATGCTACAATATAACCACTATTATCCGAATGCTCATTACCCGAATTCTCTTTTATTCGAACCCTCTGTTGTTCGGATTCACCATCATCCGAACACTAACTTATGCTAATGCTACCGGATGACATCGATTACCTATTATGATAAAAGCAATAGTCCTAGATGCTTGAAACATCTTAACATAAATGCCCTGCCAATTACGTATAGACATGAATCGAATTTATTAATGGGTAACAATAATTTCCTCGTGTGGTTTGAATAATTTTTCATTCCAGCAATAAACGAACGGTAGGTAAAAAGTGGCAAGTGAGAAAAGATTCTCTTATTAGTTGGATAATGTTCTGTCACGTCCTTTATGTTTACTTCTAAATGAAGAGGATGAATTCGTTCACGTTATGGTTTTTCCTTTTAATGTTACATTACTAATAGAGTCGATAGATCAAGGTGGAATTAAATATAAATATAAAAATGAACATCAGAAAGGAACAAGAAATATTGTATTATGCTGCCGTTACTGACACGTGTTTTCCTTCCCCGAGTCGTAACATAAGAGTCAGCTAAAGTTTAAAAAACTTTCAAGAATATAACTTTGATAACCCTACTCGTGTAGTACGTTGTTCTGCATACGTACCTAGCGTTGAACTTTTTTTAAGGCTTAATAACATAATAATTGGTATTAATCTTTACAAATTATCAACTTTAACATAGTTCCTCAGTAAACCACGACTATTCATGTATACGATAGATGTTTGCGTTTCAATTGATCGCTTACAGTTTCATATAAAATTACATTCTAACGCTACGTCGAAATTTTCCGCGTGCATCCTCGTAAGCATTAGATAACCGGACGAATGATCTCATTAAAATAGAAAACCATACGAAAAACAAGAACTCGGGAAATTGTTTTCACCTCGCACGTAAGTATTTCGGCCGTAGAGAACATAAATACCGCCTACAGCGAAACAACATTCCGATTCATTGAACGCAGATCAAATCGGCGACACCCTGTTTAAAAACACCCCTTGGACGGAGAAACAAGGGCAACTTTAAGAGGCCGTCTGTCACCTAGTTTCGCCCCCTCGGTGGCGGACGCTAAATTTACCCTCGTCATCGGAGTTTGAATCCTAGAAACGAGAATCTCGATGTTGAAAGTATCGTGGCGGTAGCGCGTTGGCTGGGATTGGCAAAAATAGTAAATCACGAACAGGTAGAGATGGAACTATCCCCGAGTTTCCACCTGTTAAAATTCAACGCTCGATACCGCGCTGGTCTATCCTCTTTAACCGGCGGCCTTGCTCGCCCCCGTAAAACAGACTCAGGTGCACACGTACACGAAGCTATCACACTTGCACCCTCCGTGTGGGTCGTCAACACACAGTCAGCCGAGCAACCTCGCCCTCCCACTGCCACAGTCCGCCCCCTCGCACAGCTGCTTTCCTCCCCCATCCGACCCCCAACCACCATCCCAGCCGTCGCCTCCCAACTCCCCCTGAACTCGTGACGTCATACTGCGACGTCGTCGATGACGTCATTGTTGTACCGCAGTTCCGTTCATCGATCGGACGCGTCCTGCCCCGCGCGACCCCGGGCCGTTTCAGGGGCGGAAAACCGAGTGACCCCCGATGTCCACACACCCACAAACTGTTTCCCCGCGACATCAAAGAGCTTCCAGGTTTCGACCGACAGTCTTTGACGCGGTTTCGTCATCCTTCAAAGGATCCTTCAACGTCTTCCCGAGATATTTATGCTCGGCCAGAAGACAGCCGCGCGTCTTAGCAAAGGGAATTTCGTACGTCGACTCGGTTGATCGACGTTCGAGATAACGCGATCCGGATCGTTCAAGGATTCGCGAGGATTTGTATGTTCCCGAGACGTTTGAAGCTTCGGGAAGCCGGAAACTTTTCATTTCTGGGTTGTTATTGAACGTAACAGAGCAGTAGTGTTGCTATCTGCTAAACTTTTACTTCTGGCTTTGGGTTTCTTTTTTTTTTATTTGAAGATGGTTCGAGCTGCCGCGAGTCGAGAACTGAAAAGAAACTGAGTACACGATTCTTCGTGTTCATTATGCGAACGATTGTGTATCCTGTTTCGCTTTTTATCTCGGAACTAGTTTATTCGAAAATCGTAGAATTTGGAATATCAATGTTTACAGTCAATCTCATAAATGCACCCTCTGTGTCTATTGAAGAAGTTTGATTAAATTGAATAATTGTTTTGATATTACCAAATCAATTTTTCATTATAAATATGTATACGAATAAGCTTATACATGTATCAATTTAAATATATGTCAACATATTTATACAAACATAGACTTAGAAATATCAAACATACCATTTAATCTAAACAAATTTCTTCAATAGATATAGAGATGATGAATACTTATAGGAGTGACTGTATAGGGAAAAATCGAGGTAAATTATTTAATAATTGATTTACTGTAAGGGTAAAAGTGTCGAGCAGCAAACAGGATATACAATGTTTATGCTACAGCTTAAATTGTCCTTACAAATCCTGAAATTCCTGAAATAAAAATTTAACGAACGAGTGGAAGGACACTAATGCTAGGAAAGTCACGATTTAGAAGATACAACTTTCAACATCCTCCTTCAGTGATCTTAAAATTTTTGGCTAGAAATCCTAGCCATTAAACTCGAGGAAATTGAATGCGTTCTAAACTAATGGCGAGAACGCCCAGCAACGACACTGCCAGCTTTTCTTTATCGTCGAAATTACTCGTAGCAATCCGAGCGAAACGTTAAGTGAAGATTGCTCCGATCGAGGGTATCGTGGAAGTTCGTTGCTGTCCTTCCGCGGAGCTCGCGCGGCTCATTAGCTCCGTAGAAATATACTTTTCGATTCCGTTGCTCCACACGTGTACGAATAACATTAGAGGCGCGATTACTATGCACTGTCGCGAACGTTAATGAGTCAACTTTTCAAACCATCGCCGATGCAACGTTCTATACCAACGGAGAAAAACTATAAATCACCGGTGGTAGACACGATGGAATAGCAGTAGAAATTTATCAGCGGTATCGACAGCGGCTAATCGACAACATTTCAAATAACTGTCCCGAGCATTCCCCGGCGAGGTCACGGCAAGAGGACGGCAACTTTTTTTCTGCATGAAAAATTAAATGACGTGTCGCTTATGCACCTCGGAAGGTAGTTAGACCGACTTGATCCTTTCTACCGTAATCGAATGTCTTCCACTTTCGACGAGGAAACGTCGGGACTGGAACTGCAACTCGGTAAATAGGTCACCCAGTGAGTATCTAATCGTGAAATGGGAGAATGATTCGATTCGACGTAGCAAGGGGAATGTCCCTGTATCGGACAGACGCGCAGTAGTAACGACCAATGTCGTCGAATTTTTTCGTTAGCAGAGCGAAACGTTGTATAGAATTTTCTGCAAAGCAAAGTATTTAACACGTGCGTTCGTTAAGCCAACCAGGTTACTGCGTTGAATCGATACAGAGAACCCCGCCGGTGGCAACAACTAGCTACCGCGTATACCGATACTCTCGTTTCGAGGACGACTCCAAGATGAAAATTCTCCAGACTTCGTGGAATCGGATAAATTCGTGGGAGTAGTCTGCGTTGTGGAATTTACGTTTCCGTGCTGGTCGTTCGCTTCGCGGCGGCACCACTATTTTTGTTTCCGTTCGTCGTGCCGTAAACGCAAAAAGTTTCGATACGAGCACGTGCACGATGCATTCGCGGACGACCAGTCCCGACACAGCCGCGACCTTTCCTCCTCCTGCTTTGATAGTTCTTGCATTTCTACTCGATGACATCACACAGACTCACTTTGAGGCGGTCACAAGTGCCGTTATATTTATGGCGAGAAAGTGCAGGAAGAACTCCCGCCTACAAATGCCCCCGATCGATCAACTGCCGCGTCGCAAATTCGTGACGAATTTATTAAGAAGCGTCCGCGCAACCCTCGGACCGTGGTATCACCTAATTCCCAGCAAGCAGCAAAACCAGAATATTCGAGTAAAAATACTTCTGAATACTTCGTTCAGAAACAGTATTATTTTCTGCAAGTGCTTTATTTTTATGTAGCACCGTTAGAAAAGAACCACTCATCGACTGGCGACTCCTTAGTCAACAATTGCACTCCTAATCAATCAGTTAAAAACCAGCAATTAGTTGAAATATTTTCTTTTAAACTAGCAAGCTTCTCAAATACT
Source organism: Hylaeus anthracinus (assembly GCF_026225885.1). NCBI lineage: Eukaryota > Metazoa > Arthropoda > Insecta > Hymenoptera > Colletidae > Hylaeus > Hylaeus anthracinus. Next base: position 3,916,978 of record NW_026535284.1, read on the forward strand.
CGCCTCTCAAGCATTAATAATTTCTATTATTCGTCAAGTCAATCCGAAATTCCTATTTTCCGACTGGCAATTCCTTAGTCAACAATTGCACTCCTAAACAACAAACCCAAAACCAGCTGTGCATCTAAATGGTTTCTTTCAAACTAGCAAATTTACCAAACATTTAACTATAAAGCAATGATATTTTTAAATGCCTAATTCTTAATTAGCATCACTCCCAAGCAACTCCTTCGTCAGCAGTAACATTCCTAATCAATCAGTTAAAAACCAGCCATACGTCAAAATATTTTCATTTAAACTAGCAAGCTTCCCAAATACTCGCCTCTCAAGCATTAATAATAACTATTACCTAATTCCTTCCTTTTTCTGAAATCCTAATCAACCGATCCAAATCCAGCCATACTCCAAAATACTTTCCGCCCCAAGTAACGCGTTCCTCGATATATCGATCACGGAGCCATAGCACAGTCTGACGTCCCTGTAGCCATCAAACGTCACGAAAGCAGCGTTCAGGGGTCAAAGCAACTCGGACTGGCTCAGGATAGCTTTTTCTTTAAATACATGGTCCTGCAACTGGTTCCGTGCGATCGATGGGACCTCTTTTCACTGGTCGGTCATTCACCAAAGACTGGCACCGGACCGGTATTTACATTTCGATGGCTCTGCAAAAAGCTCGCGTCAAAGCACGCGCGCGATGCGTCGTCACAAGTCTGTTTTGGCACCGGTTACGACGTCCCCCTTTGCCGCTCATAGCGTCTCTCCGCGATTTTCCTAGCTACAACGTCACGCGGAACCCAGTCGCGACGCGCTAATCCTGAGCTTCGCTCGTTAAATTTAACCATTGCCACGCCAACTATTACGCGAGCAACGAGCAGGGTAATAGCGTGGCTAGCGACGTGATTGACACGGTGCACATCCTTGATATTCGAGCAAACTCAATATTGAAGTACACGTCCCAAACGTTCTATAAGGCGACGAAATTTCGGACAATAGGTGTCGAGCTTCGGCATAGATGCTCTTGGAATTTATTCTATCTTCCAGAGAAAAAAAATTGCGTCTCGGCTTGATGTCTACAAATGAATAATATTCGAATCAATTTTTGGCAACTAGGACACATAGGTCCCAGTAACTGTTACGGTATCTATAAATTTTACACCTCGCACTTTAAATGAGTTTCTTGAATCGTCTATCAAGGTTTATTCCAACGGTATTAAGTTTGCGAAGTGATCAGCAACAAGTTTTATCGTTCAATTTTCATTTATTCGGTTGGCGAATGCAGAAGTGTGTACTAAGTCGCGAAGTTCCTTGTGCGAAAAAAGAAAGTACAAAACTATTTGTAATAAATGGTTTGGTAACTACTACTACTACTGGTTTGGTAACTTCTACAAGAATAAACTTGTTTCGACTAGACATCTATTGTTGGACTGGAGAAGTTTTCAAATTTCAAGTGAAAAATACAAGATAATTTCACTGGCAGCCGTGACATCACAGAATACAAAATGTGTATAAGATGGGACCATTTGAGCTTGGTCTCATCTAGAAGAAATGTCAACTTTGAACTTCTTGGGTCTACTAGGTGTCAAAGCTGCCTTCTTTCAAATCCTGCGTCAAGGGTGTTAAAAGGGACATGGTGACTTGAAACATTCGACATCCGACTTTCTTTCGGTAACAGTCATTCGTTCGCCATCATCCATACACTACCAATCGTCGTGAGACAATCAACCAATACTCCATCGTTTCGGAACTGAAGGCTTAACACATTCGCGTTTACGTTTCTAAAACCGAGTACTCACGAAAATAATTAAATTCTGAAGCTGGACATCGCAAATTTATATCGTAAGGGTGATGATAAAAATTACAATTACATTGCGATTTTTATGAAGGTCCATCCTGTAACAAATATATTACACCTAGAGTCCAATATAGAAACCAGTGATAATGAAGAGGAAATATCAACGCCCGTGGAGAACGTTCAAAAATATATTTTTGAAAAAGTTCTTGACAAATGGAACTAGAAGTGGACATCAGCTAACCAAACTAAACTGCACGAAATAAGAGATACTACATATACAGTCGGTGTAATAAGTATTCGTACAGGAATCATTTATTTTAAATTGGTCGCTGTACAAATACTTCTTACACTGACTGTATAGTCAGACAACCCAGCTTTCTCCCTCTCAAGAAGTGAACGAATTGTACTCACAAAGTTAAGGATAGGCTACATTAAATTAACCCACTAGTACATAATATTCAAATCTGGCAAACCACGATGTGAAAATTGTAATTCCATATTATCTATTAAACATATTTTGCTGAAATATCAAATTGGTACAAATATCAGAGCCCAAGAAAAACTCCCTGTTGATATTAAACAATGTTTAAATGGAAAAATATATATAAAACCAATAATAACTTAGCTTGAGAAAATCGAAATAATTGAAGATGTTTAGAATGTTTAGATTGTTTAGATTGTTTAGAATTAGTTTTAGGTAGTAAGAATTGTTATACAAATGAATACTAAGCATTCAAAAAATCCCATCGGTTCGAGAATAAGTGCAGTCACCGTATCGAAATTTCGCTAAACAATCAATGTTTGATATTAATTTAGCGGGGCTCGTGCTATTGCCATTAACTCGAGACATATTACCTCGAAGAAAAATTCTAACTTAAACTAACTAAAGCTAACTGCCAGACAAATGTTCTTGAAAATGTATGCTATGATTAAATATTCTTTAAACTATTGGAGACCCCCACACGCAATCATTTATCGTGGTGTTTATTTCTGTAACTTCATCAAAATTCATGCATTTCATTTGAATTCATTTTTTTTTTATGCTTAACTACCAGAATTAATTTTTATAGTTCTTCGGTGAAATACTGTCATATATGGGCGACGTGGCGATCAACGTGTTAGATTCAACGGTACTGGTAAGTAAAGTATTAATACTCTTGACGCTTTGTGTGTAGCTAAGCTCGGTGTTGTCGGTACGGTATTAGTCCCATCGCTACTCGTGGTTAGTATGGTCACCTACTCGCCCTCCTCTTTGCTGTTCTCCGCTGTTTCGATCCCTGTCGGCGTTTCCCGGAAACGAATTGCGCGACGACGCGCCCGTGACACCTCCGCAAAAATTACGGACGCCACGTGACGCCCGCCTTCCAAGGTCGCGACCGGAATGCGCCACTCCTCGTGAATGAACGGTCGCTTTTTCTTTTAAGGACCTTATCACGCCATAACGGAATACGAATAGAATGTCCACGGTTCCTCGAGGAAATCGACTTTCGAGATGCGCGCTATTATTTGCGCAAACTTTTCGTACATACAAACCAGCACATTTTGTACACCATAACTCGATAACGTAACTCGGTGTTTTTCAAACCTTTGGTAGACCGTTCTTTTAGAGAAAAAAAAAAAGTTCTGTGATAAGGATTTATAAACTAATTTGCTTGCTACTCGTAGAATTTGAAAAGTTATTCATAGAAACTGCTGGCTAATTAAAACCATTATTTTCGTTCTTTCCTGCGAATAAAAAAACAAGTTCGACATCGACTGCCTTAAAATTTAATCCCAGACTGATGAGTAGACTGCGGATTTTTGTGCATTTATGGTAAGTATAAATACGGGGAAATCAATGAAAATGTCCATAAATGCAAATGAATGTAAAATATCAACAATAATATATATGTTACACCATCTAGAAGATAGGACAAACTTTTACTTAAGCTTAAATTCTTTTTCTGTATCTATGAAAATATGAATTTGTATAAACATCCGAAGTCTACCGGTAAGTTCAACTTGAAACAATAGGTAACGGTGTATCAAGCATGTCAAGATGAAGAGATACGATGAAAGTAGAGAATGATTTATTTGTTTTAAAAAAATAGGAAATGTCTTCTTAAATTTGTTTACCGGACGTATAAATTAATCCTTCGTTAACCCCACACAAAAATGAGCCATTCGATGTTCAGGAATTTAACGATGAAAAATATGTCAAGGGGGTAAAAAAAGAAGCATGAAGGTAACATCATATATATTAGAGTTTCCTCATGAAACTAACAACATAGTCGATAACTACAATATAATTGACACTCTGAATAAGATTAAGTTGAATTTAACGTTTCTTTAATTAATTCCATTTATTTAAAGTTTTCATTGCATAGTAAGAAAATAGGATATTAAGAATATAGGAAAAGAACAGAAAATATAGGGCATATCAATTATCCCAAAATTAACGAAGAAAGTTCGATAATAGACATTTTATTTTCTGTGCTGCAAATTGCATGGTCTCGCAAATATAGTAACAGTGAATCGCAGTAGTAAACTGGGTTAATGTAACTGATCGGATCTGATCGATTTGTATTACCGTAGAAAAGAGCGACGAGGGTGGAAGCAAAAATATCGTACTTTTGTATTTGATCGTTGACCATTAACCCTTAAAAGATTATATTTGGAACGTTTGAAACTCCCTTCGGTGCAATCATACAATTTTTCTGTTTGTATTTCGGAAATTATTTGGATAAAATCTTTGATGTATAGTACATTGGATTATTTCAATATTGTAGGTACTTGTTAGAATATTGTAATTTGATTAGTCTGATTTGAAATGAATGCGATGAATGATTTCAATTCTCTTCGATGGTGTATTCTTGAACCTGAGTAAAGCATAGCAAGTAATAAAAAAAAGGAGTATATGAATAGCTGTAGAGACGATTACTAAAATTATACTGTGAATATTAAAAATTAGTAGAGTAAATGTAATTAAATTTAATACTTCTCCGAATTTATTAAAAATCGTCCATAAAATTGCGTAGTCAAAAGAAAATACCATTCCAACATGCTCTAAAGATATCAAATTTACCGAAACAAAATTACCTGAATTTCCCAAATAATATAATAATACATTTTCGTTTGAGCATAATCGCCAGTTACTCCCACAATTCTACTCGGAAAACCAATCGTTCGAAAATTTCTGCGCCGCGCTATACGTAGAATTTTCAGAAAGCCTCGGCCGCCCAATGCCAACAATACCCTCGGAAGCGTTCTAGGGAATCGATAGGAAAAATGGGAGTTCGAAATAGACCGCGAATCGATAGACGCCTCTCTGTTACCTCATTTCAACCAAACGGGGCATCCGGGCGCGGTATGTCCGTCATAAAGAAATTGGGCGCGTCAGTGGAGGGACGGGACGCGTGGAAACTCCATTCACTTGGTATCGCAACGTTCGAAAACTTTCGCGGAACACTTGAAACTTCGTCGACCGTCAGGGGTTCGCGGGGTGTCCTGTTCGTCGTTCAACGCGTCATCGTTCGAGCGTCAGACCCGAAATGGCCCACTTTCGCGCGAATTCGCGTTGAAAATTCCGCGTGTCGCAACACGACGCGCTTATCCGCGCTTGGTGACGCCGAAACGTGGTATCGCGTGGCGGTAACTGAAACGAACGTTTCCCGACGACGGTATCGACAGCGCCTCCCTCGTCGCCAACGACGACCACGACCACGACCATCGCGACCGCAACGTCGAAAGGAGGTGGCGAAGACGGCGACGAGGACGGCAATGCATAACGCCCGAAATAGCGTCGTCCTTGGCTGTACGCGTGACGTCGTGATGCCGTCGGTCGGTCGATGACGGACGGGGGCGGCGTGGTGACGTCAGAGTTAATGCCAGAGCCAGGCAGCGTCGCGACGACACCCCGGAGTTTGCGCGCGGGAACGATCCGCTCGTGCGTCAAGTTTGAATGAACCCCAGCGCACCGCGAGGGAACACTCGCGCACCTTCCGTCTATGGGCGTCTGTGTGTATTCTTTCGATCGACGAGGGAACGCGGGAGGGCTGCTCTGATCGATTAAATAGACACTCGGCTATGCAAATCGCACGTCGGATTGCGTCTCTGTGACGCAGTCGTTCCTGGTTATAGTCGTAGGTGAATTTCGAGACGCGTTTACGTAGCGAACAACTCACCGAATCACGGAATTCTGACGTGCGAACGGAAATCATTCTTCCCTGTTAATAGCGCGCTGACTCCCATTTCGTTACAAGACGACACCCCCTGTAGTCGTGGAAATCGCCACAACTTTTAGATGTTCCCGATGAAAGGTATTATGTAGCATTTTTCTCCTTATCCGTGGTTCCATCGAGTATACTGTTTCGTTAACGCTCTGATGTAGCAATAAGGAATGTAACGGTTAAGCGTCTTAATATATTTACATTTAAGTTCAACTATTTGGATTAACCCATCCACTGCCAACTACGAGATAACTCGTAGTTCACATTGATTGCAATTACTCGAGGGATAAGTTTATAGCTTTTTGAGTCACAAATTATTGCAAAAGATCACAAATTTTCTTTTTACAACATCAAATTTAATACCACTTTTTATTATGTAAATAGTAACCTGGATTGCACATCTCTATTAAATCTTGGCGCCCGAGGCAAAACGCTTGAAATTACCCTGCCAGTGAATGGGTTAATAACGTTAATTGCTGTTGAAGTTAAAAATTAAGAAATAAAACTAATTACTTGAACGTAGATGTTTCAACTAATCCTAGGCACGGTATTTATTGATCGGAGTCACTTGGAACGTTTGTCGTGATTACTCTAAGAAGCTTCTAATTATCTTGATAATATTTATGAAACTAAATCAATAATGCTCTTTTTAAACCAGATGATCTGGTTATACCTGAAGCCCATTACCAAACATATAGGACATTTGTTCTATTTTAAATGGCGAATATTCATTCACCATTTAAAGTTTATTCCTCAAGAGGCTAATAGATATAGGGAGTAGAAATATTTACAACAATACGTACGAATATGTACAAATTTAATATCACTTTTTATTATCAAAATAATAACCTAGATTGCACACATCTACTAAATCTTGGTGTCCAAGGCAAAATACTTTAAATTTGCCTGGCAGTGAATGGGTTCACTTCTAAAGCACAAGAATGTATAGATTAAACATGAGTAAACTAAGCAGATGAATCGAAGACTTTGGCGTAAGAACCTCCGAGATAAGGCAACAGAATGAAAGAATCCATTTATTACTATCCTAGAAGAAGAAAAAAGTAGCGTCACACGAAAAAGTGTCATTCCTTTTTTTGACTTATTTTTACATGTAATATCACTCTCTGCTCTCCTGTACCCCCCGTTCGGCTCCACCCTGTATATTTAATTAATTAAATATCAAAGGAGAATATAACATTAGTTAAGTGCTTCAACATATTCACCATATATTTAATTAATTGAACTAAACATAGTTCCCTTCTGAAGTACAAATGCCAAGTACAAGTAACTGAGGGTCATAGGTAAACTAACCACGTGAATCGAGAACTTTGATCCAAGGACATTAGAGATAAGGCAACAAAGACGAAAAATCATTTTTTATTCAGAAACGTGCCGAAATGAAATGCGATATTTTTAATAACAGAGAGGAATAAAATACTAATTAAGTGCCTTGATATATTCAACTAATTGGACGAAATATAAATCACTTCCGAAGGAGCAACTAAGGACAGAAATAAAGTGAACAGGTGAATCGAAGGCTTTGACGCAAGAACCTCAAAGATAAAAAAAATCCATCTATACCTATCGGAAGCACGTTTTTGGTCTAGAAACAGGTCGAAAGAACCGATTATCCGGTATCGATCGATTCATTTTATGTGGGGATCGATCGACGGCGCACAGACGCGTGCGAAGTGAAATTATAGCCAATGGCGTATCAAAACACACGCGTGGAATACGTTTCCGCGGGTGAAATCTATTTCAGGTGAAACAAGGCCGTGCGTCAGCCGGCCGCGTTACACATTTTTACTCGGTTCGCCCGAATTACCATAAGCCTCTGGAGCATGTGAGTCGCAGACGTAGCATGCATCGCGTACGCGGCTCGTTCTCTTTCTTTATTTTCCCCTCCGCCGTCGTTCTCTGTTCCTTCAAAATCAAATCGATCGATAGATCTCGTGCTAATCAACCGTGTTGAAACACGACGAATTAAGTCCTCCCGGTATTTATAGCGCCACCGTCTGACTACTGACCCTTTCACCGCTGGCACGCGCGTTCATATGCATCAACGTCACTTATCGATTCCAGAGTCATTATGCGCGAGTCACAATCTCATTACGCGGCTCGAGTAATCTCTCGCGGTTCTACGCGAGTTCTCTGCCCACGCGCGATCACGTTTTCGGTCCCAGCGGCAGACCAAATGGTTGCGGTTCCAAACGCAGTGCGGGATGAATTGATAAACCCATTCAACGTTTTTGTTCATGTTTAGCCCTTTACACTTGATAGGTGTTTCTATACCGATACGCATATTTTATACCGCGACTCCATAGACGCCGCTACGGCGACAGATGTGATATTAACCCTTTTCGATCTGAGCGCTTACAGTTAGAGACAAGAGTACTCGTTTGGTCGAAGCGCTCACTGGGTGCAGCTATGACATACGCTCTTAAATGAATGTCTAAATGAATTTATTTTATAAATAATGGAATGGAATGGAATTCTGCAAACTATTTTCTTAAGTATTTCGTTACGTATACTTTCTATTTATATTCATTTATAAAAGACGTATCACTATTAAAATGATATAGAATCAACCCTTAGTTAATGTTCGTTTCTACGTGGTCCTGGGATCTTTAATTACGAATGAATTTTCATCATTTCGTGCAATTCATCCCATCGACTGTACGTCGCTTGGATCAATTTTCAGAACGCTCCTTCGTATGGCAAGCAATTTCGAAGTTACGCAACGCACAACATTGCCGCCGCGATCGATCGACGTGTATCGACAAGCAACGGTTTACAATTAATCGTGATTGCAGCAGGAATCCTCGTCGTATTCCAGGCAAATGGCTCGGAACACGCGTTCCTCCCGTAAACGTTGCGTTTCGACGAAAGTTTTGTCGCTGGAATTACGACGCGGGCATCTGTGCATAATTGAAGAAGCGGTATAGCATTTATGCAATATGAAACAACCGCCTACACCACGCTGCGTCTTTCCATCCCCGTTCCTTTGGCCGTCGCGGTGGTCCCCGCTCAATTTTCTGATCGCGTGTCTCTCCACGGAAACAACGGGCTATTTCTGCCCACGCGAAACCGCAACTTCATGAAAAACGCAACACCGCGATCGAGCAGCAACCTGTCATCGGCTCTTCGATTCGAAGCCTCGACATCGACACTCTTAGGATTACGTTTGCTAAAAGTCGATTCCAATCGAGTCGTGGAAGGTACGAGTACATAAGCGTTATTAAAGTGCAATCCTTGGAGAAGAATTGTGCAAAATTTCAAATAAAAATTCATGAAATTGCGGAAGGTACGAATGTATCGTGCAAAAATCTTAGACGACCATCTGAAGCTTGCATTGCTCTTAAATAAATCTATGATAATAGAATAAATATGTATATTTGATATTATGCTTTATATATACTAGAATATTACATATACATATGATAGAATTGTAAATAAATGATTTAAAGGAGAATGAAATACAAAGAGTTATGAGTTGGCTACTTGAAAATCCTGGGTAAAATGTTATTAAACATGTCTGTGCTTATTTCGAACGAGCACAAAGAGAAAGAGAGGCAAAAGATGCAGATGGACTGTTTGAGGTATTATGAACCGAATGGCGAAACATTCCATGCGAAATAATTACAAAATTATATGAAAGTCGTTTCAGCTTTCAGAGAAAAACATTCAAGATAAATTTATAACAGAATTACAGAAATTGAAATATCTTCCCTTAACAACAAGCATCCTTCTCAAAGAAGCCTAGTTTGGAACCTCTTGCGATTATATTTCAAAAACTGTAACTTAAATATTTAACCTTCAGCAACAATGTATTCTGTAATATGCATTATATATTATGTATTATGTATGTATTATTCATATAGAAAAATAATCTCTACATAGAAGTTCTAGTTGCATTAAAAAAATTTTATTAGTATGAGTAATATATATATAGTATATATAGTACTTTGCAAAGTACCATTTACATTTCTATCGCTGAAGAAAATGTACAAATTTTGATGTAGCTTATATAATTTATTTCACCAATATTTTCTTCTAGTATATTACACATTATGTATTCTTAATTTATGTATATTATACACATAGTTTATTTTTTCAACATAGATTTATTTAAGTGTAATCTAAGCTTCACACAGTGGCCCCAAGACTTTTGCACACTATCGCAGATATTTTTTGTGTTAGGTAAGATTGTTGACAACAGAATTTGCATAGCCGAGTGTACGTTGTTAGACGAGACGTCGCGATGTGGACGCGATGAATCGTCGGTCGTTCATCGTTCTAGCACGCCGAAAACGTGAAAAGTGTAACGGCACGTGATGCACGGTCGTCTTCGTCGTTTCTTTAGCCGCCTCTGTGCCCCGGCCAAGCAGCCGCGGATCGCCCGCCTCGTACGTATATTTAGTTTGCCCAGCAAAACAATGCAATTGGCCTCTAGGAAGCGCTGCCCGTCCCACGGGCACTTGCCGTCAAAATACTATTCAATTTTACGATTCGACGAACGACTTCGACTCCCTCGCCCACTTAGAAATGTCGTTTCGTCGTACGAATGTCCGACACGCATTTTATGAACTAGCAACGATAGATTGTAACGCGAGTTTCGTTCGCGAGAATACATCTTGAAAACAATTCCCACTGCGAATCTCGTCCACAGTGTACAAAGAAGACCAGCTGAGGATATTTTTGTCTGTCTGACGTTTATCAGGCATTTGAAAAGACGGTGTTACCATTCAAATCGCCGAAAATACGGCTGCTATCTCAATATTTTAGAATAAATATAAAAAATGAAATCTATAAGTAGCTTCTGTCGAAAAATATCGACATTTATCTCGAACATAGTTGATTGAAATATAACTCTTGTCAACAAATATTTGCGTTAATCTCGAATGAGGAAGACTTAATAAAAGTTAAAAAGAACAAAAGTTTGTATCAGTTCCAATTACGAAACGTTCATCCCCGGTTGAATAAATATTTAAGAAACCGTAAGTTTTTTTATGAAACCTTTTATTCTAGAATATTATAAAGTGCACTTCATGGAGAATTTAGCTGTGATACTCTTTCTGCATCATATCTCGTAACCATTTACGTCTCGACGTTCTCGTAAAAAGTCTAATAAAATCGATAAAAACTTTAAATATCCAACAAAAGAAAGATAGTTGATCCAATTCACTGCTTTAGTGCAAATAACTCCCAAACGTGGGGTCAATTCTGTATGCAAGGTATCTATAAATCAAAGCGACCTAATGTTGCGCATCGGTCAATATTACCTTGTTACTTCGTGAACATCGTGACCCACATCTTACATTCCCTGTTAATGGTAAGATAATTGCTCGTAATAAAATGCATTATGCTTCATTATTTCGCGCAATAATGGGGAAGATTTTATCACCGATTGCGCATGCCGCTCGGGCAGAGGAATGCCGCGCGCGGTGCGCCGAGCGTTTAAAAAGAATTAAGTAGTTACAGACGTGCCAGCTCAGACGGCTGACTCTATGCACGTCCCGCTAATGTCTGAGTTTGATTGCGGCTAACTACTTGCGCCGTGAAACGTCCATCGCGCTATTACATGGAGGCTTTTAAAAGATTACGAGAGTAGTGGTGGAGGACTATCAATAGTACTATCGAGACTACCGATGGTTTTGCACTGTCGGAAACGCTGTTGTAGTTATGAATATGACAATTTGCAGTAGTATAGGTAACACGATCGAAATCGAAGCATATTATAATCTATACATATAAATGAAATTAAAGTGTCTGTCTGTGATTTCGAAATAATGTTTTTTTTTAAGCTCGTATCTGACTTTTCACATCTTGCTAAAATTCAAACACGTTTTTGCAAAATGTTTGTCTGTGTGTCTGTCTGTTTTAATAGGCTTATGTACACTATCCCTGAGTAACATAGGCTATGTCTTAGTACGATAAAAATACGTTTTCAATTTGAAATCTCAAAATTTGTAAATCATGTCGGAAGAAAAGCGATGCTTGGCTGTTTTATCGACGTACGCTGAACACCGACACAATACACATAGCTTTTATATTTAAACCACGATAACGTTTCGAAATGAATTGAACGTTATAAGGTGAACTTTATGGGTAATTTTTAGGTACAATATATCAATCTTTATAAGAAAGAATCATTTTACCATCTGGAACATTTCACGAAGATAAAATTTGCCCTTACAGCATGTTATTTGGTCACATAATTTAGGAGATAATGGAAAATGGAAATAATTTAGAGAGAAATGAATTATAGGTCATTCATCGCACGACTGAATTCGTGCATTAACGTTTACATTTAAAAATCTATCTCTACATTACACCCAGTTAAATGCGTTCAGCTGTTACGAAATACCTAACTAAATATTTACATAAACGCTACAATAATTATTGCATCTAAGCGAGCGAACAATACAATCACGAATGTGATATGGAATAGGAATAATATTCCACGCGGGTGAAACCGCGGGGCGCAGCTAGTTAATTAATAAACAGCAATATTTAGAGGAATGTAATGCGCTACGAGATGGTAACACATTGGAAGGTAATATAATTGGTAACATTAATAAAATCTACTTTCGGTGAATTAATTTCATTCTTTAAGCTTATTTTTTTAGACCAATGACAACGATGAACTGCCTACGATTTGTGAATTGTGTTCCAAGTATTTTTGTATACCGACAGGATCTGTTGAATCTGAGAGAACATTCAGTGCTACTGGACAAATAATTTCAGAAAGACAATATTTATACATATATGAATGGGTTAAATGAATTTGTTTAGATCTAATCGATATTAATCAACTGTACAATATAATCGAGCTAATAAACAATTACAATATATACTAAACAAAATTAGTTTCACTAAGATCATTAAAAATGAAACAAGATTTAGACAAATTACTTGGAAAAAATCTATAGTGGTCAAGTGAAAAATATTTCAATCGACTACGGAACAGTTGTCTCAACTGACCCAATCACATTATTGAAAATGTTTAATTTTATAGGTAAAAAATAAATGTTGTAAGTAGGTAGTTAACATTCTAAAATCAACTAGGATATTCATAGTTACAATAAGGTGAATTAAATAGAAAATGGAACAACAGTTTTGAATTAAACAAAATAAAAACATTTAGGAAACTTACTTTTCGCGTTAAAAAAAGTAATATGCTCGAATAAAAGCATTCCAAGTAGACAAATAAGTGATATATAGAAAGTGACAGGTTTAAACACGACTACTGGCCCCCTTTCTCCTCAAAACTCTGTCCCTCCCATTAACCATTTTTAAGAAATTTTTCTTGTTTCTATTAACCCATGTTTCAATTGATCCCACTATCCCCTATTTTTGAAATACTAACTTTTAAGAAAACGTCCCCTCTCCGCGACGCATATCGAGTGGCCAGCACGGAACCGTTCCGATCTCGCGCCCGATATCTTTGCATCGGCTCCTACCCCTTTCCTTCCCGTCCAGTCGTCGAACGCATATTCTCGTTTGTCTCCCCGCGCCCGAAACCGGCGTATATCGCAATCACGTGCCCACGTAACGGTCAGAGTGACAGCCGATCGGCCATCGATAGCGAAAACGCCGCGACTTAACGGGGCACCGACGCGACACGACCGGGGGGACCCCGTGGCTGTTTAACGCGCGGAAGTCATAAGCCCGTTGATTTACCATTGTCACGGCCGTTACTCTCGCGAACCTGACAATCGGTTTTCGCAATTCGAGCGCAGGCTTCCCCGCCGCAACGCTGCAGAACCGGTGACCGCACCTGCACCTCGCTCTCCGACAGCACGGTTATATTTGTTCGTTCTCTCGTGCTCTCTTCTTTCCTGAGCGGGCAGGTCTCGTGCGGGCCAACTATGCACGCGGAAAAGAATCGCCTGTCTTGCACTCGGCCGACTGCCAGACTATATTTACCTTAACGTGCCGATTACACCTGTAAAGAGTCCTATCGGGACGGGCCATTCCCGATCGAAACCGCGCTACCGTGCTCGAATATGGAATCTGTCGCTGGGTCCAAAGAAATTGGCGCGGATGAATAATTGAAAATGCCTCCACGGCCGTGGCGAATCCGACTGAGAATGCCTACTTTAATTTTCACGTCGATTTTGACGTTTTATTTTCGGGCTAGCGTTAACGTCGCCGACGCATCAACGATTCCGCATCTTGTATTCCGTGCTTATTCCCTTGAATAGAAGTTATATGAACTGTTGTCGCTACCAAGGAAACTAGTACCCGGTTAATTTACAATTGTTTTGAAAATCAAGACCGTTAAGAAATCAGTTCACGAATTTTGTTAGGTGTACTTGTCTTATCAATCGGAAACATTCTGGGAGGAGAAAGATCTTGCGAATTGTTTCTTGGGATAAGGCATGTTTGATTTGTGAATTACGAACTACTACGTCATGTTTGATTTGTGAAAAAGTGAACTACGTCTCTTTAGAAGAGCAGACGCAAACGTTTGATGGGTATGATAACGATGATGGTGGCGATCGATGGAATTGTCATTGAATGAGAGCAAACGATAATGAAATGCCTCATGGAACAAATGTATACGTAATTTTTGCATTAAATACGCCAAAAAATGAATTACCTTTCTCTTTAGAAGAGTCAGATGTAAACGTTCGATAGTTACGATAACGATGATGGTGGCGATCGATGGAATAGTTATCGAATGAGTGAGAATGGTGTTTAATCGGCCCATGGAACGGAGAACGTCGAAAGTGATAGGAATAGCGATAAACAAGAGTCGGTTACGATCGCAATTTTTGTAAGAACCGCTATACCGTATATAAATCGTTGCGTTCAAAGCTAGCTCGTAGCCAATCGCAGAGCCACAACCTTTAGATCCTTTTCGCGGCTCAAATCGATTGGATAAGGTGAAACGTCGAGCGGGGAGAAATCGTCCCTTCGCTCTATCGTTCGCACCTCATCTTCGCTTTTTGCTCGCTCTTTCTGCTTTAATGCCATGCCCATTAACCTTTTTCGTTATCCAGCGAGAACGCACGCGACGAAGTCGCGCACGCTATTGTCTTTGAGTCTTTTGCCCGTTCGAAGAACTGTTTAAAGGTCTCTGTAATTATTGTTGATAGAACGAAGACGGACAAGTTACGGCGGGATCAAAGACGCGAGACAAAGTAATGCAGCAGCAGTCAACAGTTACAAGAATAACGTAAAATAAAATTGGTCAGGAAATGAAAATTATAATTCGAATGAAGAATGAAAATTGCTGGATTGAATTGGATACTGCATGATATCAGACGTAATTGTAACGAGCCATTTGTTAGTCGTATTTAAAGTTTTCGACCAAACTCTTGTAGTTGTCTCCGTAACTATAGATATGGGTTAATCTTCTCTTGAACATCTGATTTTCATGAGTGGCGGAATGTAACATACAAAGTAATATCATATATTGGGATTGAACTGAATTTCTTAATATTAAACCTTAACGTTTTTTATTTTTTAACCATTGGTGACGATTCCCTTTAGGAATAAGTTATTCTCAGAAATAAACGAATATTCTAAGATGGATGGAATAATATTCTTTCGAGGAGCGTCAAAATCAATGACGTAAACGTTGAGGTTAAATAGGAAGAAAGAAGTTTAGACCAAGTGAACCAATTTAATGGAAACAGCATTCAGGTAAGTCAAAATATGGAATTAAAATTACTTAGAAAGTATAATGATATGGCAAAATATCAGAGTGCATCACCACATTATTTCACTTTGCAAATATCTATCAGTTTATATTTCAATTTATCCAAGTAAAGGATTTATTTTCTCCCGTAGTTCTTCGGTGCGTGATATACAAATTTGACTCTTGTAAATTATGCTATACCGATACTTTCGAAGATAACCACGAGCGGTTGATCGTAAATGTTGTACACGAATAATAAATGGCTGATTATAATTTAAATGTCATAATTACTCGGAACGTTATTCGGCTAGCAGCTCGTTTTCGTGCTATTTTAAAATGCTCCGCCATTTTGCACTCAAAATCTCCGCCTCCGGCGCCTTTCGGTCGCAGCAACGATACTCGATCGATCAAAAACTCGCACCGCGGCGAGTCTACTCGATACCACCGCACATCCGACGAAATAGAGAAACGTATCGTTCGAGCCACCAAAATTAAAATTCGATCCATCTCCATCGTCATTATATCGCCAACGATCCGACCGTCACCGCCACCATCACCACCAACCACCACCTTTAACCACAACCTGACAGCCATCAAACGACCGTGTGCAATCCTTCCTTACACGATGACAAAATATGCGAGACGGTCCCAAGGTCTTTGCTTTTTTTTTTTTTTTTTGTTTAATTTGTTTTTGTTTTTCGTATGACTGACTTACACTTGTTCCAATGATCGTGACGTTGAGTCGCGTGATGCTCGAGGTTCCGATGATGGTCATGGTTGTTGTTGGTGTCCGCAGCGATGGTGACCTGGTGGTACGGTGTAGTCGGCAGATGGATCGTCGTCGATCGATCTCGTTGATCGTGATCGCGTTCGTGATTGTGATCGACGAGTAGATGCCTGCCGGTCGTAGCACGCTGGTGGGTGGTCGCGGCGCCGGCAGCGGCTGCTTCCGTGGCCGTATCCTCGACGGTACGCATCGCACGTACGATCAGCACACTCGCGCCTCGTTTTTGCTCGTCTCATTCACCAACCAGTCGGATCACACGGTGCCCTGGCTATCCCGACGTGTCTCTTCAAATGTCCGATCGCGGACGATCGATGGCCGCGGCGATCGCGACCATCCCACGGAACGATCTAGCGCTCTTTCCTTCCCTTTCGCTTCCTGCCCTGGTGCGCCTTTCACGCAGACATGGCAAGAATCTTACTACAACGATAAACCGCGTCGGTTCTATCGGATAAGCTCGATTCGCTTAACGCGAAACATAGTAAGAGTTTCAAAAGTTATCGATCTTTCATCAAGAATCGCGTACTTAAGACGTTCACCGACCGGCTTCTCGGCGACGAATCCCGATAGCGCTGTGACCCGTATACGGGCCATGGACTGTGAACGCGTTAAAGTTCTCGGACCGTATATCTTTCACCAAGCACGAAGGCTTTCGTTACCGGGAACTTTTTATTCACATGAAAATTTCGCTCATCTCTAGTTTCTCGCCTAGACGGAGAACCGATTAGAAAAACTTACACGTGGCGGATCTGAAGTGTCGCGATTTGGCGCGAGACTCGTCAGGACCGCAGAAATCGATAGTTAGGATTCCTGATGCCGGTCGGTAGTCCGTGATCAGAATTGGTTGTCGAGAACGATCCACGATGGTTATTCGTTCTAGCGACAGTTTCTAAGGAGTCTTTCAGTGACGGAGATTCGATGCGTGCCCGCGAACAAGGTGGACGAGATGATGAACGACGAGTGAAAGTGAAAGGGGATGAAACCGCGTCGACGAAAGCTCGTCCAGTCGATAATTCTCACGGCTACGTAAACACCGGCTGCGCCAGTCAGCGGTACGTGGAATTCCTCGACTGTATCGTTATCGACGCGGAGCAGAAATGATTGCGAAGCGGGAGAAGAAACGTACGTGCTCTACGATCCACCCCGAAAGGCACACACACAACTCACCCACAGCACATGGAAACAGAAACAGAAGCGACGACGACACACGTGTTATCACCGACCTGTGTGAGCCGTCGTAGGGCTAGAAGAGGCCTTCCTGACGTCTTCGGAGGTCAGCGCTCCATCAAGGAGCCCGAACAGTTCTGCCTTGGGCACTCGCATGCAGACTCTTGATCAGTAACTCGTCAACTTCTAATTTATCGTTCCTCCGTTATCGACATCATTCTTTCAGTTTTCGGAGTGTACGTCTCCCTATATCGAACGGTGTCGAACTTCTGTACGGATCGGCTGACCTTGCGACTCGATCTACGCGTTTGGTATCGGTTTCGTCCTCTTCTTCTTTTGGAGAACCGAGGACAACAGGAAACGGTCGAAAACTTAGCACGAGATTCGAGGTCTTCAGACGATCTTCCTTTCCTTTTCTCTCGTGAAAAATATGAACTCTCGTGAAACAGTCAGAAAAGCGTAACACGAAACTTCGAGGTTTCCGGAAGGTACCGGAGTTCCTCCTCCTCTCCGGCCCTTTGGAGTATCAAGGGCAACAGAATGCAATCGGGAAGGTAGTACGAGACGCACGGAGTCCCGTACGCGAAACCACGCGGTAGCCCTCCCTCTCTGCCGCTGGTCACGCGAAACTCAAACACAAACGTCCTTGGCTGCACCACCGGGTTTCTTCCTCGCGTGTAATCCCAAGTTTTCTCACTGGACGCGCGTTTCCACGGGCCGATTACGCTGCACGCGGAAGTAGCGAAACACCAGACTGACGGACACCCCGACAGGATAGATAGTTAAAGTGGACAGAGAGTAGCGATAGATGAAGAGAGAAGAAAACAGCACCGGACGTGTTTAACAAGAAAGCGACACGCTCTCGCACGGGTGGCCGGCCGCCGCGTAACTGAGTCCGGATCGCGCGCGTTCCTCCGCTATATTAAAACCGTAGCGTGTGTAGCGACGGCGGCGAACGGCGAACGGCGCTAACGATGACGTCACTCACGGACGTCATAACCCGGGACGCACACACGACAGCAGCCGGCGGATCGATGGACCTGGCTCGAGTGAGCGTCCCTATTGGCCCACGCGGCTGATGATGCTGCTACGATGACGTCAGCATGCCACCTACCGATCACCCGTCCTCCCACCGCCCGGCTATCTCAACCCCACGCAACCCAACCCAATCTAACCCGACCCGACCCAACGGCGGCACGCGGACCACCGTTGCTCGGCCTCTTCTTCCTTTTTCTGTCGTCTTTCGTGGAAGCGAGAACCACCTATCCGTCTTTTCTCCTCCGCGATTCTCGCGTTTCTTCCTTGTCCCCCCGCTTCGTCGTGGTATCACCATTCCGCTTTCGACTTATTTCCATCTTCTGCCTCTCCCTTCTCTATTCCCGTGCTTCTCGTTTTTGCTTTTGCTTTTGATTTGACCCGCTTCCGTAGGATCTTCGCGCTCGGAATGTTCTTGGGCTGTGCGCCACGCGCTGCCACCGGAGACGCTCGCTTCTGAATTATCGATGAACCCGTCGATTAAAAAAGATCGATGGAAGCTGACACGGCGGACATTGTGCTGCGCGACGACGGACCAAAATACCGGCCCGACGACATCGTTTGTTCACCCTCGCGCGATCACTGATGCGCGATCCTTATCAAGGATCCTCGATCCAACCTGCTGTGACGTTCGATTGATTACGCGCGCGACACAAATTGGACGCTATAATTGGTCGTTGGAGTACTTAACCTTTTAACAGCTGGGCGCTGGTACATTTATTTTAGATGCTCGAGGTCAAGAAAGTAACACGTATATAAACTTCTTTATTTTTGTTGTGGACTATTCTGTGAGATCCTTCACGTATTTGTTGGAGTTTTGCACGTATTGGGTTGGGGAATAAAAGTTCGTAGTGTTTTTCAATTTGCGATTGAAATGATTACAATATACATAACCTGAGAGGTGACGTTGCAATCATAGAGATATTAGAAGATATCAATGGAAATGTACCACTGTTAGAAAGAGAGAAAAAATAGCGATATTCTATGTATCTCTGTGCTTTTATTAATGTGAAAGTAAAATATACACGTAATTACTAAAAATACAAACAATAACCATTTATCATTACCATAAAAATCATATAGCAATGCACTGGTAGACAGAGATGGATTGGTTGCCGCGAGTTTCCTCGTCTTTTTAGCTCTAGTACAGTCAGATGTCTGGTTCCCCTATTCTATCTGTAATATCTCTATGGTTGCAACTCGACTTTCTTTGTGATTTGGTTGTAAATTTATGCAACGAATAAGGTGCATTTTCACCATTCGATGCTGTTTTATTTCTGGAAAGCAAATAACGCTGTTCAAACAGCAAAAAAAAAATACGTGATATTGACAATGATGCTATCGTAGTTGATTAAAAGTAATCTACATAAGACGACACGAGACATTGGAGGGATACTCCACATATCACATGTGAGCGTTGGAAGGCATTTTGAAAGACTCGGATACGTCAATCGTTACGATGCGTGGGTGGCTCACAATTTGACAGAAAACAAAGTCCAATCAATTGCATTTCTATCAGCGAAAATTGTTAAAATTGTTTTTTATACTAACGACCACGATGACCTTTCATTACCAGATTTTTAATTAGTCCGATAACTACAAAATTCTCTTAACGGGGAAAACTTCAATTCACTGGAATGCAAACGAGCTCAATTCTGAGTAAATGAAACAATGCCATTGTCTAAATAATGGGAACGGGTGGTGCAACAAAATAGCGTATGCAATGAGTTCCATAAATATTCGTTCCCTCTATGTTTATTGGAGAATTTCATGTAAATAAAATAATAAATTTAATTATTATTTTTAAATATAAAATTAATTATTATTTAATTATTATTTAATTATAATTTGTACATGAATAAACTTCACACATGTATATATCTAAAATGAAAAATCATTTGATCAGTATCATTTGATTTAGACAAATTTCTTTAACCTTTTGAGGAAAATTGACATATATCTTTATATCAAAATTACAATTACTTACGACCACCTTTTCATTAAAAAAAAATATGGCATATTAAAGTGAGATAGCATATTTGTATGTTAAAATCGACTTACAAATAAAAGTTGCTTTGGTTTGTGTGTATTCAATTGAATGAAAAAATCATCATGCTATCACTTGATTCAAATAAATTTCTTTTGGGACTTACAGTATGTAGTTGATACAATCTAGCAATAAATGAGAATATATAAGAATTATCTTTCAATTAAAAAATGCTATCAGCTTTTCAAACGAATATTTTTGAGTATGATTATTACAAAATAAGATTCCTAATCCATTGACTGATTCAACAGTGAAAAGGTTAAGGTAAACGTATGGTTTATTCCGATACCGATCCGAGTTTAATCCCTGATAAGACCCTGACATTTATACATTTCCGGCAGGCTACTGCCATCGGTGGAAAATACAAAGTTTCGGTTTTCTCGCTTTGGAACACTTCCTAACGTTATGTTTGTGTACATGTTGTAAACATACAAAGAAAAGTCCAGACTCGCCCCTGTCAGAATTACGTCGAATTTTGCGTTTGGAAATATTTTTGAGTAGAGGCACCAACTCCAGTAATATTGTTAGGTCATCCCATAAGTTCGTGTCGCAGATTATGATTATATTTAATAAAACACTATAGAAATTTCATAGCAACGGTATGGTGATTTTCCAAAGAAGGCGGAAGAACATCGCACAGAGAGGGCGATTACAAATTTTCATAACGCTAAAAGTATCTTTCACATAAAGGGTGTCTATTTACCACATTCTAATGGACTGTTACATATTTCAATATGAAAGTATTAAGTGATAATTTTAAGTCTAATTTAAACAAAGTAGCGAGCTGAAATAAAGTTATCAAGTTTCGTAAGGAGATCAACTTATTTGATAAAAATTTATCATAGTCAACGATCTATACTATAATGACTGAATCAAAGTTTGTAACATGTAATTTATAAATTACAGCAGTCGCTAATAACCTCTGTTCTTGAGGCGATTTTAAGTAAACGTATAAAAAAAAAGAATTATATTACACGATATCCAGGACGTACGCCTGGGAATATCATTTAGAACTCCTGCTGGACCAATTGTAATAGAAGAGGTAGAAATAAAAAAGTTTCTAATCTGTCGTAAACAGGAATTCTGCGATATCGAGGACTTACGTCTGACGATCCTAGTAAGTTGCGAGACAACGTTATTCTTTCGTTACAACCAGGCAACCTCGTGTTACAGGTGTTCCTGGATACCCGTGGGCAGCATCGTTGATGCATTCCGAAGATGTGGCAAGAATTTCACATCAGCGTTGCTTCATTCTCTTTATGCTCCCGGCTGAAGCTTAATGAAAGCTTCGTCGTTTTATAAATCAATTTCTATTATTAAAGCTACAGAATGGAGCAGCGGCAGCCGGTAAACGCGGATAATCGATACGAAAGGATTTCACGATCGATTGATACTAACGCGTTAAAGCTTGCCATGTTGCGCTCGGTAAAATTGCAAACGATGATATTATTACGGTGAACTATCGTACATTCTCGGAGCAGTCTCGCGGCATGATTATATCGATGAAAAAACGATGTTTACGCGACAAGTCGATATGCCGGTACGCCATGATCAATTTTGTAACAAACATATTCCCAGCACATTTCCCAGCACTAAGTACCGTTGATCAATATTAACCTCTTGAGAGGTATATACTGACGAATATGTGTACGTTTGCTTTTATAGCAAAAGTATCGTTATTTACGATCACAACACATTTTCGAATTAAAAAATACACAATATTAAAGTGGATCAGTATACAGGATGGACCAAGTTTGTTAGCATTACATATCGAGAAAAATGTCAAAGGAAAAAGATGAATGGTTCAAAGTGCATATTTGTAGGACCATGATTTTTTTATAAGTGCAGTGATGCATGTGCAATTGATAGTTGTATTATTTTTTTTTATGGAAATGCATATTTTTTTGTCTATATATTGAATCCTTTTTAATATTAGGATGAAGTGGTAAAAAAATCAATAGTTCACGAGATATTTTAAACAATTGTTTGTAATGAAGAAGATGCTCAAACTCTTCGTGGCGAAGGTGCAAACTCTTTTGTGTACAATGACGAAAGGATTCAACCTACGTAAAAGAAATTATGCATTTTCATTTCTAAACAATAATACAACTATCGATTGCACGTGCACCGTTGCACTTATAAAAAAAACATAGGCCTACAAATTTAGTATTGAACCAATCATCGTTGTTCTCTGACATTTTTCTCTAAATGCACTGATAACTTATTACACTTACTTGGCTCATCTTGTTTTTCTATATTGTTGGTATACTTTGAATGAAACGAACTATAAAAAAAATTGTTGTAAGAAATTTTAAATTTAAAATTCGTCCCTCAAGAAGTTAAGTATAATCACCTAAGAAGAATTATATACATAATAGCAGCGTTTGATTACTTTTTCGAAAATCAACAAATACGATGTTATAATAATATTAGAAATTTTTGTTACCGCGGTGCAATTATTTATACATGAAAAATACAGAACATTTGTTTCTCCCACGTAAATTGATATCACGTAACGGTAAAATGGCGCATAAAAAGTCCACATATATCAAATTATTATTGACCGTGTGAAATATAATCCGCGTATAAAAAGTGCCGAGAAAAATGGACGAACCAGTGTACTTTTATATATTGTATCCAAAATGTACAGGATCGATCCTCTGCGATAGGTATTGTTTGGATGTCATTTCTTTACTCGTGCAAGATGAATCTGAAAGCTGACCAAATCTATATTTACTTTCTAAATGAATGTAACAGAAATTGATAGAAAAAATTACCGAATATTCATATATAGCGAAAGATGAATAATTCGCGAGATATTTGAAAATAATACTCGCTTAAATTTTAATGCCGGAGCAGTGGTTGGAACTTGCAGACGACCTACTTAATGTCGCAATGCCGAAAAAACTGTTTAACATTAAACATATTTATTTCGAAGAATAATATCTTACGAAGTAATTACTTTGTGTATCCGTACGTTAATAGTATTAACGCAGAATGACTGGAGGATTCAGTTTACATAAGAAATAATCCATAATGTTATTAAAAGGAAAAAGTGCAATTACATCTTGCAGATCGCATTAAACCTTGCAAAATTTTCCGCCAACGATGTTGTTTATATTCACTCGAAGAAGAGCAAGATGTTCGCACTGCAGTGATCCCTATCCACGGTATCAGGAAGGTTGACAAAAGATCTAAGGAACGCTTTATTCGCATCGTTTCTAAATTTCGTAATGTAACTATTCATGACTGAAATCTGTAGCAGATTTTTTCACATACTCTTTGAAAGGAATCGAACAAATACCGCTATAGATTTTGTTGTACAATTACTTTCTTTTCAAAATTCGTTTCAAATTAATGTGACATTTTTTTTTAAATTCAATTTTACACCATTTAATTCACCGTCGAAAATTATATAAGAATATGTATTTTCAACATTGTTCTAGAAATTTACTGCTGCTTGATTTTTACACGAGTGTCCCCTCCTCTCCCTTAATGCTTTACTAGTCGACAGTCTATTAATCGACTTTTTGTCATGACAACTAATACTTTGTTATCTATTATTGAGATGGCATCGTACGCTGCCATTATTATATAAATTTTAATTTGAAAATTATTCTAATACACATTGTAGAATATAAATGTAGGAGTCTAAACGAAAAATAAGGCACAGAGATTCGAACTCACGATCCTCGGATCCACAGTCCACTGCTTTAGCTACACGACTAATCCCGCACCCTACGTTTTCAATTCTCGTTTGACTTCTTATTGTTGGGTGGTGGAGGCGTGGATAATACTACATTAATGTCATGAAGACAAAAAATATTATTAAATTGTACGTCCAACCACTAATGATTAGTAAAATGTTAAAATAAATAACTTCTCCATTTGGAGTCGATACAAATCGAGGAGAATTGTTTGCGTCCTCACTTAAATCGCTACCTTACAAATTACTGAACAATATAAACGGACCCTAATTGCCGCAGAACTTGAGATTATTTCCCCTCCTACCGTCTACGCTGAACATCGTTCGTTTGCAATAAACGTATTAGATTGACGTACGGACACGGGATTAAACACACGCAGAACTCGCCTGATAAGCACGCGTCTGGAAGTATTGGCAATTAACTATATATCTTCTGGAATTCTGTACCGTAATTACGTCACTGATGTCACCCTCACCGCACTATCCTCAGCGCCATTCGACGCTGCGCGCGCGTGGGTTGTTTGCTGATAGAGACGTCGGTGTGCAAACGACAGGGATTGAACAAGGAAGAAGCAAACAGGGGATGAAAAGTAGCGATGATATCGAACGTCTCGCGGATGCAGTTCAAACATTTTACAAAAGAAACTACATGAATTATCTGTACGATAACTTTGGGACACCAGAAATTATTCACATCTTTTTTTTTTGTACCATTTAATAGTTTTTCATACCTAGATTGCAAAAATGGAAGTTATGCGCATATAAAGTTCAGCACTTTTGTCATATTTGATTGATTAATCCGAAGCCATATTGGCTGTTAGGTAGAGAATGACATTAAAATGGTAAAACATACTACGAAAATACTGTCTGAGTAGTTTGAACCAGCAGAGCATCGGTAGAAGTCAATATGGCGTTGCATTAACCTGCGAAATGCGCCAATAGTGCTCAACTTTAAATACGAATAACTTTTAAACCGTTGGATTCCTAACATTAAAACTTAGATTTATGAATTCTAAGCATCAAAAACTATAAAATGGTAAATAAAAGTGAATAATTTTGAGTGTCCCAAAGTAACGTTCAACCCCTATTTCTACCGTGGCCGGAAAAATAGTTTTAAAGACGTATTTTTTATTTAACTCTTTGCACTCGAGGAATATTTTTCTAGTATCTACCAGCTACTCGAGATGCTTTCTTAGCATTCTATTGCCACAAATGCTAAGGTTAGATTGACTTTGAAGATGAGATCTCTAATTTGAGATTGGAAAATCAGGTTACAAAAATTAAAGCTAAACAGACATTATTGCTGGTTGATTTACTGCGTCGAACCTAGCGGTGACTGTGAGTCAACTCTCAAGTTATAGCATCGCGTTAAAATGTGACTCCAAGTCGCCTTTCGAGCGCAAAGGGTTAAATGCAAAAATATTTGACGTGGTACTACGTTGATAAATGCACGAAACAATTATATATACTTCATATATTGCATACAAGAACTGTATACAAAAGTTTGAAAACGGTCATTTGGCAGGTCGTGGTAAAATTAGTATCAATGTCTGTACATTATACAATCTGTATATCTGTCCATAGAACGGATTTGTAAGGATAGATATTTGTACAAATCCTGTTTCCTCGTTGAATTATAATTTCAACGTTGTTTGGCATTGTATTTCAGTCGCTTCATTTCAAGAAAAAAGGAGAAATCGAGGCATTCCCACGACGCGTATAAGTGATGCTAAACTTACAGGTATAAGCTAAGAAGCTCTACCTGCAGCTATATAATTCAGAGATCGAATGTAACTCTGTTTTTCGATTTATTAAGTGTCCAAAATACTGTAGATTTGTTGACGTTGGACTTGATCCCATTCCTGCTGGAAAGAGAGGGAAAACATCGGGAACAGCTGGAGAGAAGAGAGACGGAACTGCGATTCACCGTGTCGAGGGTTGTCGGACGTCGCTCCGCTCTCTTCCGTCTTCGACTCCACCACCTCTGCAGCCTTCATTCATGCATCACTCGAGCTACCCCGCGGCTCCCTCCTCGTCCAGTAGCACCCGTACCCTCCGCCAACCACCGTGACTGGTGCACGCGTGGCAGAGCGGAGGCGTTAGCACGAGCCCGACGTCGGACCAGTTAATCACCCGTAAGACGAGCTCGCTTCGACACGTGACGAGACAACAGAGGCTCCCGTGTCCGTATCCGTGTCGTGTCGAGCGGTGTCGTGTCGGCCACCTGTGAAACGAGCGCTGATCTGGAAGAGTCGAGAGGGAAGGATAAGGTCATTCGATCGGTTCGATTCTTTGGCGAGTAATTCAGCCGCACCGAAAGACATCTTCGTGCGACGGCGGATAAATTCGTGGAAAGAACTTCGACGAGTCTGCGATTCACATTACGGTAGACAAGCTTCTTATACACGGTCTATCCCAAAAGTTTCCGGTCTTTCGTTAAAACTTTCTCTGTATGGTAATAATTACAAATTTAGATTCATATCATTTAAAACACATTACAAATTTTACTACGATCGTACAGCTTTAAAAAATTCTGTAATGTAATAGCATTAATAATATTAATTTGTTTGTTGCATCTCCCCCGTCACTTTAATTATAAGAAAATTATTTACACCATATAATTTGTGTAATATACCTTTGAATCAAATAACTTTTACAAAAGCATTTCTTTGAAAGCTTTCTATCCTCATGAGATATTTAACCATTCCGATTTAAACGAAACGCCTTGTATGTGTTGATTGAGACCAATTTCTCCTGCCTTTTGAGTCACGTTGTTAACGAAACAATCCCAGCTATGAAACTCTAATATTTATAAACGTATGACAATCAGCTTCTACCGACATCGTTCAAGATTTTAATCGTGACCTTTTCAGTACTAACGCAGAAATAACAACATTTTCACCTGAAATAGTTTGTCCTCTAGTAAAAGCACCACCGAGGTAGCGAAGATCGAAGAGTCGTGTCAGAAAATCAGCTACCATAACTGATACTCCGGAGAAAAGCGCGTTAACTGAAGAGGAGTCAAATAAAAAAATAAAAATACAAGGAAATTATTCAAAGATAACAAACAAAGGAAAAAGTACAGATGGACCTAGGAGAATCATTAAAAACAATAATAAAAGCGACGATGAGCTTGGAATATTACTGTATTATTTGTTGTGATGCATATTTCAATTCACAGCCCAGAAAAGAATGGATTGAGTGTTTAATTTGCAAGAATTGGACTCATCTCGATGAACTGTGTGACAGTTGTTGATTTAGTGTTATTTTTGTTTAAAGAAGACATATTAGTATTTGTTAGATATAGAAATAAATTCTTGACTTTTTTACAGTAAACTTACCATTCATTCATAATAGAAAATCATACAACTTTTAATTTTCCCTCAGTCACACTTTCCAAAACAGCACGTATAGTTGCAAAAACAAAATATTGAAACTACTCGGTGTGTTTTATTACTACAAACATGTTTGTATCTGATCCAGAATTGAACAAAAAAATTGCCTACCACTGTTCCAGATGCACGCGTTAAGGATACCGCTTCGTATAATAGCGTTCAAGAGAGTAGCGACTCGAAGAAAGAAATTAATTGCACGGAGAATTCAGGGTCGTGTAATATTTTGAACGAATGCTACAGCGACCTCGGCAAAAGATAACGATCGCCCGTTTGATTGTGAAGTCATTCGCGAAATTTAAAGCGCCCGTGTCTGTCAACCGAGGAATCGAGCACTGATCTAGGATAGTCCGCGCTGGTTAAGGTCGTTCGATCGATCCGCGAACTGGAATCTTCCGGTGGGACGTCGTGGGCGAAGGTCGCACCGACCATCGAAACGGCTGGAAGCACGGGACGGTCTCGCTAAAACGCTGATGAGTTTTAGCAAACGTTAAAAGGCGGAAAAAAAGTTGTTTGCCTCGACACGCTCCAGTGACACAGTGACGAACTGGATGATGGACTCTGAATTTTTAGAACTCCAAGGAAATCAACGAAGCAGGCGTTATCCAATCGTTCATGAATATGCATCGCCGAAGAACGGTCCGCCGTTGGCGAGGTTTTATTAACGATATATTAAAATCCGTACCAACGGCACCGCAAAAAAAGAAAAAAGAACCGATCGCATGATATTTCTGTTAATTCCCAAATGATTTAGCGACTCTGAAATTTATCCTCGCTGCAGGGACACGCGTCTTTCCCTACGGCTTGTTTTCACGATCACCCGAACAACTCCGATTATTTACTCATTTTCTTTAATAAACTCGACGACGCTTTGTGCCACGCGTTGAAGATCATTGTACCGTGTAACATTGCTCCGGAACCAGCGTGGCGCGTAATTTTTTATTAGGTTGTGGGATGACCTTTCTCTGATATAATGCGCTCCCGTTGTAAAAGCACGGATGATGCCAGTGAACCTCTCTCTCGTCGCATCCCTCCTTGATATCGCTTTTCACTCTCGTCGTAGACTTTCCGTTACAACGCCAACCTAACCTACCCAGGATCGATTAACAATTTTCTTCCATTCGTGATTCGAGCGCGTAATGCAATCGTCGGAGACAAATCGACGCCGTCTCTTTAGAAATTCGAAGCTGCTCGGTCGGCCTGCAACTACACCGTCGTCCATCACGCGCGACGCATCGCGCAAACGGTCGGTGGATGAATTCCTTCAGTTTCGTAAAATTCATTTTACACCGTTCGGTCCAAGGCGATTTCGGTGGCCTGGACACCTTTTTTTTTTTTAGAAAGTTGCTGAAGATAAACCACGTTCGGAGTAGGACAAAGAGAGAACCTCGGTTCTACGAGCGATTAAACGGATTTCGGTTATTTATCCTGAACGAATAACGCGATCTCTGATGCTTTCGAACGACGAACTCGACCCGAATTATCCTCTGTGTAAAATGCAACATAGGATTTCTTATGCGAGTATTACTGCGATACTATGTTTTCTATTACTTGAAATGTAAACAACCGTTGTACCGTGATTGACCGTATCGTATTCTTGTTGAGGTCTCTTCGTATCTACAGTGGGTGTAAAAAGTATTCGTACACCGATCAATTGCCAAAAAAACTGTGTGAAATTGTAGTTTATTAACTTATTTTTTATGAACATTGACATTCTACATATTCTCGGAAATGTCTAGAGTAGATGGATTACAAAAAAAAAATAGCTATTTATGTAAATTGCAAAATTAACAAGAAAAACCAAATTAATCGATAGAAATGTTGAAGCAATAAGTATTCGCACAACTGTTTAATTTTTAACACTTGATTAAAAAAGAAAGAAATTTACATTAATTTATAAGTATATAATACTTCCTTCGTGAGATTTCCTTTTGATTTTATAATTATTGTAACTTTTCTAAGCATTAAATTAACTAAATTATTAGTTATTCGAAGTAGGATCTTCTTCAATTCCTCTATTAGAGCCATTTTTAAAAGTACTTTACTGAAAATTTGATGTTTTCTAATTCGTACGGAGCAATAAACTAATGTGTTTACGTTACAAAATCTACTGTTTGTAATGGTTCGTCATAAGAATCGTACAAATACTTATTGCTTCTATACTTTTACCCACTTTTCATATGTTTTTGTTAATTTCACAAATTATATTAACTAGCAAATGTTGTTTGGACTATATATATCTTAGAGACTTCCGAAAATATGTAAAATATCATTGATTATACAAAAAGAAGTTAAGAAACTACAATTTCACACAAAAGTTTTTTGGGAAATTGATCGGTGTACGAATACATTCTACACCCACTGTAGTTAGCAGTACTTTTGCTCATTAACGACGAAATCTTTGAGTAGGTAATGTGAACCACGTCCAAGTGCAGCGTTATATTTTCCACATTAAGAAAACTAGCGAAGTAGATATTTTAGAAGGTTCTTAAACTTGTCTTTTATATTAATATTAACTACCAGATGAGTGAGATTTCACTGTGTTTGAATCTTTAACAAAATTTACACATATTATAGTTTATTTTTATGAAGTTCAGATAGGAAATCGATATGATAAGACTTAAAGAAAAAAGTAGTACACTCCCTTAAGGGGGAATTCCGGTGTAACAGGTTCAAAAAATCGAATTTTTTTTAAACGAATCAAAAGTACAATGTTTCAAGAATCTAATAGAGACTCTGATCTAAATCTAATAGAGTACCTGTGGAGTATATTGAACAAATTAGACTGTCAAATTGTTATTAAAAATCTCAACGAATTATAAAGAAATATACAAATAAGATAGACAAACACTACAACTGACTATAGTAAGTAGTGTGTCAAGGCGAATTGAGGCAGTTTTGAAACGAAATAGTGATTACACTACATATTTATTACGAAAAAGTAAATTTCTCTCTATATAAAATATAACTTTATTATATTAATAACTAGATTGAGAGCCTATTAATAACTTATTACATTAACTTATAATATTCAACACTTACATCTACTCAAATTTTTGTACTGCTAAGTCAAAAAGTCTGGCTGTAATTTCTAAAAAAGAAATATGTCGTAAACATGTAAACGAATTTGTGACTCACTGTATCTTGAAGAATCGATAATAAAAATGTTTCCTGTTCTATCTGTGTACTTTAAAACTTTGTCAACCTCTACTGTAACTCAAATTATGTTCAACTTCTAAAAGAGATGTTACCACGGGACCATCGATAAACGCTAATAATTAGAAACAATCAGAAACTACAAAATGCACACAGTATGCAATAATATAAGAAAGTATTGCCAAGTAAAAGTTCATGTCATAATATTTTGCAGAATAAAATAAATTCCTATTTAGGTTCAATTTTCGTAGGTACGTTCGCAGTGATTTTACTTTCCATAAAGACCCAGTCTACTAAAAATGAAATATAAAATCGAAATATTTGAATGAGCACTCACTTTCATTTTCTATTCGACACTGTTCATTTCGAGAGAGATTCCGCTAATGTGTGATATACGGTGTACGGAACGAGGAAATCCAGGCTCGTTACCGAATTTCAGAGCTCCTTTCGCGAGAACAGCTGGGTCCATCGCGGAAAGAAGGATACGGACGTAGAAGGAGACAGGGAAATGGTGGGGAAAAAAGGAGAAAGAGGAGAAGGAGGAACCGGTTACCGGTATGGGTTCTCTCGTAGTCAGGAAGAACCGGCGAGGGTGAGAGGTTTTACAGGCGATATTACGCAACGGTCCAGTCAGCGTGCACGTCGGGTTACAACGACGAAAGGAGAGTGTCGCGCGCGGATATTCGTGCAACGAGAGTTTACGCACGTTTATAAACTATTTATAGAAGGTGAACGTTCACCTTTTAATGCGCGAGAGATCGCCCGAAATGGGGAGGAACACGGGAAGGGAAATGAAGAACGATCGTGTCCGATAATCCGCGTGAGACACATTTCTCATCGACGAGACGCTACGCAGCATAATTATTATTTATGTCGCCTGGTCGGTCATTCGAATTCGAAGAAATCGTTCGGAGCGAATGAAACGAATAATTACGATACGATGTTAAATAAGTTTTATCGCTGGATCGTCGTATATTCTGCTTGAAACCGTCGCCGTGGATTGCGTAACCGCGTAATTGAATTTTTTCCACGTCGTGGAACGTTTTTTTTTTGGGTAGAACTGCGATAAGGTACTACTCCAGAGGAGTAGTTTTAAATCAGTGAAAGGTTTCATGGACGACGCGACGTTTCACCGAAAATAATTTGCGCTAATTCGTGGACCTGTCGATCGAGAACTATAAAGGTCAAGAAGGTCAGGGATTAAAATGACGAACCGATCTATATACAAGGTGTCCTACCCAACTCTTACATCTCCTTATTAGGACCTTGATAAGATCGAAAATTGATTATAGTGCGATAACATATTGGCAGTTAACGTTTTCAGGAAGTATAACAGAAAATATTTTCTGTTCATCTTTTATTCTTTCTCTATTACTGTAGATAAGTGACCAAATTGACGAATCCCGAATTGGTTTGTCTCGTATACTTTCCTTAATATTAGCGATAAAATTAAATTTTCGATGGCATGAGATTTTGTAATTCGTTATTCAAAAACCTTGACAGAATTCATGTAAAATATTACAGTGAAAAACATTTTCTAATTTACGCAAAAATGTTAATGACCGTTGAAAATTGTATTCGGTGTATATATTAAGGTGGACCTTATTTTGCGACCATTGAATTTTTTAGAGAAAAAAATGCCGCAATCGATTTGAAAATTTTACAACCCTATCACAGGATTAACTATCCCAACGATTTAGCCTGATCGTTATTCTTATGACGTTTTCGAATTTGTACGATAAAGATAATTACGAAGTTCACGAGCTAAAAATAAATAAATCTAGAATGACTATACTTGTATTCTAACAAGAATCTATCTTGGTGGAAAATTCATCGCGATAGAACGCAAGGAAGACGCGTTAAACGCTGCAAATCATTTTTCACTCCTAGCCGTGTTAATAATCTATCAATTAGCCATAATAATATACGGGGACGTATATAAATATAATTACAGAACGCGCTTACGCAATCCTTGGTCGTTTCAAATTGCCGTTCAAGATGATGCTAATACTTTGTTTACGATCGCGGAATATTGTACTGGTCGAGCAGCAAATTGCAGGTCACTTTTAATTGCATACTCGTTGAACTTCCAGGCTGTATAGTTTCACAACGAAATAACCAATCGCGTGCATCGCCACGAACAACGCTCTGTGCGTGGTTCGGTTCACACGAAGCGTTTTCGGTTGGTAGCAAGGAACACATCCAACGTATACGAGAGAACTTGCAGCATTTTAGACGCTATTGTTCAAATCCTTTGCATTTCATCGTCGATTTTGTGCATTGAAAAATGAAATATCTCGCTTATATTTACGTAAGGCGACTTATATCTGAAAATAATAAAGCAATCTACATTAAATTTGGCGAACATGTTCCAAAAGCATTTCTCTTTTACCGGCACTAGAATTATTGCTGTATCTATTACGATTTCTTTATAGCAGTTAAAGTTTTTATCAAATTTTAGGCTGAGTGCAGGAATTATTCGTATAAAGGTCAGATTTTTAAGAATCTTTCATACTCTTTAATAATTCTAGTAAAGATATGCATTTTCATTAAAAAAAATATAAAGGTATTATCGAGTGTGCATGCACCACTATACTCTTCGAACCATGCATCTCCTTTCTTTTACATTATTCTTTAACAGCACAAGTCTACAACTTGTCATACTTACAGTCAGTGTACAGGAGCCATTTATTTTAAATTGGTTGCTGTACGAATACTTCTTACGCTGACTGTACATACATGGTCCACTCTACGTATAAAAAACTAGAAAAATGATAAATAAGTAATAGTAGTCAAGATTATTCCACATTTTCAATAAATGAACACTGAACCTACCACGACCGGTCAAATGACCGTTTTCAAACGATTGTGTACAGTTCTTATATACGATATAAAAATGATATACGATTGTTTCATGTATCATTCGATTTAGTATCACGTGAAATAATTGAAGAAAATGTGTTCAAGACCAATGATTTGATCGATCACGGTAGAAATAAATACAAATGAAATGACGGTAGGTTTAATCATAATGTATGCCGTTTTTAATCACTATCCCAATACGTGAAACATATGAGCACTCTCGCATGATATCACCATCCTCTCTGTCAGCAGCTAAATGCGTGTATAAAACTGTTCGAAGAGATAGATGAAATCTCAACGCATAACTCTTATTTATAACATGTAAACAAAAATAGAGTACTCCCGTTACATTGTTTATTTCATAAAATAAACTCAACTATACCCGCATTGCCCCTTTCCCGAGTCCCCTTACACAACATCGTCAGTTCTCCTTGTAGTTTTTCCGCCGCTGCAGATCTCCACCCCCCCCCCCTTTCCCGTTCCCCTCCCCCTGCCCCTTGGCCATAAATCGAGCTTTAATGCTATCTTTCTTCGGCCATGAATGAAAATGCTAATAAAGCACCGTCGACCGAGTATCGGTGGTCAATAATGCTTTCGCGCGCCTGAGCGGCGCACTTTCATTTTCACCGCAACACCAACGTGACGTCCCCTCCCCGCGCGATTTCCAGCATGCGACAGAGCGCGTGGGCGATGGATCTCTTTAACGGAACCACACGTGGAACATTGCACGATACACGCAACCCAGCGCACGTTGGAAGCTGTCAAGGAAACGCCAGACGGAAACGGCGGCTGTGGAATCGTTTCGCGAAACGGTAAACGGGCAACCGATACCTCCGTCTGCGGTACCATTCCCATTCATCGCTTAGTATTGCGTTCTAATAGCATTTATGCAGGATGTATTTGAAAAGTACAACCTCTGGGTAAAAGTTTACGGCCAAATGCAATGGTACGGAATTGTATGAAATTACTGTGATCGTTTAGATGCAAGGTGTTATAGCATGAACGTAATATGCGTGAGGATATTAAGTGGGTATAATATGAAGTACAAATATTCATATTCATTCATTTATTTAAAGTGCGTAACTTATTATATAAAATTATTGCACTACTGCTTACTTATTACTAGCTTATTTTCATTCTTGTTATCATCGTAATACATGACTCCTCCATTGTTTTAACCCTTATAGTGCCGGATGCCGATACATCGACCCTCGCTGCACTGGCGGGAAGTGCCAAAGCCGACATATCGGCCCGCGCCTCGTAGCGATTTACTATTCGCATTGCGGGAGAACTCTGTCTCAAAATAAATTTATAATACGTTATAAATGGTCTAATTTCATTATGAGAGAATTAAAAAAAAATAGTTTTTCGTTTTAACTAAAAAAAAAGTATTTAACTAAAAAATAATTTTTCTTTATTTATGTTATTATAATGAAGTATTATGCAAAATTATATCACAAATATATTTTGTGACAACATAATTTTGTTTCAGCAACGTTATATTACCTATAACAATTACGTATTTCGGAAGAGATAATCCGTCCAGCGCTTACCACGTACCTTCGAGTTATTTTTTATTTTTTTACGTAATATTATTTATCTTGTTACAAAATATATTGAAAATGCAGAGTATATACTTTGTAATAAATGGTCTATATGAAATTATGATGAAAAGATGACTTTTTGTATGTACAAATACGTTTTGTAAGAGAGAACTCAATTTTTACTTTCGTCATGATCTTTTATACCTTTGTTATTTATATAATTTTCAGTGAATTTAGGAAAACTGGAGTCATTGTTTTGTTCTGTATTTCGTCCTTAATATACTGCTTTTTGAATCATGTAAATATTGTTTCTTGTTTGGTTTTTATGCGCATTTTTCCAAACCCCAGTAAAACCGTGAAATTCGGCCGGTTATTCTCGTACAGGCACCTCTTTTTCGCCTGACACTAAAAGGGTTAATACTGTTTGCAGTATCTCTTACTTCTTATGTATTGGGGCCCACTGGCCCCCCTCTAGCTCGGGTACCTCGGGGTTGCTAAGCCCGTACTGTAGATACAAATATCGCTACAGTCCCTGAGGGCAAAGAAGTACAAATATTGAAAGATCGAAATGATACTTGGAAAAAAGTATTTGGCCAGCAGAAGTCCTGGAGAAGAATATTTTATTTATTCGTAGCAAAGACAAGCAATCGAGAATTGATCAAATTTAATTCCTTGTATGTTTAGTTGTAATTGAGTGAGATAAACTATGAGAGATTTTTAAAAGTACGGTCTTTATAAGAGAAATTCTTGCATTTAGCCTAAGATTTGAAGAAACTTTTATTGTTATAAAGAAGAAACAGTAATAGACATGCCAATAATTCTAGTACCGCCAAAATAGTGATGTTTTCGAAACATGCTCATCAAATTTAATATATTAGGTTGTAGCAAAAGCTTCTTTCGTTTTATTAATAAGTAATACATACACAATATTTGATGTTTTATAAAACATTGCTGAATTGTGCACGGTTCATTTTGCTCCATTACTATTGCAACATCAATATCTAAGAAATTAGCTTGTCAATTTATATAAACACTGCCACACAACATAATTGAGTGCAACTCATGAAAGAAACTTTTGGGACTACCTAATAGATTTCTTTATTATTATTTCCAAAGATATCTTCAACACCGACTCAAAAAAATGATTAAACATTAGTTTTCAACAATATTTCCAATTCGCTTTTCGAGAATGCCTGAAAAGAATTAAATAGGTTGAATATAAATTAACGAAAAGGATTATTCGATAAATTGGATCACGATCTTCGCGATAGGAGATTCAAAATATTGAAACAAGGATGATGCAACTATATAGCTTGATAACTTTTTTAGCTGATTCAGGGAATTAATTTAAGAAAGAGGAACTTCCAGTGTGGTGTCCTTCGGTTTGCAGTGTGCCACACGTCCAAGGACAATTCAAAATCGCGTGTGACAAAACGGATTATGCAAAAACCAGAGGAATTTGACTGGAAAAAGATAATTCATCTAACTTATTCAACGAATATTTCATCTATAAAGTACGTTTTAGAAAAGGAAAAATTCGGAGATGAAATGAATATTTAATTAATGACAACTGCGCTCCTGCTAATTTCTAGTATTCAAACGAAAATAATTTCTACGGAATTGTGAAATGATTTCTATGTAAGTAATAATTGCAAACAAGTTGTATTCGAACTGTTGGAAACGTAACAGATCGTCTCCTTTAATTGTAAAACAACTAAATAATACGACAATATACAAAACTAAAAATAAATTTTAAAAATTTCTTAAATAGATCTTAAAGAGAATAAAATGGAAACGTTACATTTGCTGCATCTCTTCTCTTATAAAACAAAAATTAAACAAAATCTTATACATTGAATACTTGAACCATGATTTTAATCATTTCTACATCGTAGACGAATTAATTGACATATTTTTGAAAATACCGTTTTACGAAATGAATTATTATTTTAAATTACAATTGAAACTTTGATTGAAACTACTGTTTTCTATTTTTCTCTGGAGTATAAAAGTAGGAAAATTTTTTAGACGATTATTAACATCCCATCAAGAATTGCATTATTCACGAACACCAGTACGGATATAACTTATATTGGATAGAGCAGAAAAATTGCTCAGCGTTCCTCTTAAATCCAAATTACGAATCTCCGTGGCAAAATCTTTACTTCGTATTTAGAACTCTTGAAAAATGTAATTGCGTAATCAAACGTTTCCTGCTCTTATGGTATATTCTCAGAAAAGAGGAAACATGGTGCAGTAGAATTCCGATAATCCGCCACGCATTACTTCCTACATGGAAACGTTGGCCAAAATTTAATTCAATTAACAATTGATAATTAGTTCTCACTCTTGTATGGCAGTTGAATTTAATTCCAATTGAACATTGATTGTAAATGGAATTAAACGTTCATTTCGGTTGAAATCTGTCTTCAACAAAAAAAAAATTGAAGTTAATTCCAAATAATATTTCAATTAACTGAGCGGATGATTAAAAATCTAATAGCTTGTTAACCATCACTGTTACATGATTGTGAATGATAATATTCAAACGATGGAAACAGGCGCAGAAAATTAATATCATTTATATATTATTCGCAAGTTCTCAATTCTATATATTTTATTTTAGCAATGAATTGAATTACTGTTTTAGCACATTTGCGACCGCTGACGCGAATTCACGTCATTTCGAATTATATTCTTGGTTAGAAACAAATTATGGAAATCTTTGTATTTTATACACTGCATAACATTGATATTTTAAAACATATTTTGTAATGTTTATCTTCGTCCTGACGATACAAATTTGCGATGTCTAGCTTCAGTATTTTATTATTTTCGTCAGTACTCGGTAGAAACGTAAAATATCTGCCGATCGCGAATGTATTAGTTGTAATCACTTTAATGAAATTGCAATCTTCGTTTACATTTTAACCATAAACCAATAATCCAATAAAGAATATTTAATAATCCGGTACTACCATATCTATGAAAGAATGATTTGAGGAGAATCTGTTATAAAGTGAAGTTTGAGAAACACTACTCTAAACTAATAAAGCGATCAACATCACGAATCGAAACCATCCCAGGATACGTTGATTCACTTCGTTCGCTTCATTCATGCTGACAGTTTGAATTAATTTGCCTCACCGATGTTACGCATCATTTCGCAGGCTTATTTGCTTCTACAATCCTACTGATTAGAAATCGCGTCCATATGTTCCATACACGTTGCATCATGTCCTTTCCGCGTCAAACCTGAAATTGATAACGAGCTTCATTCATTATTTTTTATAAACAGTATAGTAAACGAGTTCTCTTATGCTGTTGCATCCTTGCGTGTACAATTGTACACTACCGGTCATTAATTTCAATACACTGCCACACCTGTAACTTTTCCCAAGAATGACAAACGTAATTAATGATTGCCGTATATGTATAAATAAATCGGACTACTATCATAAGGGATGTCTGCACTCATTCGTATCATATGACTATATACTTGTCGTAAAATACTTGATATTCGTAACTTGCCAAATAACGAGGGTTGCAATAATAACTCTTCGTGGTTCTGGCATTAGAATCTCTTACGCGAATTAATTGTCATTGTAAATCGTTGTAGAGCTGACCATTGTAACCTCGCTGCATCTCTCGCAAGGGTGAGATTAATAAGTGATTCTAGATGTTGGTGTAATTATAATCCTCGGAACATTCATCACGTAGTTTGGTAGAAGTGCTCACTCTTTGAAAATCGAAGAGTCAAATTGTTACAGCTATTTTGGAAACTTAAATTATATTAAGATTGAAAATCTTTTTATTTTCGAACAGTCGAAATTCATGTCTCGTTATATGGTGAAAAGGCTGTGAGGCGATGAAATGGGTGGGTAGTAACAGAATAAATATGTTCCGTTACAATTGGCCCTTAGTGCGTCACAAACCAATGAAGGGGTTGTCTGAGAAAAAAAAAATGTCCTGTTACTAATTAGTCGTGAGATATCTTGTCACTTGATTTTTACCTGTCAATATGTCTGTTTCAATTGCTAGCCAAGCGTTGCGGCGTGTGCTTGGTTCTGTCCTTCTTGAAGAACTGTAATATTAATGTAAAATCTCACACATGCCAACAAATCTTAGTTCTACATGCTTGTATATGTCGGTAACAACATGTAAAGCGAATAAATCTCTCTTTTGAGCGTTGACACCGCTCGCTTTACATCATTTGATTTTATCTTGACGGGTGTATTTTTGAAGAGGACAGTCAAAGCTGAATCCTTAAACATATTGATAACTAAAATAGCCCGAGTGTACGCTACTGCGTGCGGTGCTAAAGGTGGACACTTTAATGTAAGCAAAATTTAAGTAAATCATCTACCCACTTGTTTGAAAAGTATGTCAGTGAATTCAAATATGATTATTCTATTTCAATAAATATGAATTTATTACGAAATGACTTTTTATTTGCGTTCCACCTTGAAAAAAATAATAAATACGATGGTTATTAAACTTAATGGTCGGTAGCGTAAAATATTAATTTTATTTGTAAACAGGCCCAGAAAATAATGAAAAGCACGCGCCATTTCTTGTTCCAAGTGCACATCCATAAAAAAGCGCGATACAGGTTTCGTCGATGAAGAATATCTTGCAACGGTCCTTATTGAAAATTCGAGTGATTGCCGAAGGGCAGGCTTTGACTCCTGCTCCCTTCTCGTTTATTATGATTTCTCTGTGCACCACCTACGTAAGTCGCAGGACAATTTAGCTGCTCATCGAAGAAAGTTGCATCTGCCGAAGAGAAAACAAGATTTTCGGCTCTCGACCTTGTTATTAAAATGATGTAATCAGTATTGTCTTTCGATGCTGAATTTATATTTTTGCATCCTCGATCAATGTTTGTACGTAGCCATGATATGAATTCCATAATGTAAAAATAAAGTAAAATAAAGTAAATCAAATTTATCTTGCCTTACTTTAAATTAATTTGACTTTGATATAAAAATCTATTTCCATAATGTAATGTGCTGTCGCCGCTAAATTTTCGATAGGAATCTTATTGCTATTTTCAAAGTGAACGGGAAATTGGGGTCAATTGAAACGATTTGATAAAATAGCTTATTGTGACTTCATTTTATATCTTATTTATTTAGTAACGGGCTTCAATTATAGTCAGATCATCTGGTTTCAAAAGAGCAGTATCGATTTTATTTCATAAATATTATTAAAATAGTCCGAAGTTTTTTAGAAGGATCTGCATAAATAGTTCTTGAGAGAATAAAAACAGTGTCTGAGGTTAGTTGAAACATCTATGAATATAAGATAATTATGTTCAAATAATTAGTTTTACTCCTTAATATTCATAATATTCTTAATATTCTTAATATTTTCTTCAGCAGCAATTAACATTATTAAATGAATTTATCTAGATCTAATCAATATTAATCAATTAAAGAAAATCAAACTAAACAAAAATCAGATACAATAAAAAAAGCAAGGTTTTAAGATAGAGCATTTTGAAAAAAAAGATGTTACAATCAGTGACTACGTATGATAGGTCAATGAATTTGTCTAAACAAATGTTACCTAATTATGGATAAATAGCGTTGTTAGTACGCGTGACGGTTTTTGTTCTACAACGAGTATTTGTAAATAAAGTATCATTTATTGGATACCCCATTCTCTAAAACTCAACCTGCTTGAAACGGAACAGGAACTGCTTCTGAAAGTTATTAGTGTCTTTCTGCAAAACTATGGAGAATATGAAAAAATTGTTCAAGTAACCATTATTTGTTATTAAAACAGCTATCCAAAATAATAACAGTTTATATAGCACTCCGTTTAAAAACATGGATCGTTGTGCTCCCTTTTAGCCACGTGACCAACTCTCTGTTTACATTCAACTTGATCGTGCGATGAAACTATACACCAGGGACGGTGTTACCTCTTCTCGCCTCGCTGGACCAGGACGCTGCGGCATTCCTCGTCGCTCTTCCTGTCGGTCTGTCCTGCTCCTCGCGGTGTTTCTTTTCCTCCCTCGTAACCCCACCCTCGCGATCTCTCTGCCTCCCACCACATAGATCAGAGAACGATGGGCGATTAGCGCCGCGTGTGAAAGGGAAAGCGAGCGGTCGGCTTCACGGAGGAGGACGATCGACCCGGCACACGATTCGAAACGACTCTCTCCTCCGTACGTAATGTATTCGTCGTCTCTCCTGCGCCCACTCCTTTCCCTTCGTCTCTCTTTCGCGGCTCGAACATATATCCGCCTCTCTCTTCCTCTTTTCCTCCCAGCATCTTCCCACCACTCTTGCTCGCCCCCGCGCACCCCCTCGCGATGGACCAACTTTTTAGAGGATGATTTAATTGCGAAGTTACCGCGGGGCCTCTTTCTTCTTCGTTTGGAGGATCGCGACTATGTGGGTCACGATTCGCAGAGGAAAGCAACGGATTGGTCGGGAGGCTCGTGCATATCAGAGATGGGCAAAATTTTGCTTAAAATGTTCACGGGATATCTTAGTTTGGAACTTTAAAACAATCTATTTCTATCTACATTGTCGCGAAATACACTTCTTTGGAAATATTTCTACCAAAGGATTTTCTTGAATTCGGACAATTAACGATGTTAGGGGCGTCTAAAGGGAACGCTATATATACAGTCAGTCCCATTTGAAATAAATTTTTTGTTATTAGTAAACTTTAAGCATGCATACATTTGTAATGATTAACTTGTTTGGAGAAATTAAACCTATTATTTTATTTAGACACGTATCTTCGAT
Organism: Hylaeus anthracinus; assembly: GCF_026225885.1. Taxonomy (NCBI): domain Eukaryota; kingdom Metazoa; phylum Arthropoda; class Insecta; order Hymenoptera; family Colletidae; genus Hylaeus; species Hylaeus anthracinus. Next base: position 3,959,084 of record NW_026535284.1, read on the forward strand.
AGACATAGAAGAATACTTATGGAACTGGACTATATGCAATTTCAAAAATAAAGTAATGTTGAAAAAAGTATGTTCATCCGTATGTGTATACAAGTATGTGTATCCGAAATGAAAAAATCAGAAAACATCTCTATTAACACTCTACAACCCTGCATGACTCTGAAGTCGCACATTCACTACCTACACTTTTTATCCTATTATCAATACATGATAATTGTGGTTTGAAAGCAACAATAATAATATAATAAAATAGAAAAGAAAAGCAAAATAGATTCGGCGCTTAACCTGTTAAATGATAACCACAATTGATACGGCCAACCAACAATTACGTCAAAGGTAACTCATAGTACTTCAAAAGGTGATTCATATGCAGAGTTTCCCGTAAGTATTGTACACTATTTCTTTTTAAATTAACGAAGATGTGTAATATACTCGATTTGAGTAAACTACGATGTCGCATTTGAAGGGTGGAATGATTATCAAGAACTCCATCTCGCAGATTAAGAAGCTTCTATTCGCGTATACGTTCACTTTCTCCTGCTGTTTCGGAGAACCTTTCATACTTTGAATGCAACGTCACTCGTGAACAGGTACAGTGACGAGCAAAATTGTAATCACGTGACGCTTCTTTATTTTTATTTCTGCATGTATAAGTCTATCAAATAGTGGTTACTCCGTAACAGTACCCTCCTTCACGTCCCATGTAACCCTACCTATGGCAAAAGTTAGAACGCTATGCGCCTCTAAGCTTTCTTTGTTTCGAAATAATATCATGAAATTGTTAGAAGTTTTTCAAACACTTAAGAAGGAATTATATTTTTCATCAAGTCAAAAAATCGATGTTTTTTTTAAACAGAATCTTATGATGCAACCCATGAGCAACAATTGTGCAAAATTTCAAGCAAAACTTCGTGAAATATAATGAATTAGAATTAGAAACGTAATAGGAGCTTTAAACGTTCTTTTCTCGAAAACGTATCTTCGAAGCTGGTTGACACGATTTCAGAAAACCTATACGACGGATCGACTTGAATGTTGAACTGTACATTCAGAAATGATTTCTTAATCGCCTAACGAATAGACGAAATGATATATTATATGATTTTCTTGATTGTTAAAAATTCGAAACACTTTTCCTGAAAATTTGAACATTTGAGTTTTACCAACTACCATTTCTAGAAAAATGACCCTCTTGACCATTATACCAGTTGAATTTTTTATTTCAGTCTTTTTGGGGTGCAGAAATCATATCAGAGTGGCCAACATCTTTTCTGTATCGTCGCGGTCAACGTAACAATGTAGCGGCTGTAACATTTATAATTGTGGCAAAACCTTTCCATAAAAATTGATACATCATACTAAAACAATAAGTAAGGTGTGTGTAAAATTTCAAGTTATAATCTTCAAGAATTTCTTCAATAAAAAAAAGGTAAAGAAGCTACTTTTGCTGAAAAAATGCAATTGAAAATGATCTGGGAGACTGAATAGTACGAGGTCATTGACTCAACCTGTGCTAACTAGATGATAATGGAATCGGTATGTGTTTCTTCTACATAAGTGCGTACATGTGCCACCGCGCGAACAGCTGATCGAGACTCAAACAGCGCGGGCCGAAAGTCATTCCTGTAAATTTCAACTGCTCGTATCTCGATAACAAAACCTCTGATCGCAAAATGGTAAAGAACTTTTCGGTTTGTATCGATGGGAAGACTTGATCCTCAAAAAAGATCCCACGTATCTGGAAACAGTCTGTAGATATATCCAATATCCTTCCTCTATAAGCCATTTGGACAATATATATCCCTGAATTTTCTTCGTCTCAAAGAGATAGCGTCAAATGTTGCCTAATTCATATCAAAGCATTACTCACCATATTTGTCAAAATTCCTACTCAAATATTCTCTAAATCGTCTCCTCTTGGCTCTGTAACTGTTCTCCTTACTCGTGCAAATCGATTATCTGTAGTTTTAACTGTCCAGTTCCAGCGAATACCGCAAATGCTTCGCAAAACCGGCGAGGAGATTGTTCTTCGTTGGAAGCGCGCCGTCGGCGTCGGCCAAGAATTTGAAATGCGTCGAACATCCTCGAGACACGGGGAGACAGCTGTTGTTTCCACGATTCTCCCGCGCTATCGACACCGATGATCGACCCGAAGACGATGCCTATGTGTACGTACACGCAAGCGGAATCCTCGTGGAAACGGCACAAAGACGGGGGATCGTGAGTTTCATGCGTACGTCCACCGCGCGACGCTGTGTTTCCGCGTTGCTATGCTAATGAGAGAGCGTCGAAGACCGAGACCATCCTTGGATGAGCTTCGCTCGCTGGTAACCGTTCCAACGTCGAAATTACCCACGTGATCGGGTAGAGGATGCACAGAAACGTTGATAAAAAAGAAGTTTGCACGTGTATAATGAAAAGAACGTATCCAGAGCAGAATAACATGTTCAATAATTCGTATGTTGTGATAAATCGTCGATTAATCGACGACACTCTCGAATCGTTCGGGATTCGTGGATGACGTTACTTGTGATATCATCGGGCTGAGGATGGTCGAGCACGAAAGATACGCGAAACGTGTTTGCTTTTTATGCGAGAAAGTTATGCGCGGATGTATGAAAAGTATGCAAAATATGTTAGTAGGTAATATGTACGTACATATAATGTAAAGCATTGTTAGTCAACGTAGATGAGTGACACCTCGAAGTGGGCGATTTTCTATCTGCTTTTGAGAGGCGATAGTCACTTTGCGTGGGCGAACTGTAAATACTAATTAAGGGGGAATTGCTTTCTTTCGGGCCAATAAAGCGATTTCTTCGTCATTTTTTATTGAAGAAAGTATGCAAGATTTTTATTTGAAATTTTACACACGCTTTTATTATCGTATCATGATGTTCAAACTTTTTGTGGAAAGATTTACCCAATACTATATATTTGAGGAATTTAAGTATTACACCTTACGTGAAATACTTTAATTATTTTCAGGGAATGCTGCTGCAATACTGAAATAATCAATATCAAATAGACTTAAGTTTAGATTGGTATTAGTTTTTAGTTTGTACCAAACTGCGTGCAGATGTACGCAAAATCATTTATTACTATTTGTGTAATCTGCTTAAATAAATAAATAAATGTACACCAGGCCTGACAGGGTTAAGATAAAACAAAAACATATCGGATCGTCCGAATTGTAATTAATTCAGGTTTCGAAAAGTGTAATATTTTTTTATGATACCCTGATATTTTATTAGATTGACATCAACTTAAACCTGCCCATATTATCTGAAGTTGCACGTATCGTGAACTCGACGAAACGATCATTGCCGAGCGCAAACGAAGAGAAAACAATCATACGGCGCATATACGCCCACACAGTCGTTTACCAACACCAGAAGACAAAACATCCGATTGAAATCACGACAGCAATTGTTCATTACGATCTGCCACGGTAGTCTGTCGGCCGCAAATGGTCGACCCCGAGCTTTTAACCCACAATAACACCCGGAGTCCGCGGTGCGCGGCGATGCTAGCTTCCTGGACGCTAGTAGGCGTTTAACGTTTCGACGTATCGACGATTCTAAACCGATTTCGAAAAAGGAGGAGGTTACTTAATTCGACATGTATACTTTTTTTTCTGTTTTTTTTTTTTTAACGTCTGCTCCCCGATTACGCCGAGATGGCTTGAACAATCAGGATAAAACTAAATTAAATCGTGGTGAAAATAAATTATTATAAAACGATTTATGTACTTATAATAAATTTTTATAAAAAAAAAGGTTTACTGTTATAGAAGGTACAAATTCACAGCAACACACAATTCGCCAAACTTAATTACAATACCATCAACAGCTTACTACTGTGACAGTCAACGCGTCAACATGTAATTTTCCTGCCTTGGAACGGACCGTTTCACTGCTTCCAATCCAGTAGATCATCCATACATTTCACTAACAGAGGATTGCCTCCTAAACGCTGAATCTCTTCTCTTGCTTGTTTATCCATTTCTTCAAGGGTAGAATCTACGAGTTTACTATAGAATACAGATATATGTTCTAGTGTTCCTAGTTAAAAGTGAACTGCATCGTAGATGTGTATATACTTCTGAGTAATCCATGCCATTGAAAAAATTACACCTACATTTATTTACATTATTGTGACAAAAGATTAATGACAATAGAAACGAATCTCATGAGAAACGTTTGTTAGATGTTTACGTATGGAATATTAAAAATATTACAAGGTAAACAATACATTTTCGAAACCATCGTATGGCGAAACGCATTTCAATCGAACGCTCTACTTTTTTTCACGATAAAACAAATATTATTTATTTACTTATCTGTTCTATCTGGTTACTGGCGTCGTTCGTTCCGAAATGTCAGTTTCTCGAGAAACGATCGAATAAGTATCTGATACATTAATTACTTATCGAACTCATTTGAGTGCCATTTGTATCATTTTTGTCATTTGCGTTGTTGTATAGTGCATTAATGTATGGCTTTATGAATATATGATTAAATGTAATTTAAAAGAATGGGATTGTAATATAAGAATAAATGTAATATATAAGAACCGCTATTAAAAAAACGGAAATATTTTATTTTCTACAGCTGAAACACATGTAAGAGACATCCGTAGAAGTGTTCAGAGAAATATTTAAAGTTTGTTTAGAAACGCTTTATTGCAAAGTTATTGCCAAACAAAGTTAGAATGGATGGCGGCGGATTGTACTTTATTGAACAATCACAGGTCGAACGTGTTTATCTTATTTGTCTATTCCACTAAATGTGAAAGGATTTATCGCGATCGGTAAATTCCTTGCCGAGTTACATCAAAGATATATAATGCAGTTTAAATAAAAATTATTTCATACTTTTCACTGCATTTTATCATACATTTAATCAATTATATCTAGAGCTGGTGAGTATTCATATAAATTAACTAGAAATTATTTCATACTTTTTAGTACAGTTTTAATGGTTTTCGAAGTAAGTTATATTTTTGTACGGTTTTTGACCATCTCCAGCGAACCAATCAGCGTTGGCCGCATAGCGCGTACCGTGTTTTATGATTCTCGGTACCTTCGGATGGTCGACCGCTCTGGTTTTTCCCGAGAGTGTCTATGACTATATGTTCTCTTATTTTCTCTTTTATTCTACACTATGTTACAAAGTTTTGTTTTCAGAATACTATTAAAAATTTATATAACCCGTGTTATACTTCTGATTACAGTAATTGATTATGGAACCGCTAGACAGTATTAAAAACTCTTATGATTAATTGTACAGTAATTTACCAGCTATAGGATGATAAAATAATTAAAGTATACTTACGGGTAAAATATACGTACCGATTGAATTCAACTGTCGTCCAAGCGTAGATGTCAATACAATCGCGTTAGCCATTCAACTTCAAAATGAGTATAAAACATTAAATAACATGGATTTTTGTATTATAAAACGATTTATGTACTTAAACTAAAAGTTGGATAAGGAGTAATTAAATTTGATACTTTACATTTGCACAATATAGCATGACTTATTGTTAACGATTATTTATATTTTTGCTAGTATCTCTGAAACCATAAGGAATATCGAAAAACTGTTGAATAAAGAATTTAATGGTTTGTCGGTGGTATACAATGTTAAAAACTACTAAGTTTTGTATTTAAAATTTTTTCAATGTCTGCAGTGTCGCTGGCGCCAAACACAAATGTTTCTGGACATATATGCACACACACAGATTCATACCCTTAATATTACTGGGACTGCTATATGTATAAGATTCGATAGTTTCTAATGGAGTTGCAAAAATAACTGCTGCCACAAATGTTAAAAATTTCCTCTAAGAGATTTTCATCAGGATGATAGTCAACGCATCAACATGTAACTTTCCTGCATTTGTACGGAGCGTTTCACTGCTTCCAATCCAGTAGATCATCCATACATTTCACTAACAGAGGATTACCTCCTAAACGCTGAATCTCTTTTCTTATTTGTTTATCCATTTCTTCAAGGGTAGCTCTTGTGTAATCGAAGGATCCAAACTGTTCTAGTAGTTCAATGCAGTATCGCTTCATGCATAAATCCTTCGTCCGTCGCCTCAAAATGTCTTTGTTTATCACAATTAAGGAATAACAAGCTATTTACTTGAAAACAAAATTACTTTAAATAAAATCAAATTATATCAATACCAGATAAAAAGGGGAGGGCTACTACATTCACTTAAGCTTTATATGTATACTCCATAGATACAAAATAACAAAATGTAAATCTACTCTAACGTGAGGTCAAGAAGAATGACAATGGAAACATGATCCTATCAATAAAAAAGTAACTATTAATTTATTGTTACTGTTACTCGAGTCCTTTAAACTTCAAATTTTTTCTTGATTTCTCATCAACCCCTCCCCTTTTCTTGTAAATACATACTATAATCTCTACTGATTTAAACCTGAAGAAGGATACGTATTATCTGCTGATCTTCTGGATGATTTCGTATAGCATGTATGACAGGGAAAGTAAAAGTCCCTGATGATATGTCGTCGGCAAAATTTGAATCCGTTGTGAACTATAAAAGTCATTATTACGTGATACAACACTAATATATGCTAATATAATGAAATTCACTTATTAATTAAAATGATTTTCACGTTATTACAAACTAAATGTGTAAAGTTTGGAAAGGTATCCATTTTAAACCTATATTAACTATGAAGAAATCAAGCTTGAATAGATTAACTGAGTATTTATATTATTTACATAAATTTAGATTGTATTTACTATGCCAGTTATAAAAATTTGTTAAATAAAATTTAATTAAAGCTAGACATTTTTTTGTTTATAACAGTATGTTCCACTACAAGCAAAACTACTTACTTAAAATTATGGTGTTAGTTTATGTTAACAAACATACCTTTCCGAATTATTTGTATAGGTTCAATAAATATATGTATTCAATTAGACTTACCTCTTTGTGATATAGATTGAAGTAATCATTACGAATTTGATAGTAAATGTTTATGGTTGTTAATAAGTGTGCAAAGTCTTCTTTACAATTAGAGAACAGCTGCAAGAGGCTAACAAACATCTTGACAAATAGTGAAATCTCTGTAACACGTCAATTCGTTATTCATAATTCTTATGTTTAATGAGTTTTCCAAAAGGGACTTTAGAGTTGTGTTATTTAATAGCAATAATAGTAATTACGTGCACTTCTATTTAAAGTTAACAGAAAAAAAAAACTTCGAACGTCCCGTTTGAAGGAACTATTTATATGCAGAATTTGGTTATTGCTCACTTACTTCCATCAGCCATCTTCCGATACTCTGTTTCAGATGGGCAAATATAATTATTTCTCCAGTAGATTTCAATACCCTGGCCTCTGTACGATGTGTTCATCACATCGAGAAATACACGCAATGCCTAATTGTAATAATAATAAGATGAATACCATTGCATAAACGGAAAGAATAGTGCTCATAATATTGTTCACCTCTGGATGGTTCAAAGCATTAATTTTTTCGTAAACTATATTAATAGCATAAAGGCCACAAATGATCGTAGCGCCCATCTCATAGAGATGATGAGCAGCGGGGACCGTGGATCTTAAAGTTGAGGAATCTTGAATGTCATCGATCCTGTAAGCATTGAGATAATTTAATAGAAGTGAAGTTAGACAACAGCGAACTCTAGAAATTAATGACATCTAGCAAACTTACATGAGCGAAACATTATAAAGTATCTGTACCAGATCTTGGATTTCGTCAAATTTATTCTGTGGTACTTTGAGCCAGTAATTAAAAGCATTATTGAACTCCAATCTGCCATCTTTTGAACAAGCTTGATAAACATAATTGATGGGTGCCAGCAACGCCTACGAAAGGACTTTCAGATCAAACTTTTACGAGCTTCTTCGTATACGAATAGTGTAGTATCGCGTCCCCATACCCAGAAATAAGGAGTAAAACAAAAACACGAATCGTAAGGTGCGGGATTGGTCGTGCAGGAAAAACGATCGACTGTGGATTCGAATCACCGTGCCTTATTTTTCGCAGAAACTCCTACAATAGATTATTCAAAATCGTTTTGTTGCGTTGAAGGTTGGCATCGAGGGTTTTCCAAAAAGGGCTCCAGGAATTTGTTTTTCAATAAAACTCAGAAGAGTTAGTGTGGTCGTGGTAGGCATTTAAATAAAATCATCCTCATTTATGTAATATTCTTCATATTTTTCAAGTTTATCAACAAAATGCTGACAAGTAACTCATGGAAAGAGTTATTAATTAAAAGTATCTATACAATATATAATTGTGCTATCGAGGTAATAAAGTTATGTGGTACTAATACCAAAGGGGTTGTATCGACAGTTCACTCAATATATCACAATTCCAGTCATATGTACTTTTGTTTAAAGTTAGAAAATAATATTAAATATATTCCATACCACTTATGTTTTATTAGAAAACAAGATCCTAGTTTCGATGCCGCATCGAGTTAGTTAACGTGAGACTAATCTTTTGTTTTCTAGATAATTCACTAACCTGGTCCTCCTTCTTATCGCCATCATGCGAATAAACGTGTCGCGGCGCAATCGAACTTACTGATCTCACAGTAGTTACTGCTTTATAAAACATGACCTGTAAGTGATACACATAAATTACAATTTCAATATTTGGTTGCTACTGATAATATCTCCGTATAAAGTGAGAAAGAAATATAGGACCCATATATGGCAAATGACAAATACTAACAATAAACGAGTTTACTATAGAATACAGATATATGTTCTAGTGTTCCTAGTTAAAAGTGAACTGCATCGTAGATGTGTATATACTTCTGAGTAATCCATGCCATTGACAAAATTACACCTACATTTATTTACATTATTGTGACAAAAGATTAATGACAATAGAAACGAATTTCATGAGAAACGTTTGTTAGATGTTTACGTATGAAATATTAAAAATATTACAAGATAAACAATACATTTTCAAAACCATCGTATGGCGAAACGCATTTCAATCGAACGCTCTATTTTTTATCGCGATAAAACAAAATTTATTTAATAAAATTTGTGAGTAATCCAAAATGTTCTTTTAGATTATGCTTTTTTAATAAAATATGTGTGTTAGCGTAGCCGCGATAGACATTTAAACGACGTAATTTGTGTTTTATCAAAAAGCAACATTCTAACGCTCCTTTTGTAGAATCCTTTTATCAAAATATTTCAGCCAAAAACATACATAAAAATAAATTAGCTAGGCTTTTTATGCTACCGTTTTCTTGTCAGGTGTCTTATCAATTACAGTATCGTTTAATATCCTCCACATTAAATTAATATATGTAATTGTTTATCAAATTTCTTACCTTTGGTAAATGTTGTTGCATTATAGCAAGTTCTCGTGTAATAGCCGCAATCCTCATGGCTGTTCTATCTGGTTACTGGCGTCGTTCGTTCCGAAATGTCAGTTTCTCGAGAAACGATCGAATAAATACCTGATACATTAATTACTTATCGAATTCATTTGCGTGCCATTTGTATAATTTTTGTCATCTGCGTTGTTGTATAGTGCATTAATGTATGACTTTATGAATATATATATAAATGTAATTTAAAAGAATGGAATTGTAATATAAGAATAAATGTAATATATAAGAACCGCTATTAAAAAAACGGAAATATTTTATTTTCTACAGCTGAAACACATGTAAGAGACATCCGTAGAAGTGTTCAGAGAAATATTTAAAGTTTGTTTAGAAACGCTTTATTGCAAAGTTATTGCCAAACAAAGTTAGATGACGGCGGATTTTACTTTATTGAACAATCAAAGATCGAACGTGTTTATCGCCTCCGAAAAGGTTGCGTTGTATTTAATATGCTGTATTTAATAATTTAACCAAATTCGCCAAGAGCTGGTGAGTAATAAGGCAATTTAAACAGAAATTATTTTATAGTTTTCACTGCACATTGTCATACTTTGAAGCAATTATATCTAGAGCTGGTAAGTATTCATATAAATTAACTAGAAATTATTTCATACTTTTTAGTGCAGTTTTAATGTTTTTCGAAGTCGGTTACATTTTTCTTTCTAAAAATTATTTTATTGTAATTTAAAAGTGATTCATGAATTAATTTTTTTTCATTTTATCGCCATCTAACTGTTTTTCTATCCAAGAGAGCAAACCTCTTCCCGGTCGGCGGCAGCGCGGTCACGATTATAACGCCATATAGAGAATCGATGGCTAAGTCGCGGGGGTCACACGCGGGGTCGTTCGCGGATTGTACCGTCGTTGGATCCCTGCCCCCGCCTTGTGGTGATCCACGAAGAGGTAGACGGAGAAGGAATCAGCCCTGTGGGAGAGCCGATATACGAGCCGCGACCACCGCCGTCTCGATCTGCGCAAAAGTCGTTAACGAGTCCCCTCGTTATCTATCGTCGTGGATTCCTTCTATGTGTTCGTTAGTATGCGCCATCGTGAACGGAGGTAGACAGAGGTTACGTAGCATTATCCATGAGAAACGAGATAAAATGGAATTTGGGACCCGCGTCTGAAGAAAAATTTAATTGAAACGTTACGATTATTCATGCCAAAAACTTAAGCATTTAACTGCGATCCAGAAATATAGACTACTTTTTTAAGAAAGTCTGAACATTCGATATCAATTGGTATTCGATTCTTTGTTCTATCATAATTTTCTTAAAAGTTTTGATCTTTTAATCGTATATGTTTCAATTAATATTTGTAATAATAATCTACTTAAGTAAGTTATTTTTAAAATGTTTCGTTCTAAACTTGGTTCGAAAGATTTGAAGAGAATACATGAATTTTTTCAAATTTTTAGAAAGATATGTACACAATGAAAAGTCTTTGTTTATGTTTTGAGGCAACGGGAAAAACGTTTACGGAGTAAGGGTTAACTTCGAGATTATTTTAGGTATATTTTAAGGTACATTTGGTAATTTTTTCAATTAATTTCACAGAGAAATTAGAGCACAATATTTTTCAAATAATCGTCTAATAACTGTAAATGCATAGGTACACTCGAAACCGTGATTTACGTAACTACGACCATGATATCTTGAGACCCGATGAAACGAACTGGGTATAAATTTATAAATAAGTAGAAAATACGTTTCTTTTTCGGTTGAATCGCGGCTAGCCTAGTAACGTTTAATATGTGGCCCCATTTTGGTAGTTATTAGAAGACAAGCATTTCTATGATTCTGTGTTATGACCGCCGTTTAATTAGATATAAATTTACATTTCACGATCGTTATATGTTATTATATTCTATTCTTGTATTTTAGATGAACACAATGACAGAACTGATGGTCGATGTTCCCAAATGTACATTCTATGCATTAGTTTTAAATAATAAATATGTAGTATAAACATTATACATTGTAAAATTTCATTAAAATTCATACACAATCTTATAGCTAGTACAACATTTCTTAAAGAAATCGAAGTTATAGATTTTGATATGTCGACTGTTAGTTGTTTAGAAAAAATATTAATTGAAATATATTTTACGGAAAGTTATTATTCAAACTCTAAACTAACTCCATCATCATCAAAATTGTCGTTATCTTGGCTGTAGCATCCCCTTAGTTAGAAGATAATTAACGAGAGTAATGAGCTCTCAATTGAGAGCTGATTGTATACAACTGAAGATGTACAATTAACATAAAATCAATTATTAGAAACCTACAATATAAAAAAAGAAATATATATGTCGAACTGAGTAATCTCCTCCTTTTCAAAGTTGGTTAAAAATGCGTTTCAAACTATGCTAATAACCCAAGAACGAAAATAAACCCCTGTAAAAACACCACTTTCTAAAAAAATAGAATGTGTATCGGAGAACTACGTACCCATTTCTTTAGGACGATACAACACAAATATCCTGAAATGCCGCTTTGGAAGTATGCTTTCTTTTAAGTGGCAGTCTATTATAGGTCATGTGTATAAAATGCCGTTGATTTGCTTTATTATGAGTGATAGATTATGACAGCAAACTTCTATATAAGGGTTTTGTTTTGCCTTATACCTCATAAATGTGTGATAAGAAAATTATGAAATTTATCATGGTGACTTTTATATATAGGGCGTTGACGATACTTAATCTTTAAAAAAGTTTAACGAAGATTTTGAGAGATATTGACGTAAAGTGCACCATATTTAGTTTTGTAGCGTTGAATGACATTAAAGTGTACCTGTACTAAATTCTTCGACGGGAAAGAACAGATTCAAATGCGTAAAAAAGATATATATGTCGAATTGAGTAAACTCCTCCGTTTCGAAGTCGGTTAAAAATGAACTCTTATCCGCGTTTCTTATAATCTTAAAACTTTAAGTTACAAATTTCAACTGCTACCTATCGGCACGTCTTCTTACTGTGAGATATCTGGAAGTTGACATTGAGTATTCTGTAACAACGTGGCCAGCATTTTTTTATTCGTTTATTGTAGCATCAAAATTTTAGATAAAAACAAAAAGTAAAAGTAATTTTCTTATTACTCAATATATCTAGTAATAAACGCCAGCAAATAGATCTTCCCTTAATCTCTTCAAGAACGATTTTTCTTCACGCTTTTCTTATATCTCTACCTGTACATCGGAAATATTAGGTCTACCGGAAAGTTCTGTCCGATCCGGTTACAACAAGTTTCAACAAGTATGGGTATATTCATTAAAAACGATATACAAATTGCGATCACGCTGGCAAGATGTCATAAATAATGATAAAAACCATATTATTCGATCAAATTTATTCAAAGCGTGAAAAATTTATTATTTTGTTTCATTCTAGAAATGGACAGAACTTTCCGGTAGACCTAATACCATTATCAGTGCAGCCAAACCATAACATCTTTACTCCTCTTGTTGAGGAATTCTCTAGTGAATAAGTTATTATTAAATTTTTGTTGTTTTTATTATAGACAGTAATTATGATTATAAAAAACTAAACGTCCACATATGTGGCCAAGGGCGTGAAGAGGTTAAACCAATTGTTTAAAAATAAAAAAATTGTTAAAGCTACGATTTTCAGTGTCCAAGGTGGCTTTGCTCCTTAACCAGTCGGCTGTGGCATCCTCTTTTCAGACCGCGCACCTATGTGTGTCGTGAGAATCAAGCTACAAGTATAGTCGTCAAGCACAGACCAATATTGGATCGCAAAGACGGCTATAGAAATCAATTTTTATTAGTTTCTTACGAAATATCTAACGTGTTAAGCTAAAAATTAACGATTTAAATTAAAAATTGCATTTGTAGGCAGGAATTTTATTTCTGTATACTCATTATACACGGCCCAGAATATTGGGATTCTTCCCATTTTCCTTCGTTGGGCCCAGAATCCCAAACGAGACCCTCAGTATCAATTTCAAGAACCGCATGGTGCTTACTGCATCAATGGGACCGAACCGAGTTTTCTCTTTGAAAATTAGCAAACTTTGAAGCGTTATAGCTTAAAAACTAATAAAAATCGAGTAAATACATTCAAGCTTAATGAACTCGTCTTGAAAAGTACTACCGTATGGTATAAAAAAAAATATATAGTTCCATTTGAAAAACGAAATTTGACCATCATATCTCGTTAAATAATAAAGTTAACAAAAATTCCTTCATAAAATTCCTTAAAAATTCGACAAAATCGCTGAAACATGAGCCCCATTTTACCATGCAATTTCCATATTTGAAGTGTTCCATTCGGCCGATAGTTTACGAGTTAGAGCTCTGTATTACTTAGAGCTTTTTCACACGACGATACGCGTATCGCAATACGCGTATGCGATACGTATCTGCTATTAAGATACTTATGCGATACTGTATCCAACTAATTTCGTAGCTCGGTGTTGATCATTTGTTTTTCAGTTAAACATATCTTCTCGTTTGAAAAACACGCGTTCTTAGTTAGTGAAAACCTTTCTGAAATAATGGATGAGATTGAAGCTTTATCCATTTGGTTTCTACATAAAAAAGCTACTAAAAGGAGAAAAGTTAAGAGAAAATATTGGGTTCATCCTATTAATAATATAAGAGAAGAAACGGGAGCTTTTCATATTTAATTCGAAGAACTTTGTAACGATCCATGTAAATTCTTCAATTATTATGTCTACAATTTTTTTATGAGGAAGGTGAACGAATTCGACGATACTGCGCAGCGTCGTGTGAATACTCGCATCTATTTCAATGTTTCGTCGGCCGCCCCGACGCAGAAAAAGTTGCCGGCGGCCGACCAACCGCGGATACCGAAAATCAGTATCGCGATACTGTATCTCGCGAGTATCGTCGTCTGAACGCTTCCATAACATTATGTGTACAATCGGTATCCTGCATACGCGTATCGTCGTGTGAAAGAGCTCTATGTCTCTCAGATATCCACCCCTCCGCTGCCAGCCCATTCTTCTTATTTCTTTTGCCCGTAGGTTCGCCCGAGTAACCCCGACGACCAGCGGAATATGATCCTCACCGATTGATACGCTTCTGTCGAGTGTTTTTTTTTTTTCTTCGGACCTCTTTCTCTTTCACTATCTGTCCTTTTCTACGTTCGACGCTCGGCACGTGTCAAGTGTAAACACATACAAACACTCCAGTACAATGTTTTGGGTCTCCGATTTTGCATGCCTCCTTCAGTCGTTACTGTATCTTCTAATGTTTTGCCAACAAACTTCGAGTGTAGAGAAGGACAGCGAATGAAGAAGAGGACGGAACGACATGCGAAAATGGCGACCAACACCGGGATTATTTCGATGAGACATGTAGTAAATATGATGCAAATTACGTCGCGTTTGGTCTCATTTCAATCAGAAAAATGTCAGAAATATGATGGTAACAGTTTTACAACAAAAATGGTAATAATAAAAAAAGTTTGATCGTTGCATTAGCATTGTCTCATCGAGATATCCGATCCCAGATCATGTTACCGTCCATTTATCGTAGAGAAACTTGTGCATTTAAGGAGACTGTTGAATTATATTGTATTAGGTCGCCCCAAAAATTCATGCCACTTATACTTCTGCTACTCAAATTAAGGGGCGAGGGTCAAGTAAAATTCAAAATTTTAACCTTTTTTTTTTGTTTAGAAAATTAGTTTACCGTCTGGAGAATGTGCTCCGACCATTTCAGCTAAAACTTCGAAGTCTAAGTGTACCTACAAAGTCATTAAAGTAATGCGCTCCGAACGGTACACGAAGGACTATTTTTAGATCCGGAAACTTTAAACGCATTTTTCTCAAAACACAAAATTTCGCGTGCCGTGCAATGAAGCTTACAAATTTCTCAGCCGAATGCCATGAAACTTGGAACAAAATATTCCTTAAACTGTTCTCCTTTGCATCAACCTAAAGGTTTTTATAAAAATTGAAATAAACAATGTTTTTAATCATTTTTTCTTTTATAACAAGATTTTTTTAACGTGACGTGAAATTTTAAATTAAAAAGTTGTTTTTTTTAATCTAGGTTGATGCAAAGCGGATTACTATATTTTAACGAAAAATTGGTGGATTTTTTATTTGAAATAATTAGAGTAATCTGTGCGTTGCACGGCGGATTTTCGAGAAATCAACTTCAAACAGCTGCTGCTGTTCATTCATTTATGAATATTTTTACATAAAACAAAATTATATAGATTATCTAGATGCTACAAAATAACGAGTAATTAGTTGTAAATAAATATGTATTATGCACTCTTCAAAAATAATTCGCGAAAAAGCGGTTGTTTACTTGACCCTCCCCCCTTAATATGTGAAACATACTTTTAAATAGCCAATGGTAACTAAACTTTACGCATGACGAGTTTTTACTCGTCACGACACGAAATACTGCCTTTTCTCCATGACGAGTACACTCGTCGATCACAGCTGACTTGTTAAATGACAACACGCGTTCTAAGCTAAAGATAGCTACAATCGAAGGCGACAAAAAGATGATCGATGTCAACTTATTACGCAACTTTGTGTATTTCATCCGTAAGATAACTTCGCGTGGGTTGCTAAGGCGCGCAATGTCCGACCGAGGAGAGCAATGAAAAAAGGGAGGAAAGGTAGGAGAGAAAGGAAGGAATCGCGCTGGCTGACGGGGTGGGGAAGAAGGTAAGAGAAAGACGCCAGTTGGACACGACGTTGGAGAACCGCGGGAAGGTCGTCCCCCTTCAGCCTTCGAAGACACACAGGTACTTTCTCCCATAGTTTTTCGGTGTCGTCTTCAGCATGCTCCCCCTGCACCGAAGCGGCACACTACAACCGCCTCCGCTCTACACAGACCGTCAGGACCTTCCTGTGCTTGTACCCAGGATTGTTTATGCCCCCTCGGACAGCGGTAACGTCGCGATTCAAGACGAGTCTGCTCCTTGTTTAGGTGGGTCAATGGTCCGCGCGCCTGGAGAAACTACTAGCCTTGGAAAAATTACAAGACGTCGTAAGGAAAGGGAAGGGGCCAGGGGGAAATTTATCGTTGACTCGCGGATACCGTTATCGACGATCCGATTTCGCGATTCTGGAAGTCGAGAACAGGGAGGAAGCGATCGACTGTTTCCCAGGAGTCGGATGTTCCACTGGCTTCTCGTGTTGTCTCGTGACACGGCACTCTTGCGTGTGTGAAGTACAGGAGACGCGGAGGAATTGTAAATTGCTGACAACGCGTCGCCCGAAGACCCCTCTACAGTCTGCGCTGACTTGTTACCGAACCTTCTCATCGATTTAAGCCAAGTACTTAAAAAACTGAACGAGTCCTGCTGAATTCAACTGACGCTACAGTCTCTGTAGGCTGACCGTCCGAACGTTGAACTTGGTTTTGCAAATCCGTTGCCCTGAAGTTGCTTCTGGGATGGGTATTGAAGATATAGCGGCAATGGGTGAAGTTGAAATACAGGGTGTCGCGTAACTGGTGGTACGAGCGAGTAGAGGGTGGTTCTGCGTGAAAAATTGAATCGAAAATGTAGAATAAAATCTTTTTCATATGACGCTTTATTTTTGAAAAAAATATTATACTAACTATAATTTGCGCCCCCTATCATATGGAGGAGGGCTCCTCATTCGTTTGTAATTATCCTGCCGAACGCGCAAACGTAATAGTGATTTTCTTCTCTTTGTTTTTGAGTATGTAATTATGCATTATTCTTTATTAATGAAAAAGTTTTATGGCTTTTGTGGTACATATAATTAGATTTTGTTAACACGTTCACTGCCAGACTAATACTCTTGAAAATTTCTACTGGGATTGAATTTTGTTTATAGAATATTGGAAACTGTGTAATGAAACATTTATTGTGGTGTTTAGTTTTGTAACTTCATTACAGTTCAAGTACCTTATTTAAATTCATTTTCTGTGACACTTAACATTCAGAATTAATTTTCGTAGTTTTTCAGTGAAAATCACTGTCACCCATATATGGGTGACGTGGCGATCAACCTGTTAATGGTTTTTTATTCAGAAATATAGCACTATCCTTATACAATTTGACTTTGTTGGGATTTCGAAACCACTGTGCGCCGTTTACCGCCACCTCATCAATAGCGGCCAGGGGCACGTGCACCCACCGCTACGTCTCTGCGACGAATTCATATTTATTATTAAATCTCAGTTTGCAGGTTCCAGAAGAATATATTCTTGTGAAACGTGACCCTGTAACCCGTCATCGCCCTTTATAACTATTAAAAATTAATTTTATGATTCCCCGCTAAATGACGCAATTATGCATAAAAAAGTCTAGCGAGTTCAAGAAAGTTAATCGAGTAAAGCTGAACGGATAAAATACCATAGTGTGCGAGCCATGGCAGTAGTATAACGCGTGGCGGTGTGCAACGTTTCTTGGCAATAACAGAGAAAAGGATCCTAACGTAGAAGAAATCTACGGTCGCTTGACTGAATCATAGAACGGTACGTTTGTGTGCGTTTTGACCAAAGGAGGGTTTTAAGTTTCCGTTACGCCACTGTGTAATTTCGCTGATTTACGATCCACTCGAGACTATCGCCCGTGCGTTCGATCATCCAGCGGAGAACAAAAGGATCTGCGACCGGTCGCCGACTGTTGGACAGGAGGAAAATAGCGGAGAGTCCGCCGGCGGTTGCGTGAAATCGCGTATATATAGGTTTATCGTACGCGAACGAGGAGCTCGGACGTACCGAATGGAGAAGACTAGATGGGATCTCGTCGATGGTGACTCGCGGATGCACGTAATACGGGTTTCATCGTGTTTGACGGATGACTAATGCTGAAACCGCCGCAACCAGCAACGGCTCAGCCGAGCCTACGGAGTCGTTAACAACGTTGCTTGGCCTTGGTCAGGAATAGTTAACGGACTGAACGTTTTTTTAGATTCCGTATCTACTTCCTGCTATCCACATTGTGACTCCTGCGCGCGGTTTGTCACTGTCTGGAATGTTTATCCAGCCGCCGGCGCAGATTCATAATTGTCCTGGGCTCTGTTTCATGTCGCATACGTAATTCCAGACCTTCGCGGCTTTCTTTTCCAAATGATTTCGCGGGAGTTCGCTGCAGTTTGCCTTGCTAAATACGCTACACAACTAGATAATCGCAACAAAACTCTAACGTTCTCGTTTCCATCGACTACTTTGGTATAAATAATGCCTTTGCAAATATTTATTTAAAAATTCATGGAATATGGATATTTAATTTTATTCAACTTACATTTTTTATGTATCTCAGCATTTATGTAAAGTAATTGTGCATATATTTTCTTTACTACTTCCACATTATTATTATTTTACCTGCGTATTTGTATAACGCTGTGTATGTTCTTAGCGTCTCTGAATTCACGTATGAAGTTGCAGGATCACAAGGTATATTGGCAAGTTTCTCTACTTTCTTCGCCATCTTATCAATCACTCCACTTTTAACAGTGTCAATATAGAATGATATCGAAATGTGTTCTACGTTTATTATTACGAATCATAGTGTGGTAATCGTTAATAATTACAATATTAATCACTGAGCTATATAAGTTGGCTAAATCCATAATATCCGTTTAGAAACTGTTAATCGTTAATAATTCTATCTCATCACAGAGAGTCGCGAAAATATCCCATAAAATAACCTTTTTATCGAATACTTGTTGTCAGATTTTGTTTCAGATTTGGTAGATATATACCAAATTAATTTTAGGTTATATAATATTTTACCTTTATCGCCTTTCAATTTATTTTCGAAAACAGTTGACTCATTAGAAGATCTGTTAGGTTTATTGTACAAATATATTAAATACATAAATATATTGAACAATATACAAATAATTTTTATTTAGATTTTTTTAATAAAATAACAAGACTAGGATCCATTATGCAACAAGGATGACTATTCAATCGACGTTTTCCTCATTATCACTTTGAAACCGATTTACCTCGACATTGCACCACTTCCCTTCCTACACCTCTTTCATTCAAGGGACTTTGGTATTTTAGTAAGAACAAATTTCTCGTTTCCAAAATTCATTTTTTACCACTTCTAGATCTCCAAATTAAATTCTGATTTGCACCTAACTATTCAGAATCGCTTAAATTTTAATTTTTAAAAAAGCGACTCTTTCTTCATTTTTTTGATCTTCCAATTTGGTTCCAACTTGAACTTCGAAGTCCCTTAAACAAACATAAGAAAAGTAACGAGTCCGTCTAATACGTGCATTTAGTTTGCGTAATTTCTCGCGTTAGGTATATTGTTTTTTATCGACACCTATACCGTTGAAATCGTCATCTGCACGGATGATAGGTATATCTTCAAGCTCGGTATGATTCTGAATCTCGACAGTGCGATATTAAATTACCTTATGTATTCTCTCTTCAGATGTTATAGCCAAAAAATTGTACGTTACACATCCTTATCAAACAAATAATTTATATCTAGAACTACAGCATCGAAGGTACCTAGCCCTGATGATGCGGACTGCAACGTTTGCGAAACATCGGCAACAAGCTGAAATCAGACGCGGCAACCATCCGAAAGCCGTGATTATGTCGAGAAATAATACCCGCGAAAGTTTAAAATCTAAAACTAGAAACACATTCTCTGTCCATAAAAATCCGAATAACCTCGTCGTATCCGCAACAGACACAGATCGAAATTCAGTAGGTAACACGCGAGGTCGCAAATGAAATCATAAGGCGAGAGGTTAGATTGTGCGGGAGGTAATCGAGATAAAAGGGAAAGCAGTAAAGGATCATGCGACCAGAGCTATCGTGGGGATTTATCGTTCATCGACGAAGCCAAGAGTTCTCTGCGAACAGAACCATACGCAATATCCATGTGCACTACTGGATACCGGTACCCCTTTAACGGAGACCACGTCGCGCTATTTCGCAACGAGCGTGTCAACGTTTATCGATTTAACGTATATAACAGCGTTTGAAATGTTCACGTCGCGAACAGTTCAAAGCAGCTCTCCGCTCCTAGCGAGATCCGCGAGGTTCGCTCCGCGTTAAGTAATATTACTTACTCGCCAATTACTTACATTAAGTAATCGTAAGAGATTCCATGTGCACCGGACTTCTGATCGTGCCGACGCAGAGACAAGCGGTAATTATGCGTTTACGAGGACGCACGTATCTACCACTTTCGCCTCTCTAATTACGACGGAAGATAATCTTTAGCCGGCACGATTACAATCTAACAGGACGAACAGGAAATTCACAGACGCTCGACTCATCGATTGTTAATCACTCGTACGCGCGACGGGTCGCGCAGTTATCCCTGCATCGCGACGGATAATCATAAACTTACTGTTTACGTCTATGTTCGTCGAACTAAACGTACTAGGTTGTCCCTAGAGTCTCGTTCGTTTTATTAGTAAGTAATACATACACAATATTTTATATTTTATTTTATGTTATTGAGTTCTATACGATCCATTTTATTCTACTATCTTCCTGTATCTCTCTGGAAAAACACCATAATGCTGTATTTCGAAAATTGTTGTAGTTTGCTAACAAAATATCATTTTAAGTGCGTTTTGATGTCGTTTGTTAAACTAAATCTTTTACAGTGAAGAGAATTTTTTTCATGGAAAGAATAAATACTAATCACATGGGATGATATCTGGAGAGGGCGTGAAATGAGGTAGAACATCCCCGTTACATGTTCACAATTTATTTCTAACGATTAATGAAACGTGCAGCCTGGCGTTATCCTGATGGAAAGCAACGCCACGCTTCTTCTACATTACCAAGTAGTTTAAGGAAATAGGTTTAGGACTACATTTTTTTAGTGATGTGTATGAATTTTTTTTCAAGAATGGAATATATATAATTTATTGATACTCTGAGAACTTTTTATACATACATTCAAATAAATATTGTATTTGTTTTAAAGTATTTCCTCAGAAAATATGGAAGATATCAGCTGCCACCCATCGGAGGTCACTGTCAGACTTAACTACTATAAATGAACTTAGGACACTTTCAATATAAACGGCCCAATTATTATGAAGCGTGTTATTCACCAATTATTATACTTCAAGAATTGCTTTCCATTTGCTTAGCAGGAGTGCTGGTTCATCGGAACTGTCCATGCTTTGGCTAGCTTGGTCGATATAGTATTAATATAAAAATAAACGACAGAAACGCACCGAATCGGCAGTTCGATCATTAATTTATATAACGCGGTGCACGAAGACGTGAGCGATGTCGCGAAATGTTTCACCGACTGGCAACATTCGCGTTATCTGCCTACGCATCTAAGTCGCGTAACAATGTAAAAAAAAAAGGATCGACAAGATATAGATACGATAAAGAAACTTGGCGAACGAAATCACATTTCACCCTGATTCATACGCGACATTCTCCGCGGCGGTACACGCTATCGGATAGAGTCGATAGCGAGCGCAACGGTACTATATCATGATTTTAATACTTTTCCATATCGCAAAGCAACTGAAAACACATAAACCCTGGCCGAACGATCGATAAATTATATTCTTCGGATCGCGAGCGTGTCGTTAGCGCGAAACGAGACGTTTTGTATTCCTGAAGCGTTATAACGACGTTTGGAAGTTAAAATCGCGGTTACAGGTTGTTACGCGGCACTGTCAAGTATTTGGCCCCAAAACTAGGGCTGGAACTAACCGAATAATTGGAATATCCGGATATCCGGATAAATAACGCCGCAAAGTATTTGCACAAAAATCCGAATATACGAATATGGGTTCAATTTACAGTCAATTCACGAAAGTCGCGTATGAGAATAAAGGTTGGTCAACTTAGTGTTACATGGATTACAATAACAATTTTTAAAAATGTAAGTGCACGTAATTAAAGCATAATTCATATACAGTCAAATCTGTTTTTGTGCGGTCTTGTTTTATGCGATTTTGTCGAGTGCGATTTTTGTTAAGCGGTATACGGTCAGTCTCATAAATATTCGTACCCTCTATGTCGATTGAAACAATTTGTTTAAATTCAATGGTAGGTTTGATGTTTCCAAGTGTATGTTTGTATAAATATGTTGATGTATATATAAATGTATACATGTATAAGCTTATTCATATACATATTTATAATGAAAAATTCATTTGGTAATATCAAAACAACTCTTTCATTTAGTCAAACTTGTACAATAGATATAGAGGGCACGAATATTTATGGGAGTGATTGTATAAAGATAATATGACATGGCAAATTTGAATTTAACAAACGCGAGAAAATAACTGCGATCAATTATTTAAGTTCATATTTTTATAGACGTTAGTTTCGATGAAATGGATTTTTTAATGTGAAAAAAAATATTTAAAATGAAGACATGTAAATACACAAATAACCAAGTATATCAAGAATTAATATTACTTATATTAACAAGATAATATAAATGAACAAGTGTAAAATGTAAATTACAACATTAATATAACTAAAAATTCAAAAAAACATAGTGAAGTATTCATGATAAATAGGTGGAATAATGATAATAATAATTCGGAATGAACTTATTCCGCTTAAAAATAATATTTTTCCAATAACATTTTTTAGTCAAAATTCTCTTGTTTACTTTATGAAAAAATCGTACTCCATTGAATACATAATTATAAATATGAAGAGAAGGTATCTATATTGTGCTAAAATTACCGTGAACTCACTTTTTTTTTTTAAACGTGGATTTATTTTTAAATATAACAGCTCATATCTTAAATTTTCACACAGTATAACTTTAAACTGAAAAAGTGTCGAAAGTAACTTCATTCGACGGCACAATATTACGCATCGAAATTTTTAGACAAATCCACATATCAGAATATTGATTTATGACCAGCTTCACGAGCCAGATACCCCGTAGTGCGCGGTCAGGTCTGTCACGACGGCTGGCAACAGTTTCTCCTACGCTTCTGAAACATTCTCATCGCGAGTCCTCGATCGGTTCTCTCCTTTTCTCCGGAATTAGGTATCCTCGGCGAACGGTGCACGACCTCGCTGTCCTGCATCTATAGGTCGTTTCACCTGTCACCTGCACAGAAACGAAAGAGAGAGGACGATCGCTTCGGGCGACGAAGGAAAGGACGCGCCAATACAAAGACCGACCGGAATCGGGGATGTCTCGGACACTTCTGACCCAGAGAAAGATGAAAAATTTTATTCGATAAATTGATGACCAACGCAAAACACCGTATGCCAACTTAATCTCGATGTTTCGGTGAAGACATTAATTCGGTGCCTTTATATTCAATCGTCTATAAATATAAGTATCAGGTTGTCCCAAAAGTTTCTTTCATCTGTTGCACCCAATTATTCTTTTTTTAATAGTATTATTTAAAGTCGCATGCATTTATGCAAGTATTAATACTCTTAATGTATCAGAACCACATTTGTAAGATACGTTTGTATTTATACGGGGATTAACATGTAATATATCATGTTCAACCTATAGTTATAGTTATTGCCCTATATGAGGTTAATCATTTCTATTCCTTTTAGAAAAGTTCAAGTAGCTTTGCATGATTTAAAATCGTGAAGTTATTCTTGGATAGTCCATCGCTGATTTAGTTTTTTTCTTTGTCCTTCGTATTTTTGTCATTCCGTTAAAATATGTTCTATTGTTAAGGCAGATTTGGAATTTTCTTCTGTTATCTAGAATTATCGTCTGTTGTTTTCTATTGGAATTGATTTCGGGTATAGTCGTCGAAGTTCTCTTTTATTCGGTGCAATTTTAAATTGCATATAATTTTCCAATGACGATTCCACTATTGCGTTTCTTTTTTTATTTTAAGCATTTATTTAAATCTTCGTAGTGAACCGGTACTGTTTCATCATATGTTTGGAGTTTACTAGCTTTGTGTAGCAGTGTTTATATCAATAAACAATCTTACCTCTTGGAAGTTGATGTTTCGCACAGAAGAGTTGTTCGCGCCATTAAATTCACCTTTAAGTACGAAAAATCAAAGAAAGTATTTACGACAAGTAAATACTTTCTATAAAATTCCTTTCTGCTGCATTATTTTTAAGTAAGGTTAATTTAAAATGTAATTGCTTGTTACGCAACATTGTTACATTAATATAGATGATAATGTCCAGACGATGGAAGCAAGCACAGAAAATTAATATAATTTATATATTATTTGCACGTTCTTTATTCTATTTATTTACGTATCTTATATTTTGTTAATAAATTGAATTGTTACGTTAGCTGCGATAGTTCTTTAATATCTTCATTTCGACTGTATAATAAATATTTTTTCCTTTTTTGTTTAACATTTTAATCGTTGTGCATACATATCGAAACTAATCAAAGTGAGTAACCATCAATTTATCCACAGGGTGAGTCACGAGAAACAGAACGCCTGAATAACTTCTCTGCTATTGGTGGTGGGAAAAGATGCATTAGGCCAAAATTATTTGGTATCGAGTGTCTTATCATCCGATGTTACTACTTTTTTCATAGGCGGAGCGGTCAAGGAGATATGAAGGTCACTCCTTTTTTTTAAATGAATCGGTATATTTTTGGTTCCGTAACATGATAGAGGAGCTTAAAACGAGTCCAACGACCTATCACATAAGCCCATAGAAAGTAGAGCAAGTATACTCTCTTC
The DNA here is from genome assembly GCF_026225885.1 of Hylaeus anthracinus. NCBI lineage: Eukaryota > Metazoa > Arthropoda > Insecta > Hymenoptera > Colletidae > Hylaeus > Hylaeus anthracinus. The sequence continues at coordinate 3,984,108 of NW_026535284.1, forward strand.
GCAATCAAAGGGTTAAAAAGGGGTTCCGTCGGCAGATATGTTTGAGGACCGCTACACGAAACAGTTCCTACCGCAAGAGGTTAATCCAGGCTGGGCCCCGAGATCGTTGGATTATCTATTTATTGCGAAACTGCGCTATGCCTACGCAAGCGTGGCAATTTCCATTCGAAGAAGAACAATTTCCATCCGCGTGTCGAGCCTAAACGGAACACAAGCTCGCGTTTCACGGTAAGTTCGGTGCCGGGGTAAGACCTATTCTCCGGTATTTCGATATCGTGTTCGCGAGGCTGCCTTGCGTGGGACTGGGTGGAAGATCGCAGTGATTAATGGCGATTAAACGGAGAAAGAGAGAGCTCGGTATACGGCACGGGACCCAGAGCGTGTGCAGAATACGGTCTCTAGGAGCAACAAACAACACCGAGCGTCGCACCCTTGCGTGGCCCGCGAAATCACTCTACGCGGTATGCGTATTGTATGGTAATACCGCCCGTGTACCTACTCCAATATTTATTCCCCGCAGTTATAACGCGCTTTTACTCCAACCGACGCCATCTGTCTTATCCAACCTCTGGCGGGCTCCTCTCCTTGATCTATAGATCCGAGCATCCATCTATGAGAACATCCCCGGCTATGGAACAATATTCATGCACGCTTCGCGTTTGTTCCACTCGATGCACAACAATTTTTCGAATTCGGTTCAATAGTCCGACGATTTTACTTACGTCGAAATGAAAATGAAAATAACATGATATTTATAAAAGTATAATAACTGACGATCACAAAAATCGTCGTCTAGCAGTCCAGTTCTTAGAACTATGACGCATGGGCGTAATTTGAAAAAAATAATGAAGTTACGTCATTTTTAAATGGATGACTTTTGGTATAGCGATTAATTGCATGTTAGTGAGCAGACAAATTTGTGCGGGACATAAGGGATGCCACACGCGCACGAAATTGCATTTTTTGGCTCTCCGAATAAAATCACATGGAGTTATTATCGTACGTGCAAGAGAAAAAAGGTCTCTTCTAACAATTTTTATCTTTCATAACAAATAATTGTCTTTTTAGACGTAACACTAGACGTGTTCAACTGTAATGAAAATTTTTGTTAAAGGGTTATTTAGTATAATTTTATAGAAAGGAAATAGAAATTATTTCATATTTTTGAGCAATTATATCTAGAGCTGGTGAGTATTCATATAAATTAACTAAAAATTATTTTATGTCGCTACGGTTCGTACTAGAGTCAAACACCTGTGATTTAAAAAAAAAGGAACAAAATGAGAGACGTTTGAATTTCTTCAACATTTTCTTTTGATTCTAATCATTTAAAAATATTTTACATATTAAAGAATAATTATAATCTTAGTACAAAGGAAAACTAAACAAAAAAAGAACAAATTTCATGCGACTATTATCAATGAGAACAAGTGAATAAAAATAAGCAAAAAAAAATTTGTTCATTAGTTCAACATGGCTACTATTACGTATAACAACATTAATATTCCACTATTATTGATTATATGAAATAAAAATTCTTAAAAGGAAATCTCAGCCCCGTAACCCTTCGAGCTCCATTCCAATTTTCTTCCAACCAGTCCGCAACCACCTCGCTGCTTTCACTGGCATCGTACTGCTCACCTATGCTTTAATGTTTAGTATAATATCAAATTTCATATCGACCTCCTTATGCCAGTACCATGCACGCGAAAGCTTTCACTTTTCGAAACATATCTGCGATATTTACCGTTGATAGAGTTCTCTTTTGTTTTTATCTTTTTTTTTTTGCCAAAACGATACGTGTTTGCGTTGAGTAGGAAACAATGTTTATTATTTCGAAACGAAGCAAAATCACGTAATCGCGATTCGCTGACGAATTCGACACATCACTAATGTCGGATTTGTACCGGCACCAGCCGACGGCATTTTAAAATGTAAATTTAAGTTACACCTTTCTTTCACGTTTCATAGTTCCGTTACAATTCACTGACTAAGCGTCTTTCGAAACATATTAATGGAACATTGTCTTGTTAGTTTCCTTCGTCGAACACACTGTGAAAGTTTAGCGAGAAAACCGTCAAACATCTTGCATGTGCCACGCTTTCAGTGAAATTACTGTGACATAGATAAAGCAACGCATAATGTACTGACCACATGAAAGTGTCAAAATATAGAGTATTCGAAGAGCGTCTTAAAAAGGAAGAAAAAGTAGATTTGCCAAGTCTTGTAATAATATTCTCGACCTAGTAGTTCCGATATTCTTCGGTTACGTAATGTATGTAAAATGAGAAGGCAAGAAGAAAATAATGTGTATTATTGACACTAATAGGAAATTAATTCTGTAATAATATCCTTGGTTCTTTCGTAATAAATTTCTTCGTTATTCGCTTCCCATTACAAATACACAGAAGTAAACTAAAAGTTACATATATGTATACGACGTTATAGTTACACAAAATACACGAAACATATGGCATGCATGAACAAAATATTTTATTACATTCTATTTAATTACTCAGAGCTTCTATTGTAGGATTTTATTTGATAATTGTTGCAATAGATGTTGTCATTGCTACAATGGTGGTACGGGATAATAATTAAACTACTGGTTGGTAAACTAAAATACTATTAAAATAACATTTCGCTTTTGGTCGCACACTCCGTGACTTATTTTTCGTTTAGACTCCTACTCTATATATTTTTGTTGAACATCGTATCTTTTTCCTGTGTTTTCAAAAATGATCGAAACGTCGTTCAGAAATAATAAAAGAATTCGTTATGAAAGAACCAAAAATATTATTATGAAATAGATTTGCAGTGATTAGCAACGAAGAAACTTTCCTATCTATTTTAAATCTACAAATAAACTTCATATTTATCGACAAAACGAAAGAGAATTTGCAAGCCCTTAAAGTTCTATCAATCGTAGCTAGAAACGATGGTATGAACGAAGCTTAAAACGAAGGGTTAATATTAATACATTAGGCGAAAAAGCGTAATACGAATTAAACGTTATCGAAGAACATTGAATTTTTCAACAATCGCATAATCTGATCAATTTTGTAACTACGGTTGGCCCCAATTGGTGTTGGTTTCGGGATTCAGATTATTTAATACAATCTAAATTGATATCCTTAATTATAAATTATATCATTGATTGCAAATTAGGAGATTTATTTTGGAATCGAGATATAAATGAGTAAGACTGGTGCGATCGATTTGGAGTTTATTCAGTACTCTTCTATTCAGTATACTAAGAAAGGATTTTGCGATCACATCCCTTTGACTGCGAAGTGACACGAGGGAAGTACATAAACTGTAACTCGACTTTTCGAATAAAATTTAGTAAAGCTGAAAGTAATGTAATCTGATCACAATTAGAGTCGATCTCGGCTGCTAAACGTCGCTGCGTTAAAGAATTTTTCATTTTGCTTCAACGTGGATGGACTAATCTGCAGCTTCTGCCTAAGATTCGCATTTCTGAAGTGTGTCTGAACTAACTGCGGCCAAATTTTTCGTTTCGAACATTGATTTACGGTTTATACACTACATGTATAATTAAGTTCGATTCTCATTGGTCATTGCAACAGCACCTCTTAAGTTTGTCCTGCCATTTGTACACACTCCGATTTTACACCAGAATGACCTATTGCTTCGCATTCCCCTTTTTACGTTTCCTATGTCTTTCGCTATCCATGAATTTATCCTAATGAGATTGCCTAATCATCGATGATACTATCACTAATTGTAAGAGAATCATTCTTATTCTGTTCACAAAGTTTCATCCGGTAATTCGAGTCACATCAGAAATTGTAGGTTAGTCCATCCATGTTAAAGGCAAAAAAAAATACCTCTTTTAATAACAAGTACAATACTTAAAAGTGGACACGTATTCCAAACGGCTAATCACTAAAATATGAACGTCAACGATAAAGGTTCCTTGGTATTCACGAGTATAATTTGCCATGCATAACGATAGCAATTATAACTTATCATGAGTCATGAACTTATCAAAGTAACACATAGAAAACATGTACCTCATTGATTTTTCTTCGTTGCTTAGATTTTTTAAATATTATATTATTATTGTGTATTTTATGTATTTAGTTTTAACATCATCGTTATGGAATACTATGGCGCCCTTAATATTAATATTTATGTACCTGCAACCAGCATATCAACTACTACACTAGAATCACATTTCTGGTCAGTAGAGCAATAAATAAAACAATTGTTTAAGAGTATCTCGCAATGATAATAAGTATTTATTAGATAAAAGAAATTCTGCTCTACAATTTCAAATATTCATCAGCGTCATTCTAATAATTTTTTTTTTTTTTAAATTCGACTGTTTTGGTGACGCGCCCCTTAAAATTTCCAGCACAAATTTTCTCGCAGTCAAAGAGATATTATATTAACTCGTTAACAGTCGCATACATTTGTATAAATCGGCTAGCGTCGCGTTGCTAATGTATGACTAGTTTCTTAATATAAGTGTCAACTGATATAGTACGACGTATCTGTTATTGAAGGTCTGAGATAAAAGCAGTTACATGGTCAATATACATGAAACATAGAATGGAGTAAAGAAATAGCTGCCCTACACTCCAAAAAGATATCGAAAAGGGTTGTTGTTATTTACACGCGGTGCAACACAATTTCAAATAGCTTTTGTATTATTAAGAGTTTCAGATGAATTTTCAAAATACTTTTATATAAATCAATTAAAACATAAATTTTTCTCACTAAAATGTTAGGTGCAGAAATTAATTTTGTGCCTTTTTAAGGTTAACTTATCATTTATTTATGAAGAAAAACCATAAAAATTTTAGTCTTTCCTCAGTCACACATTTCAAAAGAATAGTCACAACATATAGTTGTCGAATCAAATTTCAAAGCAATCTGTGTGATTCATTACTGTTGATGCATTAACGTAACAAAATGGTGGGTAAATATTTTTACTCAAACTATAGTTATAAACGATTCAATGTAAAGGCATAGAATTAATTTCTACACCTAATACATATTCCAGTAAAATATGTTTGTCTACATCGATTCTTCTTTCAGATAATCTAAATAGTTTTCCGCAAATCCTTTCATTTAATCTCTGCGCCATACAAAATAAACGCAGTGTTTACGATTCATATAAAAATGATAGAAAACGGAAGAGGAGGATATTAAATAATGATAAATTTTTTGATAGCTCTAACACGACTCTCAAGTTTCCGATATTTTCTGCTTCATCAGCTGTTATAATAACTTTTCCATCATATTAGCGTTTAATAATTATGAGTAGACTGCAGATGTTGATGCGAATTTATATTTTTACAGATACAAAAAAAGAATTGAAACTTGAATGAAAGTATGTCTTATTTTTTAAGCTGTAAAATACGTACATTATTGTTGATATTTTATACATTTTCGCATTTGTACGCATTATCATATAGTTTACCATATTTCGACTTGGCGTAAATGCATAAACATCCGCACTCTAAATATGAGTTTATAATTATTTGAAATCTACAAAGTGATATCTTACCAATAATTTATGTCAGAGCTATCCTAAAATTGACCAATTTTTAACATCCTCCTTTGTATGTATTCAAATTGGGACACGCGGCGCTTTGAACTTACTTATATTCCACATAAAAACATACTTGTCTAAAACTGTGCAGTTTATGATCAAGCACGTGTTACCGGACGAAGAGAAAACACTCTCGAAGTTCGCCAGCTTTTCCAGCATACAGTCCCAACAGCCTCTTGTAATGTCCTAAGGAGGCGAAAGAATGCGTTATCATCCATAAATGGCGTCCTACACGAAGCACGTGCTCGAGGGTGAATCCTCGAGAGTCCCACGACAATATGCATGCATAACAAGCGAACGGCTATGCTCTCGGAATGCCAGAGACACGCTCACGCGTCTGCGTATCTGCGTTTATAACTACTCAAGAGTCCGAAAAAAGTGATTATTCAAGAATTCTTTCTGAAACGAAGTTTGTATTTAATTTATTTCATCTTCTTTTGTCGAATTAAATAGGTCCTTGCGTGTACACTTATATTTCTTTTTTCAAAAATGTTAATTTACCATGATGCTACGGACGAATTCCGAAGGTACCTCCATAAAGAGGTGGTTTGCGACGATCAAGATATCTCTGGACTGGATAATCCGAAATCGAGAGCACTGAAGATTTAGTCCTCCATAGACTTTGTTTGTTATTCATTAACAAACTGGAGCAGGTATAACACCTCGTACCACCACACTCCCACATTCAACAACTTTTCTTGAAAACTATTAATCCCGCTGTACAGAGTAAGTAGTAATATAGTGTACAATCTAGTCTTTTCATTTTCTACACAAAATTTCGCTTCAGATTGTTTATAAAACAAATTCCGTTTACGTAAAGTCAGAAGAATGAGTGAAATTCTCAAGACGGTATAATTTGACTGAAAGACTTCTTCCCCAAAACTATGGAAATTTGCTTTTCTGCATAAACTTTTTGTAAATTAATCACAAACGCTCCATGCATAACTGTATGAAAATGTATACTAGCGCTTTAAAAAATGAATGTGGCATTATTACTCTTGAACAAATCGGAAAATTGGGAAAATATGTGAGCTTATTGGCTTTTTCTGTTATTTAAATTGACCAAATTAAAACGCAAAACGTTTATTACTAAACAATGGTTACTATTAGAATAAATATCAACGAAAATATAGGAAATAGCGCCATGTGCTTCGGATTTTTCCGATACCTACCATTCCTCTACCAATCCCAGCAGTCAAAGATCCACATCGAAATTTCATATCAGCGTTTTTGTCCAGTTAGACAGTTTTACTCAGCGCCCGACGCGTCTAGAACGAACGTCGAAACGGATCCGCGGAACGCGTCTCACGCGACCCGATCGCGGCATCTGTCCGCGACGCCAGATCCTGTTGGCCCGTCTTTTACAGGAACGAACGGCTGCATCTCGACCGTGCAACGGAGACAGTAGACGTAGAAAGAGGAAGGGAATGAAAATCGCGGATGGCAACGATACGGAGAGAGACGGCGGAACGAGAGGAGTGAAAAGACAACGAGAGATCAGCGCGGAGCAGCGCACCGAGTGGCTGTAGAGGTGAGAGGCGAGAGGATTGGAGGACAGGAGGTGAAGGGCCAGGAGGGGAGTGGGTGAGCCGACCTCTGACCCCGCGCGAGGGGGCAGCGGGGGACCTTGCGGCAACCGTGCCGTGCTGGCATAGCTCGGGCATAGCTCAGGCATAGGCATAGGCATAGACATAGGCTTAGCGCGGCATAAACTAGCGTGCTCGCCGCGACTCGCCCGCCTTTCACTTCGAAGACGAAGGCGAACGTATATAGACAGGACCCGCCGTGGGGAGTGCCTCGTGCTATTATCATATTATGGCCAATCCGCCGATGCCGTGCGACGACGCCGGGCGTCGTTGTCAATCCTGTTCCCGCTCGAAATCGCGACGATAGTCTCCTTGTTACACCTTCCAACGCGCGATGAGATACCTCGTATCGCAAACGAGGAAATATCACTTTCGAATCAGCCTTCCCAAAGAATAGCTATTAGGTTGGTAGGAAAATAATGTCGGTTTTCGGTCTACGCTTAACTCATGCGGCATCCATTTTTTCGAGCTTCTTTCACTTTCCCAGCTGTCTCAGGTGGCCAATAACTAATGGATGGCTTACACCCAATTCCTGTGCAAGTTGTCGAACCGTTGTTCTTGGATCAGCTTCAACCACTGCCTTCAATTGGTTGTTGTCGACGAGAGAAGGGCGTCCGCGATCATCTTCATCTTCGAAGCTCTCATCTCCACGTGGAAATTTGTTGAACCAACGCTGCACCATACGTTCATTTACGATATCTTCTCCAAATGCATATTACAAGTCGCAGTTGCAGCTTTATGATCCAGTTTATATTGATATAAGAATATTACACGAATTTGCTTAGTATCCATTGCGAAATAAATAATTTGATGTCAGCACAAATTAACAGTATAAACAAAAGCATATCTGCACTGTAAGATGATATTGGAACGTAAACAGAATAAAGTGAACTGTTATCCTAAAACCAAGCGTCAACGTTCGAAAATTCGAAAACCAATAGTAATTTTTTATTAACTAATATTAGGGTGAACCAAAAGTTCGTCCGTTTTTTACGTTGTTTCAATTTTTGCAATTTTTCGAAGTAATTAAAATTACTTAATATGCAAATGTTATATATTATTTTGTAGTTTTTTAGAAGCTCCTTCATATTTCGTTTAATTTTTGTTCGTTCTAGTAAAATCATAGAAAATTTTGAGATTCGAGTACTTTTACGACACTATTGGAAGCAAGAGTTTAAACCTACTGAATACATTTTCTTTGCTGCTTCAGTAACTCTCAACACTTACCCCTAAGGGGATAAAAAGGGGTTACAACGTTTGTATAAGGAATATTTTATTTTTGGTCGGATTTGATTGAAACTTGGTTTTAATGTTCTTTGATATAATAATCAAACACATATTTCGGCACTTTACAAAATTCAACCTCTAAAGGGGTGAAAGGGGTTGCAACGTTTGTATGGGACATATTTTGTTCGTGTCGGATTTACTTCATACTCGGTCTTAATATACTCATTGGTACGATTATTTTGCTTTAGAATTGCCTTATTTCCGTAAATGTATCTAGAAACTTCAAATTTAACATTTAATATAGAATAAGAATAGTATTCCACGCGGGTGAAACTGCAGGCCACAACTACTAACATAGAAGAACTGTAAAGACAAACTTGAAAACGGTCATTTGACCGGTCGTCATAGGATTAGTATTAATGTATTGGGTTATCTGGAAAGTCCATGTCGATTTTTGGTAGATAGTACAGTTATGAATATATCGAAATGGTTGAAAACAAATAACATGTACACATCCCTTAAAACATGGAAAGGTTGTGGAACAAAATGGCACCTATGTAATTCAATAAATATGTATCAAAATTCAAACGTGTCTTTGAATTGAAAGAAAGTACAAAATGCACACAGTATGCAGAGTAATATAAAAGAATATTGAAAATAAAGTTTATTATGATATTTGCAGAGTAAAATAAATCCCTATTTAGGATTAACGTTTCTAGGTACGTTTGCAAAGACTTTATTTGGCATAAAGGTTGTAGTCTACTTATTACGCACAAAGGCCGGAGGACCATCGGACTGGTTTTATTCCACCCCTGACGATCTGTTACTTAAGGGACTTATGCTCGAAATAAATAGCTCTCTCTCTCTCTTCGTTAGACTCTCTTCGCAACTACACTGATTCACGTAATATTGACTCGTCGAGACAGGTAATGAAAAGTTCCGCTGGAACTTCGTTGTAAGCACTTTTGTTCTTGAGTATTTCTTATTGAGAATCTCGTGCGTTAGACATTTCGGGTGACTCGTCCTTTGTTTCCCTAAAAGGATGAGAAATTCCCTCGTGGCGGGAACCACGCAGAGGTGGACCACTTACTTGACTATGACTTCTTCGAGAACTGATTTGGAATACTAGAACATTCCTTATCATCATTTTCTATTCTTTGAGCGTACAACTAACAGAGAATATTATTGCACTGAAATAAATGGATGAAATAAAGGTATTAAAAATGAATAAAAGAACAGAATTATGCGGTATCTATTGTGATTAAATATACAATGTTTTAAAAAAATTTAATATGATTAAAGTTTCATTTGTATATACGACATTTCATATCCACCAACCTAATTAATTAAATAATATATGAGGAAATGGAGGATTTATTTTACAACCTTGGAATAGCTGATCAACTGTGAGTAGCAAAATATCATTTATGATATGGTATGAAATGAAGGTAAAACTTTAAAGATATTTTTCTTAGAACTCCTTTTTTTGAATCTCCAAAGCTGAAATCCCTAAGTTTCCCGCACGTTTCCATGACTCAAATAAAGAAAAGAAAACGCGAACGCGTTTTTCATTAGTCGTAAGCCTGGAGAAGATTGACTAATTAACGTGTGACCTGATACGAGAAACCCGATATCTCCCAACTCAGTCCGTGATAGATCTATCTTTCTCCAGTCTGTACGCACGGTACACGCAGGGTCATTCGGAGAGGAATAAATTAGAATTACGAGAAAACACGAAACGAAACGAAGAAACTCTTCGAAAGACGGCACCATAGGCGCGTGTAGCGAACTTCCCAGTATTTCTCACACTTTTCAACCACGGAGAACGCCCGCTCCCCGTGGGAAAAAGATCAAGACGCTCAAGAGTAACTCTGGGGTTTTCCCCGCCAAAACGGTGGTAAATGAAGAATCTGATGTAAAGGAATGCTTCTCCGCTAACAGAGGTCCGGAAAGACTCGATTAATCCTCAGGAGGACTTCTCAGCCCTTTGCTCAAAGAAGTTTTAGCCCTTTGCACTCTATGCCATCTCGTTGCAAAATGTGCGAACAGGAATCGCATTACATTAAATAGTCTAACTTTGGAAACGTGTCTTTTTTGCTATTATTAGTCTTGATTATAAATTCTTATTTTCTTGAAGCGTTGACACCACTGAAAACATAAAGGATAAAGGATTTATGTTTGCAGTGGTGTCACTAACAAAATTTGTTAGACTTATGATGTGTCCCCTCATAGAGACATCCGAGTGCAAAGGGTTAGATTATCCATGACTCGTAGTGCTTTCTCTAGATATTATTATTTGTAGAATGGCGATATTTTTAAATATATTATATATTGAAATGATTTATTCAGTTATTTTTGCAGTGTGAGATCGAGCATTGCCTTGCAGGAGTAGGAGCATCATCTTTACACTGCCAATGAATAATCATTATTAGTTTTTCTTCTCAAACGCGTCATTTACATAAATCAGCTGTTTAGAATAGAAGTCAATGTCAGAGTTGACGGCCTGACCAAATGGGCACTGCCCATCCCATCCTTCTGATCCCACCAGATTCACGATAACTTCACGAACACTTCTTCGTGTGGATAGTCGGTTTTGGGTTGGTTCATTGATGAGTCACTTCGATCTACGATCTTCGCCTCTTAGAATTATAGTACAGTCATCGACGTCTCATTTCAAGTCATGTTTTCCGCCTCACCCGCACTCTTCTTTCATTGAATTACAAAAAAAAAGGCAGTGTCTTAAATATTGTTTTTTGAATATCATCGCGTCTGCAATTAATTTTTCAGGCTATATTCGCAGTAAGATCAAGTTTAATAATTCAAAATAAATGAATGACGGACAAAAAATGTATGCACAAATGGATTTTATGGTTGGTAGAAGTTAAGGGCGGTGAATTAATTTATACACCTAATAATTTCACTTGTCTCCTGTCTAGGTGCGAGTATCACCTGAAGCGCGAGAATCAGTTGATGTACTATACTACATAGTAGGAATCGAGTATTATGCGGTATTAATGGCACAGCGGTTAATTGATACGCTACAGCACTATACTACCAGTAATCAAGCAATATGCAGCCCTAATCACGAGATACTTGATGTCCCATACTAATAGGAATCAAGCATTATACAATACTGATATCACAACAGTTAATTCGTACGCTGTAGCACTATGTTACTGGAAATCGTTACACAACTTTAACGATAGTGCTTTCATGTGCTACATTAATGGGAATCAAGCATTACGCAATAGTAATCCCACTACAATTAATTCACACGCTATAGCACTATACTACTAGGAATCAAGAAATATACCATTTATGATTGTGATTGTTTTGCCAACCCCAAAAACATAAAATAAAGATATGTAAATATTTTGTGATGATTGATTGATTAGGAAACAATATATTTAAATATAAAAAAATATAGTTTTAAATTTTGTTTAAAAACATGCAAAAATATGAAATTAAAAATTGCAGAAAAAAGATGTAAAATTGTATTTATTATAGTTACAAAAATTATACACCCTATTTGTCATCAGAACTGCATTTTCTGCAGTAACATAAAGAAGAGAGAATATTAAAGAGAATATTAAATATTGTACATTAAAATCTCGCGACCCCAAGATTTCACTAAGCGACCCCGTTTGGGGTTGCGACCCATAATTAAAGAAGCCCTGTCCTATACTAATAGGAATCAAACATTATACAATACTAATAGTATAATTCATACGCTATAGCGTTGTACTAATGGGAATCAAGCATTATGCAGCTCTAATCACGAGAGACTTTTGATGTCATATACTAATAGGACTCAAGCATTGTGCAATACTAATATCGCAACAGTTAATTCATACGCTGTAGTACTACGGGAATCAAGCATATAAACTTTAACGATAGTACGTTCACGTGGTACACTAATAGAAATCCAACATTATGCGCTACTAATCGCGCAACGGTCCTCTAATGCGCTACACTAATAGGAATCAAGCATTATGCAGTACTAGTATCACATCAGTTAATCTACGCGCTATACTACCAGGAATCAAGTACTATGCAGCGCTAATCACGAGAGACCTTTGTACCAGTGGAAATGAAGCCTTACGCGGCGGTGATCGCGCGAGGGTCCTTTGACGCGAATAGTAGCGGGAATCAAGCATTATGCGGCGCTAATCGCGACGTTACTGGCGCGAGGGGCTCGACGATAGCGCGATACGGAGGTCGTACCGCTGCAAAGCGCGTTCGACCCCGGTACTTACCGGTACTACTCGTGGCGAGGACACGGACGGTCGGCGATGATAGTACTTAGAGTACCGCGGGGTGTCGAACGCTTGGCTCGCGGCTCCCAGGACCAGAACGGGACGGAGAGCCTGGATAGGAACGAGAGGAGAGCCTGAATAGGAAAGAGGGGGAGTGAGATAGGACGGAGAGTGTACCGGTGAGAGTGCACGGCCGTAACGTACGGTACGATACGGTCGTGCCGGCATGTCCGTAGGTCGACCCGCAACGCGACGTGTAATTATCATCTCCCAAGGGCCTATCCCACGCTATCCAAGTTAAGTGGGACACAAACGATTACTGCGTGAACGATTAGAGAGGGGCAGGGATAACGGGGTGCAAGGAGCGCAATCTCTCTTTCTCTCTGGAAAGGCAACATCTGCGCGGATCATTCTACCGAATGACGAGCTTCCGGGGGAACGTTTCGTCCACGGACTCGAGGACGCTTTAATCTAGGGAGGACACGCGGAAATAATGACCGGTGTCGCCAAACTTTGAGTTTATCCTGCTGAATGATTTTGGATTTAATATTAATTTGAGTATGAGAAACATATCAGCACACTGTTTATATACAGGGCGTCCCTGTATCTTCCGGCCAAACTTTGCCAGCGTGTTTTACACGCAAAAGTATGAAAAAGATGTTGTGTGAACGTGTGATCTTACATGTTTTATTAAGGGGGCATTTCACTGTGAACGCACAAAGAAAGCATATTTTCAATCATTTTTTTCTCGGGAACTATTGCATAAAATTGAATGAATGTTTTTTCCCCTTAAATGTATGATTAAGGAAAGTGAATAAAAAAATTTATTTTTTGGTAAAAAATATTTCGTCATTTATTTACAAAATAATATGCATGTGTGCAAAAAAAAGAAAGTTATCCGCTAGCGCAGGTGATTTTGGCCCTCTCGTGGTAATCTGAAACAGAAAATCGAAAAAGTTTATTAAACTATGTCGTCACACCTATGGTCGGAACCTTCACTTATTTATTTCATCCAAAATAAACAAAATAGCAGCGTTTCTTGTGAAAGAGAGAAAAAAAAAACTCTTTTTTTTGTACCGTAAATCAGGTGAAATTGTAAGTAAAAATCAAAATATCAACTACTTGGAGGTTCCGACCAGATAGGTGTGACGACATAGTTTAATAAACTTTTTCGATTTTCTGTTTCAGATTACCAGAAGAGCCAAAATCACCTGCGCTAACGGATAACTTTTTTTTTTTGCACACATGCATATTATTTTGTAAATAATGTCAATAAATGACGAAATATTTTTTACCAACAACAAAATTTTTTTATTTACTTTCCTTAATCATACATTTAAGGGGGAAAAACATTCATTCAATTTTATGCTATAGTTCCTGAGAACAAAATTATTGAAAATATGCTTTTTTTGTGCGTTCACAGTGAAATGTCCCCTTAAGGAGTTATAACTAATAAATTATTAGTATTAGTATTAGTTTCAGTATTATTAGTAATAATTAGACTCCGGATCTTTATGGATTTATGGGAAATTTGAATGTGCAAGAACCTACAAAATGCAAACAATATGCAATAATATAAAAAAGATTGAAAGTAAAGTTCATATTTTAATATTTTTAAGATAAAATAAATTCCTCTTTAGGTTCAATTTTTGTAGGCATGTTCGCCAAGATTTTATTTTACATAAAGATCCACAGTCTAGTAATAATATAAAATGATAATGAATTGGCATTTCGTCGACACAGCGTACGAACGTATTATGAATATCTCTGTTTGTGTTTACATAAACTCTTATGTTTACTTGCTGAAGTAGTTGATATCGACATTTTTTATTAACGTTTTATTAACGAGTTAACGTTTCAAAATGACGTCCGTTATTACGAATACAGGATTGGCATCTAACAAAAATTGACCCTATCGTATTACTAATTTCATCTTCATTTTCTCTAATCGCAGCAAATGCGTCTGTAATCCTCTGTACTAACTGTACCTCAACCAGTAAACATAAGAGGGTATGTAAACACAAATAGAATATTATATATTCATAATACGTTTGTACGCTGTGTCGATGAAATGCCAGTTCATTATCATTTTGTATTATTAGTTACAACTCCTTAATAAAACATTTAAAAGCATATGTTCATATAATACTTTTTTCTTACTTTTGCGTGTAAAATACGCTGGCGAAGTTTGGCCGGAAAAAACTGGGACACTCTGTATGTTATAAACTCTACCATATTGTACTGATTTTTCATGTTGTTTGGATTATATCTATTCTAAAGCTTTTCAAGAATACGAAGAATTTTTTGTCATTGTTTATAGAAAAGAGGATTATAAACTACAATTTCACGCAATCGAATAACATATAAATAGCCTGAGAATATAGTGAACATCGAAGGATTCTTGTTATACCCGTCGCTAGTTACACTTTATAGAAATTCAAAGTGGAGTTCAATATTCATATCAACCGCAAATACTTGTCAGACGACACTAATCCTAAATGAAATTTCACGTGGGTCATATTCACAAACACGTCGTCACCGAGATAAATAGCGTCAAATATTGTATTCAATGAATGACGTGACTGTGCCATATGAACACTTTTCTATGGATACTAAAACAGCAATTTCGTAAATTTATTATGAAATTCATTTAAAAATCATTTCTGTATCCCAAGTGGTACAAAACAAGCAATATACCGAATATAGCTCTTCAACAATAACATGGTGACATTTTCCTCTACTTACAGTTACTTTATTGACAAAATATAAAATTACATTGCGTAATACTTATGTTATAAATCGAACTGAAATAAATATTTCCAGTGGAGCAACCGCACCTTATATTTGCTAAAATCTTGTCCATTCTCCTTGTAATAGAACTCTGTTTTTATAACAAAAATTATATTTACTTTTAACCAAGCATTAGATAATTCAAAGTTACCAATCGCTTATAAAAACTATCGCCGTTTATAGCCTTAGATTATGAACCCACAGCTGCATGCTTCCGGTATTACAGACTACGTAAACACCGTTGTTATACGTAGATAAATTAATATACATGACCGCCTTATCAGAGAACATCTTGTTAAATAATATATCGATAACACATTCTTTCCTCTTCTTCGTTTTTAGAAACATTCAAGCATTGTTATTTTCTAATATTCTTCACTTCGCATTAATACACTTCTTCAAGCTATAAAGTACTCTGTTACTTTGAGTCAAAATATAGATTAATTTTTTTACATTCTTGTTGCTCAAAGTTTTTGAAATATTTCTACCGAACTTGTATTTAAAAAAAATGTCAAAAATGCCAAAATTATAACAGTTTACATCGCAGTCTATCCTGTTAGGCTGACTGAACACACAACTTTAAGGGGGTACACTTTTAGTTTGAATCAAAATATAGATATTTTTTGTTATATTGCCTCGTTGCTTAAAGGTTTTAAAATATTTCTACATGAATTATATTTAAAAAAAATGTTAAAAATGCCAAAGTTATAACCGTTTACAACACTAGTCGCTTAGAATATTGTTTATACGTACATTTACGTGTAAAAATATAAATCAGCATATCAACTTCCGAAAATTTATGTCAAGTTTGGCTGCGAAAAAGAATCATGAAAATTGTCTCAAGACTGGTAAAAAAAAAAGAGAATACCTCCTTAAAATGTCTCAAGTTACACGATGCACGCCAATTATTGGCCCCCGAAGAAGCCAGTCGCAATGTTGGCGAATCGTCTTACCCAAAGTACATAGCTTAAACCCGGATGTAATATTTAGTATCGACCATAAAGCACCAAGCCGTGAAAGCTTAAAATATCTTCACGTCTTGATTGTTTATGAGGGTTCAAGCCGAAACGATGGAATCGTAGGAGTGGGATCGAGAATCACTCGGCACTTTCACGAACTTAACGACGTCTTTTATTTTTTTCTTCGATCGCGCGATGCCCATCCTGTTAAAAGCTTAATTACTCGATTAGATCTTAGATAACCCCCGGGGTCCAGTCACGATGCAGAATCCACGGTTCCAGACGAGATGCACGAACACCCGGAAACGGCGTTTAAAATGGCACAGGAGCGAACGAAATTAAGTCGAATTGCGAAACGCCCGCCTAACCGCGGTCGCGTTCTTTGAAAAACTCGCGAACCTATCTGCCGCTGATGCAACGTACCTATTTATTTTCTCTCTTGTAAAACTAACGCACGTTCGAGCGAAACCGAACAATAAGATCGTTTAAAGAATATCGAGCGCAACAACGGAGGGCGGATCGAACCACGGTCGAACAATGTGTAAGCGTTCGCCACTTAACGGTTCTCAGAATAGCGTCATCGATGGGACTTTCAAAGTCTTTAACCCTTTGAGTTTACGTAAGCCGATCGAGGATAGGCGTACACCTCGAGCAGCGTAATCCAACGTCGATGATCGCGTAAGAAATCGGATAGGTACACTCCCACGTGCGTGAAACGACAGTGACATTGACCGTTCGCGTGTCTCTGTTATCACCGTGAAATCGCGTGATGCAACGATCATGATACTCGCGTGTCGACGTAGCGGTCGACCGATTACATCGCGAAAACAACCTTTTCGTATTTGGGAATGTGGTCCGTACTACGGTGTGGTTTTCATAGGATCTTGATTATCCCATTGGTATAACTAGGTCTCGGTTACGTACAACGTAATTTCCTAAGGTAAAATATGAGACATCTCGTGGAGTGGAATGATTCCAGCTAAAAAACAAATCCATATTGCAGGTGCATCGTTGCACGGAAACGAAAAATGATATAATCGAAAAGTAAACCTCTTCGGAGATTCTACTTCTTGTCCTGTGCCAACTTTTCGTAGCTATACTTGGAGCTTGGCTGTAGCTTATCCCAGTTTCTAGAACTACCCTGTGTACATGATTCATGACTTATGGTAAGTCAGTAGGGTGATTTTACATTAAAAAATGTACAGACTTCGCGCACACGCAAGAGTTGAAAAGATTGAAAATCAAGTTACAGCTGTTAATATTTTGTGAGGTTATTTTGTTACTCCCCACCAATTTCAACAGGACATGAATTTCAGCTATTCGAAAATAAAAAGATTCTCAATCTTAAAATAAATAAAACATACAATGTAATATTTTGTTGTAGAACCATTCCTTTTCGAATTAACGAATTATTGGGAACACGTGCGCCCACTCGCCAGTTTAAATAAAATTTCGTTGAATGTATCTACATAGGTAAATATATGTAGTAATTTATGAAGGGAATCATGTCTTTCAAGCTGAAATACAAAAAAAAAAACACATTACAGTTAGAAGAGAAGATGTCCAATCGCGAACAAGTTTGCCAAGGAAACGGAAACGTGTCCCGTATATTTTCAAAATCGAGAACGAAAGCACTTAGAAGAAAAATATAATTCTCTGCAAAGAATGATCGACATTTCTAATAAAATATCACTAGGGCATGTCGACTGAAAAATTTCCACCCGAATAATACGTATGTATTCGATGGTATGACGTCGGACGTGATCGATATCCATATTGATATTAATAGGGAAACGTGAAAAATAGACTAAACAATTGTTGAGTAAGTGAAAAAACGTATCAGCGATCCGATTAAAGTATAGATGACCGAGCCGAGTTGCAAAACATCGCACGCTCGCCGCTCTGCCTTTCGTGAAAGTCTTTCGAGCTCGCGTTTGACACGAATATCGTGTCTAATTACAAGCACGGTGGTACGGGACGATTGTTAAAGAACTGTGATACGTTTAGAGCCGACGATCGCGCGGCTACGGTAGGTGGGAACCATCGGGCAGAGTCGTGCGCAACGTTGGTGGCCGCCACCCGGCTGAACAGACTAGAGTCACCAGATTTCCTTCGCGCTCCGTTCCTTTACAATCCATTGTTATTTGCAGGCGAATCTGCTGGCTGTCGAAAGAAGTCGCTGACAAACGATAGCGCCATGTACAGAATCGGCGGGATGCATAGCGATACATGTCATCGAACGAGAGAGCCACTTCGGGTGTTGGAGAAACACGAACAATGGAAAAGTGGTACACACACAGTATCGCTCGCACAGTGACGAGCATAGATTAGGCGTAGAAATTAATTCTTTGCCTCTATACTCAACTATTTGTAACCCAAATTTAAGCAGACATATTTACTCGCCATTTTGGTACATGAACACGTTGCCACCCATGCATGGATAAATATTCTAAACAGCTTTAATAACTCTTTAACGACGAACTTTTTAATCATATAGAGGAAAGACATGTCTTTAAAGTAAATTTAAATCCCTATTGATTTCAGATGAAAACTGTGGCCTCCAGAATGTACGCAAAACAGCTACGTTTGATGGTGATCTTCGATGGGTGACAGTTGATATCTTCCATATTCTCGGAGAAAATACTTCAAAAAAATAACAATATTTACTTGAACATATGTATGAAATGTTCTTAAAGTTTCATTGAGTTATGTACATTCCTTTCTTATTAAAAAAATTCATGCGAACCACTAAAAAAACGACGAACCTAATAGCGCTCTCTCTTATCGAACGACAAAACTTACGGTATATTCTCAGTGCATTTATTTATGTAATAAAATAAGAGGTTAAATTACAGTAAATATTCCAGCACGATACATGTCAAATTTCTGCCAATTAAACGAAAATCAATTTCACAGTGTCACTCTACCCGCTTCATCATCGTACCCTCATTTGCGGGTCGCGCGCACCCCTATCATCCTATAGATCAATTACCTACGCCGATAGAGTACCAACTACTGTTTGAATTTACAAGCACGCAAGATCCCTTCCACCTATACGAAAAGAAATCTAAAAGAATCGTCGAAATCGCGCAACGATCCCACTTTCGTTTCACGTATCGCAGACGCATCCGTCTCTGTTTGTTTCTCTCTCGCTCAAGGAAATAAGAATATCGGAGCATCCCATGCCGAGAAGGGGTCGAACGGTGCACGTGGTGCTCCGCGATACACCGTAGGCAACTCGCGTCCTTTTTCCCGCAGCGCACGAAAGTTAGAGACAATAGGTACGTGGGCGCAGCATCGCGAACCCTAACCTTAGGTGATCCCATATTCCGTTCTCTGCCTTCTCTCCCGTTCGAGCGCTCCTCCTCTGTCGCTCTTCCCCCGACGATTCGCGTCCACGTCTCTCGCTTGCTCCTCTAAGCACGGCCGTTTATGTTAGACCGTGGCGAAGCTATCCTCCTCCTCCTCTCCCCCTCGCCGCCACGGTTGCGCCTTACCTCACCTGCACCTTCTCAGGTATTTCTCTTTATCTCCAGAGTGGCGAGAGTGCCGGTTGCGAAATCCCAGAAGTCTGCGCCCGACGTGCGCGCGAGCTGCGCTATGCGGCCGCCTCGTGGCGTGCCACCGATGCAACCGAGGGAGGGAGCTATCAGGGCCACCGATCGTAACCCTCGGAAAAGCGTCGAGGCGGATCCGCGTCGACTCCGACAGCTTTCCATGGGAAACGCGTCCCACACTGGTCATATTTAACGAAAGGCTGGCCAAAATGCATTTTCTCAAGTTTCCAGCAGACTAATACTGTGCATGTGTTGCACAATGATTATGGATATATGGAGGTTCAAAGTTGACAAATTTTCGAACACGATATCTTGAAAGTTGAGGCACGTTTAGTGTGTTAGGACATAGTTTAACTTTAAGAAATTCATATCTTTAACACTTTGCACTCGAGGCCTTGTTTTCTGGTATCAACTCGAGATGTTTCTTAGCATTTTATTGCCAGGAATTCTAAGCTACCTAGATTTGAGAATAAGGTCACCTTTACCTCACCAACAATCGTTTTATCGACACTTCGAACTCCAAAGAAATTAAACCTAATGAAACATTAGGTATTGTAGATTTGCTGCGTGAAACCTAATGGTGACTGAGAGTCACCTCTCGAGTGTAACGGGTTAACACTTTGTCATTGAGGTATGTGTTATGAAGGTAAACTTTGCAGAGCAATACGAAAAAACTACAAATTTATCAATGTTAGGATTGTCTGGAAATGCGATGGCGAGTTTTGGTAGGTGGCACGGGTCTGAATATATTGGAATGGTTGAAAACAAGTAACATGTGTATATCCCTTAAAAGGTGGAAAAGTTGTGGAGCAAAATAGTACCTACTTATTTTTTATTTTGAAATTTTGAGGAATGGCAATACTACCGCGTAATACTGCAACAGCGTTAAGGGTAGCAGCATTAAGTGTGGTCTTACTGCATACTGCTTCTGTTATTCCAGTGCTATAGTTATGCAACAATAAAATATTACGTTTCTAATCGTATCTATTTGTGGTTACACGAAATTTTAATAAATTTTATTATTATTGTATTTCGTATCGACCCAAAAGTCCAAAGCAGTGACAAATATACGTGGTGCTCAGTTAGACTTCGCAATGTAGTATGGACACTGGTCCCGCCATGTTTGAAGCTCTTGGAGAACAGAGCTCCATTGGAGGTCGACGAAAACCAGGATGTAGCCTCGTTGGTCTCTCTCCGCGAGCGAACATCCAAGTCTCATCAGTTTCAGGAAAACGTGCACTGTTCACGACACCAGAGATGCAGCAGTCAGTAGGTACCAGGGATTCCACTTCTACCGAGTGAGTCACGAGCAGACATTGTTGCAAACGCGACGAGGGTTATCGTGTCAATCGGGGTGCCGGCAGACCATCAGCCGCGGATTTGTCACGGAATCGCGTCACGGCCAATCTCTCCTCGGTAGTCATGAATTCTTAATGCGAGCTAAATTCAGTCCTGTTGCGAGTTCGGTTTCTCTTTCCCCCCTTCATCCCCCGTTACGTAACAGCGCCGGTTATCCGTCTTCGAAAGCGCGTGAGCCGCCTTATTTAGACTATTTCGTAGCCACGGTAATTCGATTATCGCCGATCGACCGTAATCGGCGAGCTGCGACCGAAGGGTGGCCGTGGTTAGGCGAATGCGGGCCGCGGGAAAGCATTGTTGTGTATCAGACTTCAGGTTGGGAACTCTTCGACCGACCATTCTCAGACAAAGGAACTTAAACTGGGAGGCAAAAGTCAGACGGCCTTACAATGCAGCGACGCTTCTAGTACAGACGCACGAGACTACCATTCAAACCGTTTTTTTTTTTGTTTTTATTTTAAATGCTGCAAGTACATTATTCAGAAATTCGGATATTTAAGGACTTGCACTTGAATTGATTATGAAATATCTGTCAACTTATTAAAGTTTATTATATACAATTGACCAGAAGTATCTCTACCCTATGTCTAAATATTTGTCTAAATTATGTGATAAGTTTGATACTTCCAAATAAATGTTTCATTACACATGCGCGTGGAAAGTTTATTCATTCGCATATTTTTAATGAAACATTTATTTGGAAATATCAGACTTATCATGTAAATTAGGCGAATATTTAGACTGAGGGTACGAATACTTCTGAAACTGACTATGTAATACCGGATCTACATGGAGGATTAATTTTTTGGAATATGGTGCAAAAACAAGAATTAGACTGCGGATATTTATACATTTATAACAAGTGTATATGTACAAAAATATAGAAGGATGTCTACAAATAAATGAATATATAAAATATACAAAATAAAATACACGTTACAACATTTAAAAGATGAAACATTATTTAATTTACATTCCTATTCTTCATTAAAAATATGAATTTTCATAAGCATCCGCAGTCTAGTAACAACAAACAATAAAACTATTAAGGTAAATAATAAGTGTTATTAACTGCAAACAAATATGTAACACCATCAATAATAGCAAATTATAAAAACACACGAACGACAGCTATTTTAAATTTTTTGGAAGAGAAAACAAGATTCATAGACTGTGCCTCGTCAGAAAACATTTCGAGGTTGTTCCAAAAGTAATCGATTCTCACAAGTGCAGATCGATCGCGCAAATCCCACGAACGGGTAAACGCCAGAGTCGCGTTCAACGATCTGCGGGGGTGTCTGGATCGAGACGAATCGCTGATCCCCGTACCACCGATCACCGTTATGTTCCGTGAGATGCAATTGTGCAAAGGTAACGATCGGTTTTCTTTTCCATGTGGAATGCCGCGGATAAGGCGTATAATAAGTCCATGAGATGGTAATAATAATATTTTCGCCCCAAAAAGCGACATACTTGTTTTTAATTCGTAGCCTATGAGTCGAATGATTAGTTACAGAGTAACACTGATTTAAATTTAGTTATATAGGGTTAATACATGTACCATATTTTTATATGAATTTTGTGTGAATAGAAACCTTCCAAGAATCGTATACTTTGTGTAACGTACACCTGTATAATCGCTAATTAAGTTTGTCTTACTGTGATGCCAATATTTCCGAATTCCTTTTGAAAAACAAGATAGATAATAGTCCAGCAGCTAGGCATCCTAGTTAAACATCTGCCAGAGCCTCACGTAGGCCAAATTTTCCACAGGTCTGCCATATCGATAAGCATAGACGTAAAACTGAGCTGCCCAATGATTCGAAATGCATTCCGCGAGCTAGTAGTCAAGAGCATTAAACCTACGTCACAAGTCCTCCGTGCTATTTTATCTGAACCGTTGCTTAGAGAGATTTTAGAACTCTCAAGAAATAAATCTGCGAGTGTCAAGAAAGGCTGGATTGATTTCCGGATCCTTCCTACACTTTCCACGCCATAACGTCCCCTCGGAAGAGGCATCCAAGTGCAAAGGGTTAAAATTTCCGGAAAGTTAAAACGTTGGACTCGAACGTTCAACGATCCGCGCGGGGGTGTCTGTATCGAGACGAATCGATGATCTCCGTACCGCCGATCACCGTTACGTTCCGCAAGATGCAATTGTGCAAAGGTAACGATCGGTTTTCTTTTCCGCGTGGAATGCCGCGGAGAAGGTGCATTCTGAGCGCACCCACCGAGAGCGCGCGGCGCGAACCAACGCGTCGCGCGACGCGAGAAGGACAATGATACAGCCAACGATATAGAAATCTCCCGGCCGAGTACACGGACGATTGTGCGGATCGGTGGTGAGATTGCCATTGCCGACGCAAGAAGAAGGAGCGAGGATGATCGCGATAAAGAAACAATCGAACCGCGTCCCGCCCACGGGTCCGCCAACATTCAATTGTGCCTTTTTCCCTCTCTGTTACCGCGCCGTTCTCTCTCGTCGCGGCTCGGACCGCAGACACGTCGTTGGTTACTCTTAACGGTACAACCCCCGCAGAGTGTGGCCCCGCGAGCTCATTGTTCCAGACAATTCGAACGGTTTTTAATTCGATAAGAGGTAATCCTGCTTTATTTCTACGAGCAAGCTCGCCGTGTTGGCCGGATCGCCCTGGCGTGTCCGCCCGTACACGCTGGTGAACGCCAACGGAGGAGGAAAAGGTGAAGTCGATGAAGATGTACGATCGCAGGAAGAAAAAAAAGCTGGCAATGTTGTCGGAGAACTTTCTCGGTAATCTACTCCGCCTCCCGACGTAACTCTACGTTGCAAAACAAAGTGAAACATAACCTCCCCCCCCACCCCCCACCCGCACCCCCGCCCCACCCTTCCTCCCTCAATATCAATATCCACCTGCAGTCTCGCGAAGTTTGTTCAACGACATAATGGCATCAGTGTCTCGTCCATCCAGGTGACCATACTAAATTTCACGAGATTTTGCAACCATTGCACACCAAGATGTCCAATTTTGCACGAGACGACACCTCCGTCATATTCGGTAACAGCGGAGGAAATAAGAGAGAAAGCTACCAAACAGGAGGAAGTAAAATGAAACTGGGAATGAGCGAAGAAGGTGAACTGGACGTATTATGGATCACGTGCAATCTCTGGGTAGGTAGGTCGGTCTGTTATGCAACCTAGAAGCTGGACTGGATGATGGAGTGCCGCGGAACATTGTCATCGCAGCGTGCTTCTAGCTTCGTTTTACATCTCAAACGTAATAACGAGGGATAGCGGAAGCGGAACAATTGAATCGGTTACTCCTCTCCGAGCAATAAGGTTCGGTGCTGAAATTTATGATCCCTAGAGGGGTACGAATGTGGATGGGATAGCGGTTACTCGATCCCGTGTCTTCCTTTTGCACGAGTAGCCTTTGCTTATACTATTAGGTTGTCTGAAAAGTTTCTTTCATTTTATTTATAAGTAGCACATACGCAATATTTTATGTTTTATGTTACACTAGCTGTACCCCGCGGTTTCACTCGCGTGGAATACTATTCTTATTCTATACTAGAAATGTACCCAATGTTTTAGACTAAAAAATTTCCTAACTATATCGTCTTTATAATAATAGAACAGGAAATTAATTATAAAGGAAATTGAAAGGAATTGGAACCCCCCTTTTCACCCCAGGGGTGAATTTTTTTAAATGCCGAAATAAATGTTTGATTAATTATATCAAAGAGCAGTAAGACCAACTTCCAACCAACTCTGATCACAAAGAAAATATTCTTCATACAAACGTTACAACACCTTTTTACCCCCTTAGAGATTGAATTTCGAAATATACTTTCTTATTCCTTGTATACATCACAAAGGAAACCTCTGTGGAAAATTTCAGCTTTCTAGGTTCAATGGTTTAACCTGGGCGTTGATATGTCAGTCAGTCAGGGCTTTCAATCTTATATAGACTAATAAGTTGTGCATGACACATTTTGGTCTATTACTGTTATAAAATCAACTACTAAGAAACAAGATTGTCTATTTATACGAATACCGCTACACAAAGCTAGTAAACTCTAAACATATGTATGATAAAACAAATGGAACTAAGAGTGGTTAATGTCTAACCATACAGATCTACACGAGTCAAGAAAAAATATTTTTTCTAGTAATCCTGGTTTTTCGATATTTATTCAAACTATGTATTTTTACTGTTGGTCGCGTTGGCAGTCACCGATGGCCCCCACGGCGTTGTAGCCAAGTAGAGTGTCGGCCATCGGTGACCTCCACGGTAGTCAACGTATTAAATATCTTAGATTTTATACAGGACAGCTTTAACCCTCTATGAGCCGAACTTTTTTTCTGCAGACATCTTGGAAAGCATTTACTTTGGTATTTCAGGTTGATGGTGCTGCCAACCGTCGTCAATATCGTTACTGGTTACCAGAGGCATTACATAATTAAGACGTATACGTCATCTTGTGAAAGAATTAAAATTATTTGGTAAATTGTCGATATATTAGTGTCTGCCCTGAAAGTTATACGGACTTATAGAAGGTTAAAGTGGAAAGTGTTGCAAGTAGCCCCATTTGACAGTATTATTAAAAGAATCAACATCGAAAGAGTTCTTAGAGACCCTTTTTACGCGTTGTCCGAGACTTCGCCAGCTTCGTGATAAATCCGTCGCTGATCGAAGGACAAACAAACGTTAAAGTCACCCATATCCAACACAACATCCCTTCGGCCTTTTTAAGGGATTCGACAAGCGTACAAGCAACGTCGATAGTTAAACGAAGGGGAACACGTACCTATCCGCCTTCCAGTTGTTCTTCATCATTATCATCATCCTCCTCGTCCCCTGCGTCTCACCCCGACGGCTCTTCCGTCGCGAAGAAGACTTTCGAAATCGACTAGTCGCGTTCGATTCGTGCCACTCGCTCGCTCCTCACGGAGCATCGGCGTTTTCCGCGACGTGCAAAGGTCATCGCAACAGGCCGCGGCGCAGCTACGCTCTCGGGAAAGAGACGCGAGTCACCGGCGCGTACTCTTACGAGGGGAGGTCAGGTAAGGTAACTGGTAACCCGGGGTCTTCCCTCTTGCCTCTCACCTTCGCGTTTTATGTTGCAAACTAGTACTCGTCTTTAGTAATACCCAATGGTACCTGGCGCGCAAGCTTCTAGAAACCTTTGGTTACCTGGACGACAACGAACACGCATTCGCTATTTCCAATTTTTAATTATCATCGCGATCCAGATCACCGTACCTAATCCCGTCACAGTGTTGGACGGTTGGATCATTTGCGATTCGCTCGTAGGAATTATTATCTAAAACAATCGAATACGTCAGAGAGCGTTCGTAGAAATTTAATTAGAATAGCAGAAGTAATACAATTTAACTTTATGATTACTTCGACATTCTATTTCATTAAGTGTTCCTAATTTTCTGTTACGATAAAAACGACCTTAAACGTTATAACGAGACATGATCAAGTGATTTTCTCGAAAGCAAAGACTCACATGAAAAATTGTTATTCTCTATTTCCGACGTATTTTTTCGTGTAGAATGGCCCCCTTTTCGCTTATACTACCAGTTACCGAAACAAAACGAAACGAAACGAAGTAACGAACCAATAACGAAACAAAGTCTGGAGCTCTGCATAAAGTGGATGAAATTTTTAAATTCAACAATTTTGAAAAAATAACACCTTCTAGAGAATGACAAGATGAGAGTTTTACGATTTAAGTTAAACTAAACGTTGGATAAGTAAACTGGAAATATAACAAAGTTTCGTCTGGTTACTTTCGTCAATCATTTCAATTCAACAACAATTCAATTTTTCTATACTTGCTACTAATAGTGTTGAAATACAATATACAATCATATGTACGACAATATAATTAATAACGTAAAAGATTAAGTTGTTTTTATTTCCGCCTTCTTACTGCACGAATGTTTTGTCCCCCATTGTATGACCGACGGTGTACATAACTGTATTCAACAAAGACACCCGCAAACACCGAGTATCCTGAACAATACCCGATGATACTCCGCGATCTGCTTCACCCTCTACCGATGATCATGCTTTCCGTCTATCGTGGCGAATCGATGGGTCCGAGAAAGAGGGAGAGGAAAAAAAATTGAGGAAGAAGAAACGGCGCGATATCGCAATGCAATCATCGCTCGTTGGAACGACGATGAATCTGCATTATTCAAAGGCACGTTGAACAGAATACGTTACAACAACGAATCTCTCGCACGTACCGCGGGGTCGGCACCGTCATCCTCATCCTAGGCTACGTCTTACCCAGTTTGCAACCCCCCGCTGACCGAACGGCTTTTTCGATACCGATTATTGCGCCGATCGCACGCTCTTGATATAAACAGCGGCTAGAATAGGCTCTTTGATGCGGTACGAACGCGTGGGAACGCCTTCTAGATACGTTTGAAGGCTTTTCTTTTCATTTATTCCCACGTTTCCGCGGCGGCGAATTGACGAATGTTCCGAGTCACCGATAATTTGCAATCTATCGCTAATATTTTCACGGAAGTAATACCTTTCGGCGAACCATACTACTTTTGATTAAATACCTCTCTTACTATGAAAACCGACTGATATGACTATTGGCATGCTATCGAGCGCAGAGAAGGGAGACTCTAATCTGTAGAAAATATACCATATTAGAAGTAATGATTCCGTAAGACGGTACCTTGGGTGATTTCAGAAGCTAAAGGGTTTTTGAATAGGCACGATATATGTTTAAAATGTAATGGCAACCGCCTTTGATATCATATATGTAAGTAATACTAGCTACCATTTATATTTAACATACTCTGACAATTCATCATGGTAAGATACACGATTCAACAATATTTGGTAACTATCAACAAATTAAAAGTTAAGTAAACGTTCTTCTGTTGTGGCTCACATAAACGACCTAATATGCTTGCTACTCGTCGAATCGTTGGAAAATTCGAAAAGGATTTTACTGTCCACGATACTAAAAAGAGAATACTGTATCGTGATCATAGCCGTTGCGAGTTTGCTGAGTGAATTTTACAGCAAATTGAAATTGATCCTACTATTGATAAAAAAAACTCATGTTTTCGGGTGAAGCTCATTTTTAAAGCTCACGAACACTGAATTAATTAAAAATAAATATCGAACACTGTATTCCACACGTGATTGTCATGCGTTATATTTCAAAGTAAACAAAAAGAAACACGTTCTATCTTAAACGTGTTTTATTTCATATTAACATCATATCGTTCTTATTAAAAGACTCTTTATTCCAGTGTTCGGTATACGAGAATCTCAACGTTGGCACTATTTTTTTTAATTGTTTAGAATCGCATCAATTTCTGAAGTTGTTAGCGACTATGAAGTGTGGAATTCAATATCTAAATATCGTTAATTATTTTACTGTGTTTGCGAAACTTTAGACCCCAGAACTCTTTTGCCCACCTAATATGAGCGAATAGCATTTTTTTTTAAATTTGTACTACAGTATTTGAAAATTAAATTTTTCCAAAAAAATTTGTGAGCTGTAAGGCATAATTATGTATATTGCCGTAGCTGGGTCAGTGGCGTGCAAAAGATAAAAATGACGTCGCTTTACTGAATAATATTTTTTAATCTTTCTTCTAATAAAGGCAGCAGCCACACTCGTATACTCCAATAGTTTATTTCTTTCATCTATTTTCCATCTCGTCATTATATAGAGCAGAGTTTATCGCTACCGTGTCGGTATAAAAACACCTTCGCTTGGACAACAGATGCATCACAACTCGGAACGCTTAAAATATTTATCAGAACGCGTTAAAACATACATCTACAAAAGTCCATACTTGTATTGTTCAAACTTGGTACTAAAAAGAAAAAATACAATAGTTGTCTGAATAATACCGGAAATACCCCTTAACGTTATCACTGCTGTATTAATCTGTAGTAAGAAATTCTCGATGCTGAACTCATTTCACGATTCACTTTGTATAAATCATACTTATTGTAATATCTGCACCTACGTACCATACCCAAGAATAAAAAGTCAAACGACAACACGAATCGTCATGTTGATGACGATAAAGCGGTCGACTGTGCATCCGAGGACCGTGGGTTCGAATCTCCGTGCCTCATTTTTCGTCTACACTCCTACATTACAAATACGCGACAAAATTAAATAAGGAAATGAAAGTTTATAAACTCAAAGAGTTTTACATACTGCTAGTATCGTCTGTGACTTGAGTTTCGAGAATAACATTATTACTCGCGGTCGAGTATGCTCGCGAGGAACGATTAAATGTTTGAACAAAACGTAAAAGTTTCTTCGCTAGTCCATCGCGAAAATGTATATTTACGGAAATTTCTTGGGTCTAATATACACGTAAAATATGAAACGCGGGTAGAGCGTGTAGGATCGGTGATACCGGCGCAACAACTTTCTAGAGTGTAGTGGAGTCCAAAAAAGAGCAACCGACATCAATGACGGTGGGTGCACACCGGCTACCTGCCGACCGGTGGAAACGATTTCTTTGAGAATATCTAGGCGTTACGCAATCGAGGCTGCGATTGTGCATATTCAGCGTTTACAATGCGGGACGGTCAGAATCGATTTCATAGAGAATTACTCGGCAGGCATGTCGACGGGGGCCACGAGGCTGCGGTCGACCGGGCATACCTTGCTGTCCGCGATTTTTCTGACCCGCGAGGATTCGATTTGCGTGACGCAATGCTCGCGGCAGAATCTCCTAGCGCGGATTTTTCACAACGGCCACGGCGAGCACGATACAACACCCGCTTTGCTTTCACGCGCGATCGAAGCCACTCGTTTCGAGATCACCCTTTCCCCTTGCTACCGTGGCTTTATCGGTCTCCGGGGCTCGGTTGCGCAATCGGTTCTCGAATTCTGAAACCCGAAAGGCTTCGAAATCTAACCGAACACCTCCATTGGATTAACAGGGGAAGCCTACACGAAACGGTCCAAAAATAGGTGCATATTTATGAATTTTTAGGGGACTATTATACAATTTTTCGATAATAAGTTTAAGAGTATTCGAAAGAACATTTCTTAACGCATTTATCGCAATTTCTGTATTTAAAGACATCTTGAATTGACAAAGTTGCGGGGAACAAACCCTTAAGGGGCAAGCCTAAATAGGACAATCTGAAAAAGGGTGAATATCCATGAGTTTTTTGGAGAAGAATCGAACAATTCTCTGGTAGTAAGTTTTAGGGTATTCGTGAGAACGCTTATTAGTGCATGTATTTCAATTTTAAGATTGAAAATCCTTTTATTTTCGAACAGCCGAAATTCATGTCACGTTATATGATGAAAAATGCTGTGAGGCGATGAAATGGGTGAGTAGTAACAGAATAAATATGCCCTGTTACACAACTTGAAAAGTGGAGGGGAAATGTGATGAAGGTAGAGAACCACAGCAAATAAAGAAGAAGACGCACAGTATGATATTTCAGCGATCTAGCGGGACAAAACTTATGTGGTCTAATATTTCGGAAACTATTAGATCGTCTACAAACGAAGCTACTCAAAAGAAACGTAATTGGTCGGTGACTGAAATTACAAACTAGTTACTTATTGGTTGGTAATGATTCTGAACATTCTTAGAAAAAGCATGTACCGCTGTCCGCGCGGTGTAATATTACAGCAATGTCATATTCTCGGTCATAGCTTGAACAAATATTGTTAAAAGTATTTACGTCGAACAATATTTCCGCTAATTACCATAAAAATATAATTAGCTATAAACATGGTAGGCCGAATAAGTGTGGCAAGCCATAACTCCATTATCAATGTCTTTCGAGAATAATGTCAAAGGGAAAAAATGAATGGTTCAAATAATGTACTGGTGCATGTGCATTCGATAATTGCGTTATTTTTTTAAACGGATGTTCATATTTTTGTACATACTGTCCCTTAAATATTCATATGCTCGATATGTATTGAAGAAATTTGTTTAAATTAAATGATAGGCATGATGTTTCCAAATAAATTTTCCATTATAAATACTATTATTTAATTTATACG
This sequence comes from Hylaeus anthracinus, assembly GCF_026225885.1. NCBI lineage: Eukaryota > Metazoa > Arthropoda > Insecta > Hymenoptera > Colletidae > Hylaeus > Hylaeus anthracinus. The sequence goes on from NW_026535284.1 coordinate 4,015,449, forward strand.
TATTGTTTCAATAGTCATAGAGTACGAATGTTTATGGGACTGACTGTATATAGTATAAATATTTAAATAGCAGAGGTAAACAGAAATCCCGAAACCTACAATGCTGATTGGTTCATTCATTATAAATACGAACATGAATAAACTTTACACATGTATGTATTTTTAATGGAAAATTTATATGAAAACATCATGCCTATTATTTAATTTAGGCAAATTTGTTGAACAGACTCAGAGAGTAGGAATACTCATGAGATTGACTGTAGATTGAATCCTTTTGCCATTCTACGTAAAAAAAGTATTACTATTACACTAAACGAATAAGAAGTTAACCACGATTGTAACGGTTTTTTCATTGAATCTCCAACTACTGTTACTCTTTATTAGCTACTAATTCAAAATTTGACACTACGAGCTCATTCGCTGCAATTCACGTTCGTTCCAAAATTGCTAGTCGCAATATAACGTCGATATAACTTAAATATAACGTCATCAACAGGGGATTCTTTGCTTGAAAATGAATCGAAAATGGAGAATGATATTTTTTCATAGGAAGCTTCGTTTTCGTGAAAATAAATCGAAAGGTTTGGCTAAACATGTCTGACCACGACTGGCCAGTTCTACTAATTCTAGCATGAGGGGACTCGTCAAAGTATACTAAGAGACAATAACGTATATCCTTTAAACAAAATTCTTCATCAATTGTAGGAACAAACAAAACAGAATAAATTGTTCGTTTATTCAAAATGAAGGATTCCAATTAGGAAAAGTGAAGGATGTTTCGTACATCGCGAACAGGAATGAAAATCATTGAGAAGGGTTGAATGACAAGCCATCGATTTGCATGTAGAGCTGTATCGGGACGGCAGTGATCGCGTCCGTAATTATTATTTTGTACAAGAGAATAGTTCGCTTCAGCAGCTTAACTCTAAAATGAACACCGATGATTCGGACGTACTTTCATCCAGGATCCGTATCTCTCTGCGTGGACTATTCCTCGCGACGATGTCTCTTCTAGAAAATGCCAGCCCATCTTTTTTCATACGCGGCTTACTCGATTATTGATTAACCGAGTTGTTGACTCCACGCTTGCAGCGAGCTTCGTCGAATGAATCTTCCAGTCGAACGGGCAGAACGCGTAGGCAGACCGGAGGTATACTTAGGGTAGGGACACAGGTGCTTCCTTTCAGGCACACTTCCTCCTTTATATAATACGATTACGAGGTAAAACTATGTTTAAAGTACTGTCGATCGGTTCTTCGCGATGCGTGCTTCGTCACTGACGGACCCGCGAACTGCGCGTTCAGTTCTCCAAGAAGGACACGAATTGCGTGAGCTTGTTTAGCTGATCCTCGGTAAGGCAGACCTCGTTAACGAGGTTACGATCCTCTTTCTCGATCTTGCGCGGCTGTACCATTGTACCGTCGACGGTCCAGCCTCTTTCGGTGGCCATTTGACGCGCTTCTTCCAATGCCAATCCCATCATCGATGCGAACACCGTTAAACCCAACGACGAGTACGCCTTGGATATCAGGACCATTGTTCTTTCTCGAACGTTATCTGAAAGCATGACAAAAAATTGACTCCCCGAGAAGAGCGTCAGTCTATCGCATATTTGCTTTGAATCGTAACAAAGTTGGGCATGTTCCCAGGGCCCTCTTAATGTATGAGCACGCTGGGCAGTTGCCTGGGTGAAACATATTAACCCTTTGCGGTTGGCAAATTTCTCTGATAGGAGTACTAGCTAATCGGGACAAATTGACCTATTCAGAGTTATTTCTTCCTAAGTGATTTAAAGTAAATATATGGGTATTAAAAAACACAGAATTTGCTGTAACTGATTTATTGTGTTTAATAGTATTTCTAATACATCTATATATACTAGGTTGTCCCATAAGTTCTCGGACACTTGCTATCAATAAATCATTTTATAATAACATTATAATCAAACAATAATTATTCTTCAAAGTAAATGCCATCGCTTCTGATAGTTTTCATTCATCTTTCTGCCAATTGTTCGATTCCGATTTGGATCAAATGTCACAAAGAATTTTAATTTCAAAAATTCACGCATCAAGTGTCCAGGAACTTATGGGACAACCTAGTATAAGAATGAAACTCTGACTGACTGACTGACATATCAACGCCCAGGCTAAACCCTTGAACCTAGAAAGCTGAAATTTTGCACAGAGGTTTCCTTTATGATGTACACAAGGAATAAGAGAGGATATTTCGAAATTCAATCCCTAAGGGGGTAAAAACGAATTGCGACATTAGTATTCTAGCTGCCGGAAATATCGATTGAAACATCTGAGTTACGGAAAACAAAAGACAGTCACCTACTGATTCACGAAGGAACACGCGGTCAAATGCGAACGACATAAAATAAATAGTATACCACGCGGGTGCACAGCTAGTTTTAAATATAACGTCGTCAACAGGGGATGATTCTCTGTTTGAAAACGAATCGAAAATGAAGAATGGTATTTTTTCATAGGAAGCTTCGTTTTCGTAAAAATAAATCGAAAGGTTTGGCTAATCATGTCTGGCCATGACTGGCCAGTTCTACTAATTCTGGCATTGTCTAATGTACCATACATTACCAGCCATAATGTACCTCTTCTATGCAAACTGCAATTTTTTACATGATTACAACGAGGGTCTCTTGTGTATATTATACGAAATATATACCTTTCAAAGCAGCCATGATATCGGAAACATCTTCGCTCCATTCCGCGTTGAGGGCAACATGAACCGCAGGCCAGTCCCGTTGCCACATACGCTGCCCCACAACCCATATTTGCCTTAGTTCCGCACTTCCGGCTTTCAGATCCGCCGGTATCCGCTTCCATAGGTACTTAGCGTTGCATCTTTCGATCAAATAAACACGGATCGAAACTTCACTCGAGAATATATTCTAACCCTTTCAGACCTTGCGTCCACAATTGAGGACACAAAATTAAAAAATTACCGACACTATCGTTTAAGGCGATTGTCCTTATTTGTGTACATGAAGAAAGACGGGTTTTCTTTGTAAACTACACTATTAGCATCTCTTTATTATTTGTTCCATACTAATTTTGGGCCAAGTTAACTGTAAAAATTAAATTACATTAATACGAGAAAAAAATAATTAAGGTCTGAAAGGGTCTGAAAGAAACCAACAGATCCTTTGGTCAGGGACAGGTAAAATGTGTAGGATCTTCCAATAAGAGAAATTTTATTTTAAATTTTGCGACATGTGTAAACCGTTCAACATACAACGCTCCTATCTGACGGCTGAGAAATGAAAGCTATATGGTTTGAGACAAAATAATTTTTGGAAAAAAATATAATCGACTTCGATAAACATTAAAACTGCACTAAAAAGTATGAAATAATTTCTAATTCATTTATAAGAATACTCGCCAGCTCTGGATATAATTGTTTAAAAGTATGACAAAATGCAGTGAAAAGTATGGAATAATTTCTATTTAAACTGCATTATTACTTAGCAGTTGTTGATGAATTTGGTTAAATTATTACATGAAGGGTTTCGTCGATTTAATCGATTTGAGACCACACATACGTGAAATAGTACTCTTTTTGCGATAAAAGTGGTAAAAAATAAACCAAGGTCAAATTTTTTGTTACGGGACCAAGTGGCGGTAATACTCTACCAGATGCAAGAAGTTTCAATCCGATTGATCGATCTGTCTAGGAGTGATAAACAGTACAACATTTTTCATTTTTTTACAAAAAAATTGAGTAAAAAATGTCAAATCGCATTGTCTTGATAACGAGACCAACTGGGAGACATGCTTTACAAGATGCAAAAGGTTTCATCCCAATTGGTTAAGTCATCTCAGCGTAATCGGGGAACAGACATAAAAAATATATATATATACAGTCGAATTGAGTAACCTCCTCCTTTTTCGAAAACGGTTAAAAACAAAAGCAAACGTTCGCCTGCACCTTCGTTTAATTAACGTTACAGACCGACCAGCTCGCGTATATAAATTACACGGATCATTTAAATGTGCCCATAAAATGAAAATTAAAGAAATGGGCAGAACATAAAACGTTTTGATTTCGTTAACGCATCAGCTTAAACGCATAATGATAAGATTAATTAATAGTAAATAAAGTAAATAACGAAATGTATAGTGCAATAAATATAAAGGTATGATCGATAGGGTTTGCGATAAATTATGTGCTATACGTAAATGCGATAAAAACGGGCAAACAACTTAATGTAAATTAACAGCCTGTCGCAACAGGCACAATATTGCGCGATAAAAGTCGTTGCGGCACAAAAAACCAGTAAACGCACAATTTCATCCGTAAAATCAATGATTCCTCGCGAATCGTATGGTTCTTAACGAAATATAAGTTACTCTTTCAAATTTCCCGCCATTAGTTCATAAAAAAGAAACAGTGATTTGTTAAACAAAATTACATCGAAATAACGACAAAAATATATAATGTACTTACGTGATGAATGATAAGTAAGAAATGTGGTATATTGTTCATAATAAATTATTGTTAGAAAATATCGCATTGCTTTAAAATATTGATATCGACAAGACTGGTCATCGAGTTTACAGATGGCGTCAGCACGAGATACACAAATGTTTATTTAATTGTAAAAATAACATAAATGCAGTATATGCAAGTTTTTATAAAAAAAAATATTAGCGAAATTTTCCTTAAAGAGCTATTCGTTTCCATAAAATGATTGTTCAAATGACAAAAGGTAAAAAGGAGTAAATAGCAGACGTTCGTACTTACAAATCATTTTGATAAAGGTATACGGCTAGTAATTGAGCATACGTCTGTGTCGGTGCAACTTCACCAAGGGCCTGTAGAAGAATGTTACAATTGTATTTTCACAGAATTTATTTATACAGCAACAGAACTCATTGTAATAGTCGGCATAACCTATATTCACGAATGTTTGAACAACTCGCGTACCTCCAATTCAGCTCTCTCGAGCTCCTGAAGAAATTTATCCACCTCGTTCAATACCATGACGGGAATTCGTTATTTTTTCGACGAAAAAAACGACTTAGTAACAATCGTGTTAACAATACGCGCCACACTGAAATTAACGAACGTCAAGCAAGAAATCTAAACAGCTGAGGATTCAACACAAACATCATCTTTTGAGTATGTATAATTCCCTGTAGGTGACGCCATCAAACAGTACAATCCTGATCAGTGGGTTTTAGTACCAGTGGCGCCATCAGTGGGAAAACACCCAAGTTTGTAGTGAAAATAGTTCCCATCTATTTTATAAGATGGCGCCACGAATACATTTTAATCAATTCTTTATTTTTCATAAATACGATTCTTTGCTTTGTATCACTGCGATGTCTTATTTTAATGTATTATTTAAACGTTTATTTGCTTTTACATATGTCTCGGGTCTATAAGGCGGCAAAACGCTCAGTGGCTCCATCAGTGGGAAAACACCCAAGTTCGCAGTAAAAATAGTTCTCACCATTTTTATAAGATGGCGCCACGAATACACTTTTGTCTACGATGTCTTATTTTAATATGTTATTTAAACATTTATTTGCTTTTACATATGTATCGGATCTATAAGGCGGCAAGACGCGCTAGTTTAGTAATATGGGGTTCAGTTGGTTCAACTGTTTTAACCCCACGACCCTTTAGTTGGTGATGTCATCTAACAGCGATAGTAGAAACTATTTTCATTATAAACTTGAGCGTTTTTCCGCAGATGGCATCACTTGTATTAAAAATAGTATGTAATTCAGTAGGTACCCTACTGAAACCGATGTCGCGGTTTTTTAAACGTTCCAGGAACGAATTTTATAATTAAAATTACTAACATTAAAACTACATCATACTAACTAATTTACTAATATTAAAACGATACATTCTGAGCATTTTTTACTTACTTTGAACTGTTTAAACCTATAAATTTAGTGAACAACTGAATATATACTCTAAAAAAATAATAAGTACTTTTCTTGGTCAAAATTTGTTACACATTGTTCTCACCACTCTTGCTCTAATTCAACATAAAAATGTGTTTTACTTTCTTTTCATACTTTAAAGATTACTAATGAAAGGGTTAAAATGTGTATGTATACGAGTGTAGATTTAAAATTGATTCGATACTTTATCAAAAACTCATCCTTTCATTTGCGAAATCGGTTTTGTGTAGGTATACATTTGTTTGTGCTTCAAAAACAATATTATTTTAATGGTACAACATTCAGAACAAATTCGTCACTTAAATTTAATGTACAACCAAATGTCTACGAGTATCAATAATGTTTATAGTATTTCTGCTTTATACGTATTGCAGAAGCAATTGAGCATACAGTTATCTTACAATCAATATTTCCTATAATCGTTTAAAAATTAAATACACCATACGTAAATTTAGCAATAATCAACTCCTTAAAATAACGACTATCATTAGGAACCTGATAAACGTTTGGCGAAAGACTTTCGATGGCATCTAAATTTGTAAAATTGAATTGAATTTTGCAAAATTCAATTAGATTCGCATTATACACTTATTATATTAATTCGATATTATTCAAGAGATGTGCGCCCCAGTTCATCCGAAACTCTGTTCCACATTACCGATGTGAATAGGTGTTCTACGGTGTGGTAATTTATGGTCCGTTACAGGTGTAGTATTTCTACTGTCACGACTGTCATCGTGATCGTGTTAGTGGCCATGTAAAGGCAAACGACCGTTGTAAAAAAATGTTCACATCATCGTAGAAAATAGCTAATTTAATCACGCTGAATTATTGTTACTGATGTTGCTCTTGTATTTTAATTTAGCCGGCGAAGTGACATAAGCCGAACATGGCTACTGTTAAAGTAACCGAACAAAAAGTTATTTTGTGCGGAGAATACGGTGTCGGAAAAACGTCTATATTCAGGCGTTTCGCGAACAATACTTTCGTAGCGAGCAACGATCGAAAATCGACACTCGGTCTCGATAACATCGACAAAGAGTATGTCGTCGAAGACAGACGAATACGGGTAATGTATCTATATATATGTTGACAAAATCCTTGAAATGCGATTGATGTTCTCACCTTCTATAAATAAACAATACGTGGTCGGAAAATTGCTGTATGTTTAAACTTCATTTACTTCAAACAAATGATCAATTCGTTATATAGTTTCTTTATTTGAGTCGAACGTTTTATTCCATTTTTCAGTTGCAATTATGGGATACAGGGGGTATGGAAAGAGTTGCATCAGTGACATCGAGTTATTACAAGTTTGCAGAAGCTGCTATCTTAGTGTTTGCATTAGACAATTCAACGTCTTTCCACCTTCTATCTCAGCATTTACTAGATATTGTAACATATGCTGAAAATGCAAAGATATTTCTTTGTGGAAACAAAAGCGATCTAGAAAGTGTAGGTCCGCAGGTTACAGATGCAGAAATGGAACAATTTTGGTAAATTTAGAGAGAATGTAACTGTTACAGTTAACACAATTTAATCTGTAGTTATTAAATAATAATAATACTTATTACAGTGAACAGTGCCACAATTTAATCTCTGGTATATATAAAACATCGTGTAAAACTGGAGAAGGAATACATGAAATGTTTGAAGATATAGCTCAACATCTGGTTGAAGCTAACAGATCACGCATGGAACTGCACGAAATGGACAAAGACAGATTTAAAATTTCATACATTGACGAAGCTGCTGATCCATCGTGTTTGTGCTAAACAGTGAACATTGGCAAATATATATTCGTGACATTTTTATAACTAGACAAACTCAACACTACAATAAAGTGTAAGGAGTACTCTTTTTGTATTAAGTATCTATCACGAATGACTTTTCTATGAAGAAAAACATTATAAAACACAAAGTGGGAGAAGAAAGGGAATATCAACATGAAATTTATATAAATATTACCAAATCTAACATTTTCAAAGGATTTTAAATAAAAAAATTTATTACACATCAAGAAATATTTTACTTAATTAGGCTTGATCTATTTCTGTGACTTACGGTCAATATCATTGTACACTTAATCCATGCTATCTATATTATTAGATAGCAAAGGCTATACAGTCGAAAGCCACTAATGCTGAGTCCATTTGATAGTCTTCAGATCGATTCCCTCTTCAACCATTTCCCATAATGGGCTGCAAAGCAAGCAATTTAAATAAGCATTACTATTAAATATCATAATTAGTATCTAATATTGTACTCAATACTAAATCATGATAAAACGTCCGACATTGAATTTGTTCCCTCCGTTTATTGTGAATACAATAATTTTAATATTCACGACCGAATATATATAACATTAAAATAGGATGATCATGCTTTCGCATTAAATAAATATTTATATTGTAACTTAGTAAGACGTACCTCATTGCCCGAAGTCTCTTAACATGCTGAATCGTGTTTCGAGCTGTGAATTCAACTTCCTCAAGTGTTGTGAAACGTCCAATACCAAACCTATATACGAAAGTAAAGTAACTATTAGGACATTACATAAATATTTATTTCTATTTAGTAAATGTAACTTACCTAATACTGGAATGTGCCAAATCTTCTGATGCCCCAATTGCTCTCAATACATAACTAGGTTCTAAACTTGCACTAGTGCAAGCGGAACCACTACTCAAAGCAACATCTTTTAGTGCCATTAACAAAGATTCACCTTCTACATATGCAAAAGACAAATTAACACATCCAGGGTACCAGGCCACAGTATCTCCATTGCGTATGACATGTGGTAGATTTGACATTATTTTTTCTATGAAATGATTTGACAGCTTTGTGATGTACTTGTGATCATACTAAAAAATATATAAAATTATTAAAAACCAAGCATATGATAGAATATACACTATTTTCAATTAAAATTACCTCCATTTCTGTTTGTGCCAACTCGCAAGCTGCTCCAAGGCCTACCACCAAAGGTGCTGGAACAGTACCACTTCTCATACCTCGTTCTTGACCACCTCCACTCTGAATTGCTTCGATACGCACTCTAGGTCTTCTTCTCACATACAAAGCTCCAATTCCTTAGTATTCGATAAATTATAATAGCATAAATCCAAAACTAACAGAAAAACATACATAATTGTTAGAATTACCTTTCGGACCATATATTTTATGACCACTAATAGATAGTAAATCAACATTCATAGCATTAACATCGATTTCAACTTTTCCAACAGCTTGAGCTGCATCTGTATGAAAAAATACCTTTTTCTTCCTATAAAATAAAACCACTTTATACAAAAGTTTTCAGAGCATCTACCTATATTGTATCTTTCATTACCTGCATATAGCACCAATCTCTGCAATTGGCTGTTTCACACCAATTTCATTATTTACCATCATTACAGAAACAAGGGATGTATTGGGTGTAATTGCATCTTCTAACTCATTGAGATCAATTAGACCATTTGATTTCACTGGAATATAAGTCACCTTAAATCCTTCTGCTTGCAGGGCTCTACAAGAATCTAATACACATTTGTGCTCCTATATCAAAGAAATAGTATTAAAATAAATTTATAGCAACATGTAACATTCAATTTATATACAAATGTAGTTAACATACTGTCTGTGTTGTCACAATATGATTCTTTCTTTCTTTGTAAAACCTTGCTACACCTTTTACAGCTATGTTATTACATTCTGTTGCACCAGAAGTAAATATAATTTCCTTCTTATCAGCGCCTATTAAATTTGCTATTTGCTATAAAAAACAAGAAATCAGATTAACACTATCCTAAATCGCACCTTACATTAACCAATACAACGAAATAAGATCACATGTGACACTAACACTACGAGCAGTTTCAACAGCTGCTTCTGTTTCCCATCCATACATATGAGTTCTGGAATGTGGATTTCCATAATTTGATGTAAAATAAGGCATCATTTTATCCAGTACTCGTGGATCCTATGTAAGAAGTACATGAGATTTAATTTTTAGCCTTAAAGAGCCACAACAATTTATTATGTTACATTTACCATTGGTGTAGTCGCTTGAACATCCAAATAAAGAGATCTACCTTCTACAGGTCCTCTTTTGTACTCGTCAGTAATAGCAGCTACAATGAAATAAATCGTTTATATATAAAAAACAATAAAGTATTATTAATTGCAATATATGACACAATGTGAAATACTTACATTCATATTCTGTGACTTCTGATAAATTTTGACAAGTAGTGTGCACTGCACGATATTCTTTGACGCGATTTAAAGTCGATAATATGTTTCTCGCCGGTCGAAACATGTTAAATCTTATGGAAACACAAGTTCATTTAACCTATACACAAACTTCAAAATTCGGCATATTCTAACCTAACTATTATAGTCTGCAATTTTGTTTTATACTTCTATTTAAATAATTTTGAAACTACCTACATAAACGCGAATTTGAACGTAATATTTATTTCGTTTCTCGTTAATTAGAAATTTATGATGCCTCTGACTGAGAATCGACGATCTAGGAACCACGAATATAATATAAAAAACTATGTACACTCTATGCTATTGAGGAAAATGATGCAACTCTTCGCATCCGCATTTACTTCTACCACACAAGTTGTATATATACATCTACATTTCTACAGATAAATAAAGATGGATATTAAAAAACATTTGTTTATTCAGTATAATAAATGTAAACATTATCAATTTGGAGTTTTCCAAAACTACAAAAAATAATATAATTCACGCTCAAATATCACGCGGTTAATAGACATAAAGTGTACAAATTACATTAAATACGTTCGTAAAGAGAATTAATTTTAGATGTAAAATATAAGATATAAACGTATAGAAATAATCACAATTGCAAAATACTGATTAACGTGGCGGGTCTACTGACGATCCTTAGATAAATTTAGCGAATCACCAACATCACTAGGTTGTGACTGTTGTTGCTTTTTATGCAATGTCGTCATGTCTAACATTCCACCAAAGTCGGGTTTAATGTTAGAGATTGTCAGATCTTCGGTTCCTTGATACTCGTTTGATCGATTTAACTTTATGTTATCATTTTGTACTTCTATTTTCTTTCGATCGGTCGAATAATCCTCGGGAGTTACAGAAAAGTTTCTACAAGACTCTGAAGATCCGGTATTTCCTTTGAAGGGCGACTGAATAGCATCGACCATCGCGAAATCGCTTGGTTTACGTTCATTTCCTTCGATGTCTCTCGCAGGAGAAATTTTGCCAATCGATCCAAACAAATTCGCAATATTACGCATGTAAGTGGACGGCGAAGGAGACGATGTCCTCGTGAAGTCTGCGATTGAAAAACCTGAAAGTTTCGCCAAATCCGTCGTAGAAAAATTTGCTAACTTTGATAAATCTGAAAACTTGGAGATTTGTTGCGTTATATCAGCTAAAGGGAAATCAGGTGTCGTAGACGAGCGAGTTTTATTAAGACTCGTATCTGTTCCAAGAGGATTAGGTAATTTTGAAAAATCGCTTGGTGGGAAATCATAGTCACATTTTGCATTTTTTACAGAGACTGTGAGTTCTCCAGATTGAAAGCTAGGTATCACATCTGAAGGTGAAATATGCTGTTTAGTTGTTGCAGAGTTACCATCCTTTATCTGTGTGATAGATGCAGTATCCGTGGCTATAATATTGTCCTTCTTAATAGTATCTCTAGAAGTAGACGGATGCATCACAAAAGGTTTTGATGTGGGTGTAATAATGGCACTATCAGGTTTAAAATTCACAGGAGTAAGGAAGACGGCTGCATTGTTGGGTGCAAGACCAACTCCTGGTGGAACAGAAGAAACTAATGATTCTGAAACTGGTACTAATGGAAATTTCATAGCAAGAAAATCAGGTGATGTTCCATCTTCAGAACCAGGGCAAATCATTTCCCTAATTACATCCCAATAAGAACCGTTTGACCTATTACGTCCAGGCAATTTGGACGCGAGAGAACACTGTTAACATAATATTATATTATTACATTATTAGTACGATTTGCACAATGTCTACATTACTTTATATATACCTACCCTTAAACGTTCAAGATAGGTTGTATTGTTGTTAAAATTGGCAGTAAAATCAATACCTCCTTCGCTTCTATAATATTCTATGCATCTTCTCTACAAAGAAAAAATATATACTACTTTATTTGGCAATCTATTATAAAATATTCATTAAATATGAGTGGATATTTACAATTTCTTCTAATGTATCTTGAGAAAGAAAGTGTTCTTGAGATAAGGTATAACTTAATAGCATTGGTCTTGGATATTCATGAGGTCGATTTTCAGGAGGAGGTAAAGACCAAAAAACATTAAAATTGGACTCATAGCAACTGCCATCCATGTTATAAGGAGCTAAAAATAATGGTATTGTTCTTTGATTTATCCAAATATTAATAACAGAATTGTATTTAATAGTTCGAATACAACATAAAAGACTTACAACATATTAATCCTACGCATGGTGTATATCCATTATCACTAGGACCCTTCATTTTAATTTGATAATCTAATTGAGAATCAACATCTCGGAGCGAAGGAGAAGCATGCGATGTAGGATGAGAATGATACCATCCAACTAAAGTGACACGCTTCCACTCCATAGCTCTTGCAATTTCAGCTTCAACTGCAGCTGCAGCTGATTTGTCTTTGCCTGAATATCGGCATGGAAAGGCTGTTGTTATAGATAGATCTACAATTTGGAGAGAAACAATTTTTGGTCAATAAAATTAATATTTGCTATCATTTACAATAAATTTAACAAAGATACTCACTATGTGAATTAATATCCCAGTGGCCACCTAGGTAGCCACAAACTTCTTTATCTGTTAAATGACAATGCAAATCTACCAATAAAGCTGCAGTAGTTGTTATTGTAACTAAAAAGGGTTGTATTTTTCCAAGTGTGCTAAAGGAAGTGAGTTCTACCATTGTACTCATATCCCTGAAACATAAATTATTCTCATTATGCTGTACAAAATATTTACTTTCTTCAGTCTTACATGGCATGACTTCTTATTCCAAGATTTGCATGTTTTACTGGTACTCGTACCACTTGCACTGGAAGACTAGTTTGAACTTTTTCAGGACTTTCCTCCATAGGTTCTGTGGTTGTCACCTCCATTTTATTTTGCTTTTATTAAATGAGAAGTATATTTTACTTTAAGTAAAATTTTAACTTTCAATTTAATTATATTTAATTATAAATTCATTATTTCTCACAAATGTATACTTTATACAAGACAATAAATATTTCTGAATATCAAACCATTATTGCTAATTGTCCATACACTACATTGCACAGTAATAATAAATAAAGATTAACTAAACAATAGAAGAATGATATATATACAGTATTGTAACCATCATGTCAAATACTACTTTTGAAAACCTAACCCTACTACCGATAGAGTGTTATTATTGATAAAAATAGCGTTACCCAGGGGGATGTAAATAAGTAAGTATATGTAAGTATATAAAAAAATGAAATCACGTTTCTGACGCCATCTACCAAATGTGCACAAGGATGGAACTGGTCATCAACAATTGATCGATACTCTTTGCAATTGATGACCAATCAACTTGCCCTCTCTCGACAGGCTAAAATGGGATGCCTAAATTGTTTGTAGAAAGTCAATGAACAATCGAATAAATGTGGGCAGTTTGGGACCATCTGGGACAACTACTCTAAAAACGCTTTAGGAAATGTTTATAAAGAAACCATGCTATGAATTGTTTTCAATCTTACAGTATGTTTTATTGAGCATATATACAAATAAATCCTCTCTGCACACCAATACTAGCGGTGCACGAAAGTGTTTCGGCAGTGGAAACGATTAAACTTTTACAGCATCAACCTGCAGATTTGTTTTGGAGGGGGGATATAGTTGAATTATTTTTAGAAACAAATACAGAATACAGAATTAGATTTGATTAATTTATTTTTGGATAGAAAGCAATATGAAATATGTCGATTCTATTAAAATTGAGATTATATATGCAGATTATCTTGTAAACATGGAATCAAAATATTATACAGCGAGAAAATTACAAAATTCGTAAAAATATATAGGTGTATATCTTTCGCACGTTAATCATAGTGCTACGACACGAAATGAATGAAATTACAATAACATTTCGCGTGAAGTTATGATCTACATGGTACAAATTACATACAAAATTAAATATATAGTTCTATACTATTCAGTAATGAGTACTGAACCATTACTAGAGTGTGGCACATTTTAAGATGTACTACATATTAATAACACTTATGAAAATTGGTACTCTGTGACATAACTATAAGATCACTAAAAATTATTTAAAAAATAAGGAAATGTATCGTAAAATAACATCTTTATAAATGTCCAAGAGCAACAATTTCACATAAAAGGTGCATCATTTTTAAAGTATCATATTATAACTAGTATCTGTGTTTTATGAGAATTAGGCAATTTAAGATAATCAGTAAAATATGTAACACAGCATGTCACAGAGTATATTTTCAAACTTATGTGTGTAAATAACTTCGAGAAATGCAAGTAGTACTTACAACGAGTCAAATTAAACAGTGATATTTGGCTTAAACTATTACTCTATACCGAATAGAAACTTCTTTGCATATCCAACAAATGTAGTATTCAAATGTTCTAAATATGATTTTTAAATAATTTGAAGTTTCTACATGTTTAGATGTATTCAAAAATGTACTAGGTTAGTAATTTGGATTTCAAATTGCGTATAAATTATTTAAAATAGTAAAAAGAATTAAAATTGATAAATTAAATATAGAAAATAATGCAAATACTGGTATTTTATAATTATAAATCATTCATGTATATAATTGTTTACCAAAACAATTTATATGCATCGATATCATCAAATAAATTTTATGCATTGACCAATCTTAGTTTGTCGCAATAATTTGAAAAATTATTGATATAATTTCTCTTTGTGCATTTTGACATTATTATCAATAGTAAGCTGACATTCATTATCCTTTTTTATTCATAAGATATTAATGACTCTTCATTTCAGTAAGAATATTCAGGAAAACTTTACCGACTATTCTTCAGCATAAATAGAATTTAAAAGTAAAATACTCGTTGCATAAAATTGTAATCATATTCGTTACTTGTATTGATTGACGGATTTTTGAATTATTATTGAAAGCATCATATGTGATAGGCATCAACTTTTTGTTATCTTTAGTATTGATGCAGTCAACTAATACGAAATGTAAACTTTACTTGTTGTTCTGGGGGCTATCATAAATTTGTAAAAATCAATTATTTGTACGTCTAGGAATTGGATATCGTAGTACTAAAACGCTGTCCGCTGATATAATTGGTAATACATTGTCGCAATGATGATTTACTAAATGACTTACGCTATCAAAAACGCGATCTTTTGTGCGTACCTGTAATTACAATAAATGATAAGTATTATGAATTCTTATTGAAAAGTAAACATATTGTATTGTCACAATTGATTTTTTACCAAATACTTACTACGCCCTCGGGATCGATAAGCAATAAATGTTTTGGTGTACCATTATTCATACCCGTAAGGACATATTGGCCAGGGGACCCTTGAGATTCTCTAACCAAAAAGTCACCATCCTATAAAAGTCATATAAATTATAGTACTTATATTACAAAGTATACAAATTTATATAATCTTATATATTTATCATCTTACTCTTGTCAACATAGATTCTGCTTCAGCACGACTAACGCTACCATGAAACCATATCTCTTGTTTTAATTGTTGTTTTTGAGAATGTGGACTTAATCTATTCATATCCGATATTGCAGAACTAAATGACTCTGAAAATGATATGGTATTATGCAAAAGACTTACATCTTAAATAATACTTATTAAATGAAAACATAATACAATATCGTAAATGTTAAAAGTTACTTACGCATGTCAAACACATCGAAAAGCGATGTTTGATCGCGATGGCTGTCTCTGCTTGCTGCTATAACACTATCGTTTACATAATTATGTTCTGGAGGTATATTGAAATTTGTAGAAGATGTTCCATCGGAATTTAAGTCAATTAAATTACCACTCTCTGTAATGTTAATAAAATTTATTTTTAGCATTAAGCGAGACTATAAATCACAACGTAATTATAATTGCTAATAATAACAAAATAACATAAAAAATAAATATTACCTGCCCATTGTTGATGATGCCTATCAGAATTAGAAGAGAATGAATCGTGTAAAATGGAATTTTGTGCGTTGCTTCGTGATATATGATTTTGCCCAGAATGATGATGCTTCAAATTGGGTAGGGTCGATGCAGTTGGCAAAGGTGGCACCGGTGGAGGGCCAATATCTGGCGGTACTTTACCAGGGAGGTCATTATAATAATCTCTATCTGCTTCTCGCATACCATTTAACATGGGACTGTAAAAAAGGAAAAAGATATACTAAGTAAAACACAAAACTCGCACTTATGTGATACAAAGTATGGATTGTAATTACTGCAACGAAGTTGGTTTGGTGAGGAATTCTTTAAATCGTAGTTCAAAAGCTTGTCCAATAGTAGATATAACATCTTGTGCCAATCCTCCTCCACATTCCAATACATAACACGCGCGCCACTCTTGCATATTTTTTGCAACATATGCAACAAAATCCAGTATTTCCTATTGATATATCGCAACTATTTTATACTTTAAAACTATATAAAATGCAAATAGAAAAAAATAATAATAGTACATCTTTACATAAAGTATAATTTACCGTATCTCCACCAGAAGCAAAAGATATATGTGGCATTTCATGTTTGGCAATGATGTGTCCATTTTCTATATTAGTCAAGGCTAAACTGCAACTGCTAATGGTCAAATTTATAGTAGCACCTGTATGCTCCATGCGTGGCTTGTCTGCTATTGCCCTAAGCACTTGTCTGTTCACCTAGGTAAACATATATTGCTTAAAATATATGGGACTACTAGTTTGACATGCTTTTTAAAAATAAAAATTAAAAAAATACCCGTCTCTTTTTATCTGCAGATTTTAATCCAGCTGCTTCGCAAACTCTGTTTATACATTCTCTGAAAAAATAATTTTTATGAGTTTGGTTTTTCTTCTTTCAAATGACATTGGATGTATTTAAAAATCCTTAAAATTTTTGAGTAAAATCAAATTACTTAAACAAACTTACTTGGCAACACATGATCTTGTTTCAAAATCTAAGCTTTTCATAGACGTATAAACTTCGAGGCATCCTATGTACTGAAATTTATAATAAAGAAAGTAAACTTTTATTTCCATTGAAATTCATGTTTCTATCACAGATTATTAAGTTTTACAATAAGAAATTAAAAACTTACCTTAACGGTATAAGTAATTCCTTCTTTGCTCACTAACTGATCAGGGTGTAACCATCCTCTGGCTGGTTTACTTATGAAACTACTACCTCCTGTTGCCATTTCTAAATTCTATGCACATATGTATAACTGTAACATTATTTTATAGAACTCTAACTGTAGTTTTGAAAGAGTTAAAAGCAGATGTTTTTTATTTTAGACAGTTTCACTTATGCCTGTCAAGTATGTTATAAATTGTATACGTACTTAGAAACAAAATTACGATATATTTTTAATTAAATTACACAGATCTATTAGTTCTGTTGAAATTCCTTTACAATTTATAGTCGTGTTGAAAAAAATTTGATAGCTGTCATTCGTTACATAACGTCGGCAACGTTATTTACTTCTAAAGTTCAGCAAAAAATGTTGTGACATTGACAAAGGTGGATGAACGATTAAAATATCTCATTATCTGTACAAAGACAATTTTTTATTATCGTATCTACGTATGATTTACCAGGAAATGAGATCACACCTCACAGACAATTACTAGGATCGTACGTCTACAATACAGATATACTTGCTGGATCTGTTGATCATTTCAGAGGAATCCTTTGATCACTTCGAACAGAGTCACACCACGTTAAATGTGCATTTTGTATTTTCAGTCACACCACGAATACGAAAATATTCGGTGTTTTACAGAATTCCATGAAAATGATAAAGACCAAACGGGAACTATCGATAATGTAATTGCGTTCCCTTTCTCACCGACTGTAACAACCAACCATTTTTCTTTAGTTGTTGAATTATTACGTTGGTGCACATGAGATTTTTTTTCTAAAAACACGAATTTCAATCATGCGGGTCGATTCTGTAATTCAAGTGAGCTCACTCACTTCTGGCATTTTCATCTGAGCACATCTGAGTCACGAAATAATATTAGGTTAGGTTACTTGGTTGATAAATGGCGACGACCAATCAGAATCGGACTATTTATTTCGTGATTGACTAGAGGGTCTCTATATAAAATTCATAGACGTATACGTCTATGGTAAAATTATTTTGTGGCTCTATCTACAGTTAAAGACTAAACTTTATGTTGGTGGCAATATACCACAGGAAACGAGACGGTGACCGCGAAATGTGAAATGTATTTATTTATAAGTGAACAAGAACACCGTGAAAACCTTATTTTACGTGTGTTCCGATTTTTAAGATAACGATGAGCTGGGAAATCAGCTGTGCCGATATGTGTCGTGCGTGCATGAAGGTCGACGGCGTTCTTCTTCCTATGTACGATGACGACACTATCAGTCAAAAAAATTTACCCGATAAGCTTGCCGAACTTACATCAATACAGGTCAGGAACAACGCGTTATTTATATTTTACACTTATATTTCCTCCTTGAAGTAAATGATCGCTTACGACCTATAATTATGTGACTGTTTTGAACATAACCTCTAAATGTTATCTGTACGGAATTCGTTTATTAGATATAATTATTATATGTTTCATTACTCTAAAATTATATGTAAGGATAATGTTTAAATTAATTACTATAATTCACTTTTATACATGTAGCACATGTTCTACTTAGGTGTACGTTGTACTGTTTTCAAGTTGTCAATTAAGTAAGAAAATAATTAAAGAACACATATCTAGAGACAATTTAAAGTAATGAAACAAATAAATACAATAGTTTTTTATGAGCATATTCCTTTCAAAGGAATATTTACTATTTTATAGTATTTTTGAGATAAGTATGTAACCTTAAAATAAAATGAAAGCTAATTTGGAAAATTCTAATTGTTGGAATAATTGTCAGAAATGAATAATCCAGAATTAAATAAATTTTAAACAAAGTTTGTCTTACTATTTAATATTACATAATTGATATGTTATATAGTTAAATCATTTCTCCATTTCGTTTTAAATGATTTGATTTCTTTTTTTCCATAGATTGACAGATTCGATGGTTTACCAAATATGCTTTGTGCAAAATGTGCGTATCGTACAGATGCATTTTATGACTTTAAGCTGCAAGTTCAAGCTACTGAAAAAAAACTTCGTAAGATGTTTGAAACTCAAATGCGTTGGACCATCAAGGTAACATGTAACTATACACTTTTATTACATTATAGTTTTTACAATTACATAATTGTCATTAATTTTATTTGATAATGTTCAATTCAATTTTAATTCTCTTTACTCCTGTAATTTTTTAGTATACCTTTCTCCTCCTTTTCTTTATTTTTTCTCATGTCAAATAATTGTCTTGCTATGAATTATCATCATAATAAATTACTTCTTTAATGTTTTAAATCCTTGCAATGGGATAATGTGCTATAAATATTAAAAAACTTTTGAGCCAGAGTTGTAAATGAATTAAAAAACCACATACTTTAAAATCTCTTAGGTACATATTTTACACTTCTGTTTACCTTAGTAACTTAGTAACAATTGATACGAAGTTTAATGATTGCCTACTTCAGATACTCAAGAAAGATTATTTTCATTATGGCTACTTTGTATTAACTTTCAGGAAGAGGTAATGGGTAATGATGTAGAGCAAATCTATATGGAACAGTCAAACGAGTTGTCAGAGGTAAAACTGTTAAATGACAAACAGAATTTAAAGTCTATGAATGGTGTAGATAGTTCAGAAGAATTTTTACCTGAAGAAAGTAGTATAACGGTTAAAGGAGAACATGTATTAGAAATTGATGTATCT
The DNA here is from genome assembly GCF_026225885.1 of Hylaeus anthracinus. Classification (NCBI taxonomy): domain Eukaryota; kingdom Metazoa; phylum Arthropoda; class Insecta; order Hymenoptera; family Colletidae; genus Hylaeus; species Hylaeus anthracinus. The sequence goes on from NW_026535284.1 coordinate 4,035,499, forward strand.
GAACTAGTGGAAGGAAATTCTGAATTTAATAAGGATGATATATCTGATCTGGGAGGTATTTTCATTTCAAAACTTCCAAGGGAAGAAGTTGATCAGAACAAACGGATAAAGGATGAAATACCCAATGAAATTTCAAAAATCTTGGAGTCCGAACACTTAGATTATACGATAATGTATATACCAGAAGAAAATGTTTCCTTGGAGCACGTGAATGTTGATAATGTGCTTTCTAGCGAAACAGAGGCTGCCATTAAACTAGAAAATAATAAAAAAATCTTTGAAGTTAATTGTGAGGACGAAGTTTTGAATGAATTAGTGGACAATGAAGAATTCACAAGTACTGACTACATTGAAAAAACTGACGATACAGAAGTCATCAAAGTATGTAATGACAAAAGGTCATGGAAGAAAAGGGAAAAAGTAAATGGAAGAAACAAATCAAAGGTATCACTGAAATCGAACCAACAAGAGGAAGGCAGCGACGATTCTGATTCTGATTATTTTGTTGATCCGAAAGACAATATACTGGGCAGTTTGAACGATACAATAACAAGAATAAAGGAGATCAAACTCGAAGATAACACGATCCAGTACCAGTGTACGTTGTGCTTGCAAAACTACGACAAGTTAACTGGTGTCTTATTACACACTATAGATAATCATGTACCAAGCAGCGGACCATTTTTTTGCGTCGTATGCGAGAAAGATTGCGAAAGTCACAGAGAATTACGGGCACACGTGAAGACGCATACGGGCCAATTTCCGTATTCTTGTTTCATATGTAATAAAGCTTACACTATGAAAAGATATTTAAAGAGGCACATGGTGTGCCATACAGATTTTCCGAGACACCGGTGTCCGAAATGTGGACTCAGATTCAAAGTTAAATCCGAACTGGAATCTCATATAACGACACACATACGCGGCGCGCCTTATGCTTGCAGTCAGTGTCCACGATTGTTTAATCACAAAGGTAATTACAAACGACATTTAATTACCCACTTGGATCCGCAAGGTCTTCATCTACCCAAATATCCCTGCAAAGTTTGTGGAAAGAGATTTCCGAATAATCGTACCTTAGAAACACATATGCGTGTTCATACTGGCGAGAAACCGTTCAAATGCGAAGTTTGTGGAAGATCGTTTTCGCAACAAGGCAATTTATTGAATCACGTGAGGATCCATTCGAATCCACGAAGTTACACGTGTGAAGTATGTGGGAAACGATTCAATCAAAGGGCAACTTTAAGAGATCATAGTCTTTTGCACACGGGAGAAAAGCCGTATATTTGTAACGTTTGTGGAATATCATTTACATTCAGTGCTGCTTTAAGACGTCACATGTGGACGCACACTGGTGGGAAACCGTTTGGGTGTGAAATTTGTAATGCTCGTTTCGTTGGAAAATACGATTTAAGAAGACATATGACGATACATACCGATAGGCCTAGGGTAAAGCGAAGGAAAAATCCGAACAAGTCGAACGATGCACAAGAGAAAATTAAAGAAGAAAACCTTGCTATTCCTGAGCATCCTGACACAGAGACCGTTTTAATCGAAGAGGTTCTCTTAACTCAAGATGTTACACAAGTTGTTCGACAACAAGAGTCTGAGAAAGAAAATGTTGATGCGCTTTTTAATTTAATACAGTATGGTTAAGGATATTTGTCCTTTTGCACTTCATCTCATGCACATCACCACCGACTTGACGTTCTCATCAATTTTTGAATAAATGAATAATGAATTTGTTTATAGAGTTAGCATTGAAATTACAAAATGCGTGATTACCTAAAATATGTCAATAGTAAGAATAAATTAATTTATTTTCAACAATATTATATAAATTTTTCCAAGTCAGTGTATGTAAAATATTAGAAATCATTTGTCAGTCATTTGTTAACGAGGAATATTTAATAACTTTTATAAAATTTCATAAACTTCTAAAATGGTCAGAAATAAAAGGCACGTATTGTGTTTTTCAATTCAAAGTATTTTCTTGAACATATAATTGGAGCAAGAATGTTAAGTAATTTTCGTGTAAAAATATTTGTACACTTTTAAAATGTGAAATAGTTATTATCGTATTTAATTTTTCTCGAGTTATTAGAAATTTTATAGTCGTTTTTCACAACAACGAACGTTTCGATACAATGTATATTAATAAAATAAGTATAATCACATTTATGATAAAATGAAAAATTGTTAATATACATATGTACAATAAAATTCTAGTGTATATACTTATAACAAAAAAGTTAATTTAAATATGCGTGCGTGTCTTTTATTTTTAATTTGGATTAATACGAAGAAGTTTTATGAAATTTATAGAGAAAGAAAGATTTTATAGATATTTTTTTAGTAAAATAAAATCCATTATGATAGCCCATTCTAATTTCAATCTTTGCTTTTCATGATTCTTTCATTACGCACGTAATTGAAATATGTATTACTTGCTCGATAACGTCTTTAAACTCATGATTGCTCAAATATGTCGATAATTAATATTTTGGTTTTTCTTTATCACAATACTGAGAAGAAAACATTTTTCGTACATAAATTAATAATAATTTTGTTGTAACTCCTCAAAGAACAATTGAAAACAATTATTCAAGGCATAATAAGAATAAAGACGTTTAAAAAATTATCGATAATCAAGTAGATATAGGTATGCAAATATTAAATGTAAAACAATAGTAAAGATTATTTATATGATGTAATATTACTTAATAATCTTATATACATGTAATATAAAGTACAGAAATTATTATATTAAAGTACACTTCAATTCATTGAACCAGGCACATTTAATTTGACACGTTTATTAATTGGATAACTCTTTTTTATTGAGAAATCATAATAAAGGTAATTAACGTAAGTTAATTATATTAAATAATTTATTTAAAACAAAATTTTGAATTATTTCCTTTTTTCTATGAGTTCAATGTTTTCTTCGGGAGATAATATTTTTACAAACTTATTGATAGTCATAGATTTAGAGAAATCTATGACTATCAATAAAGACTCGAAGAAATAGTACAATTATTTAAATAATTTATCATTAGTTTTAATCAAATTCGAGGATTATGTCCTGGAATGTCATTATTAGTGTACGTCAGTGGTATTGAATCCTTCATCATCGCTGAAATTTTCACAATTGTGCTGGTGGTACTCACCGATATATTAGGTACGTATGCGACATTTTCAAGCGCCACCTACCAGTACAAGCTAATTAATTAGCCTCTCTGGCACGAACGGGAAGAAGTAATTCGAAATTATCCTGATCTGTTTTACCAATCACTTTTGCAGCCTGAATATATTATCAAGATATAATATAATTGCAGCGTTTTAACAATATTAATCTAGCATAGAATTATTTAATAAGATATATATTTAATATACATTTTACTTTGTCATTACATATATAAAGTACGCTAATAATAAAATTTGATTAAATTTTTAATAACAAATTCCGTATTAATATAATTAATTTTGTCATATGATCATGATTCCCTGAAATGAAGCTCATGTCCTGATGTCTCTTAAAATTGCCTTTTGTTAAATAATTTTAGATACAATTCTATGTTTAATGTACATATATTCTATACATATATATACGTATATTCTTTTCGTTGATATTTTTCATGTATGTGAAATGTAAATACAAGAAGGACGCTTCGCGATAGGTCGATTCCTGCGTCAAAGTAAAATGATTTATATCTTTTCTTGCTTAAAAAATTTACTTTTACAAGGGAATCACCTAATAGCAAATCAACATGTATCTTAGAATTTGTAAATAATTTATATTATCGCAAAGTCTGGTTAATAATATTTTTTGGTAAATAACTTAATTTTGATTAAACTTGTTCCTTTTTATAATTAAATTTTTCAATATTAATACACGACCAATTTTCTCTTTTGAATTTTTATATAGTAAAACTCGAGTCACTTTTATTAAAACTAAAATGATATTTAATGAAACCATGCTGGCACATTTAAATTCTACTAATCGTTGTTTCTAGTTGAGGATTTTCAGATTTAACCCTTCCGTGTTCGTTGCCTGAACTCATTCACGTGCCCAGGTGTTACTTGGATGAGCAAAGGCAATGGGCACGATGACTTAGTTTGTAAAAATAATAATAATCTGTGTGGCGACTGACTCTGCGCTAGTGAATCTTGCACGACGTACTTTCCACGTGTATGTGTGTTGTTAGGCTGTGGAATTGCGTCGCTTGAAAAAATTCATTACAATATGCTAATCTACGTTTACCCATTGCAATAACATAAAACTTTTATTTATTATGAATTATCTGCGACGATTGTCCGCATTATCATTTACATACTCCTTTGCTAGGATAATAATCTTTGGAAATGATAATGTAAAGTAGATTCTCAATTTTATATATAGTAGTAATCTATATAGAATTATCAATAATTATATCATCTTATAGTAGCACATAAAAATATTTATATACATATACACGTACAAACGCAATGGCCACTAGCCTTTGTCAGTCGATTTCAGGAAACTGGTACGTACCTTTAGAATGTGAATCTTGTGTATAGTACACTCGGGTGTCGGAGGTGTCCCGGGACATCTCCCTAGTTTAGGTCGCGCCCGAGAGCATTGATTGAGGATCGTTGAGCGTGTGTGTTGGTGTGATTGTTTTGCCATTTTTTAAATATAGCGTTAGGTAGGTAGGTAGCTTACCTTCTCGTCACTTTAGTTTGGGTAGGTCGCGCGCGTACATGATGGGTTTGCACCTGTAAGTGGATTTAAGGATGGTTGCGACGACGATGCAAACGGAGCTTCTGTCCGTTTGTTTCGGAATCTGCTCTCGATTCTTCAGGTCTCGACTCTCTGAGTGGTTGCTTCGCAGTCGCGGTCGTGATCAGTAAGGTTCTTCGAAACGCTCGTTCCCTCGAGGTTCTAGACATGTGGTTCACCGGGTTCAACGTCCACGTATTCCACTGAACCTCGACCCTAACTATAAGTTTCAGATGGGACAATGCGTCCGAAAAAGAAGAGAGGCCCTGACAAATTGTCGAATTTGAAAATAGAGAGTCATTTCTACTACTAGTAGTGATTAAAATTTTTTGCGTTTTCTTCCAGGGTAGAGTCGTAAATAAAGACCAACCGCGAGTACGGTTAGTGTTGCGTATAATGAATATTGCTCGCGTCCGATTATAAGTAAACTATCGCGTTTTGAATTAGTATTGCGACATAGAAAAAAGCCCGAAATTTGACACCAAGCAGCTGAAGTAGCTGCGCATGCTGTGATTCCACGCAGCCCGAGATGGTTCCACTAGTTTATTAGTTAGAGTAACAAATTGATTATCGAAGCTTTCAGGTGTAAGCCGTGGCCTTTGGGTTAACATGCATCGACGTTTTGCCGGCATTGCAGTTTCTTCAGAAACGATACATTCCAACGATCGGTAAGGCAGTTTCAATATTCTCGCAATAGAGGGAGTCACTCTGCGAATTATCTGACTGAAAAGTTTCTTTCAGCTGAAATGCTATCTTACTAACTGTTCGCTTAGTTTTCACTTACGTTAACGTATATTTATTATTAATAATTTCTGTTACAATTACATTAGTGATATGATAAACATGCATTTGACTGTTTTCTATCTTACAAAATTCTAAACTATCCGTTCTATTAGGATCGTTTAAAAAAAAAGAAAAGTTTTATTCATAAGAATGTTTTCCATGAAAATACCACGATAGTCAATATTTGATTAGTTAAAAAGTTGAATTTCGGTAAATATTCTATTGTTGAAATCCTTCGTAGCTTATCAAATAATATGTATAGTGGATAAAGAAATTGGGTTAAGTTATATTTTCGAATTAAATTTTTAAACTGTCGTTAAATTTAATCTAGATGATTATATGAGAAAATTCTATAATTCTATAAATTTCACTAAATATCAATAAATATGTTAATATCTAGAACTCGATGATTCTGTATCTTTGGAATGTTAAGAAAAGAAGGACGATTAACAATTCTGGAATTATTTATCGTTTAAATTTCCTTATCGTATATTTCTTTGCTCCTTTTTTACATGTTATTCAAACGGAAAATATCAAGATACAAATGTTTGAATTCGAGATGGACTAGCTTTCAAATATAATACTTTCGGTACATCTTTCGTATTCAGAAAAATGGAATGTTATCAAATATTTGTATATTTGTATAGATACTAACAATTGGGCGTTAAACGAGTATAGAACACTATTATAATTTTGCTTTCCTCAATTACAAATATAATCGTATGAATTACTTCCGTAATTTTTAAAACATTCCTTTGTATTAAATTACTACTTACACGTTTACATATCACTTGTAATTAAAATATCGACGACAGATGAAGACTCGAGATTTGAATAAAAGACACTTTTTGAGAAAAGAATGTTAATTAAAAATGGTTAAAACGAAGCAAAAGAAATACGATTTTAAATATACGTTATCTTTATTTCAACTAAAGTCACTCAAGTTACATAGTTGAGCGATTAAAAAAACAATCGAAAATTGTTATTAGCGATAACACGTAGATATATTCACTTGTTCACAGAGGTTTGGAAGTTGGGTCTCAAGAAGGTCTCAATCAGAGAGAGTTTGATCTAGAGATCGCAACATGAGATTCGAGATGCTGCTGGTTACGTTGTCGACGCACGATTAAACCTCGTTGCGCTGTGATAATGTGTGCGCATCGAGCGTGTGCGCATGGCGCGCGTGCGCGATGCCATAGTGCCGCTACAGTGGCGCCAGTAATGGCGGCGGAAAACACGCGCGCACGCGAGCACCGCCGCCGGTTTGTTTCTCCACGCCTCTACCTCGCCTCCGCCACCGCCACCGCCACCGCCACCGTTCTCACGACTCGTGGGTAAGTATCCTCACACTCCAATCAGTCTGCACTCGCATGTCCACGAGGTTGCTCGCACTGGCCTGGCGCATTCCTCTCGCACTCACCCCTCGCTTGCACCTGGCTCACCACGTTTAGTGCATTACCAGACAGCCGTACCCGAGTGAACCGAGCCACCAGTTGAGGTAGTTGTCGGGAATTGTCAGTCGTCGAGAGGTTAGGTCAGAGTGGCCTGTTGTGGCGGGATTACGTGACTCGTTTGAATTTGAATTCGCCGCGCCGCGCCGCATCGTCCCGTTAATTGTCGTGTGCCGGCTTTTTAACGCGTTTCGGCACGATCAACGGACCCCGAACGTAACGTTCCAACGACTGTCAAAACAAGTTTACAGTTTGTTGACAATTGACGCGGCTACATCGGGCCGCGTGACGCGTGACAATCGTGTGCGTTGAGGTTAGGTCTATTCGTTGCCTAACGCGCTCTTTTTGAATGGATTGCTCGTTACGTTCGTTCGTAATCGATTTCTGCGGATATTAGTGCAAACTGCTGGTGATAAGGACACGTTTCCTAAGAGACGGATAAAGACCATGAGATCCGTGGAAATAGAGTGAATGTTTTCGGACGGTCGTATTTCGTGCAGTGACTTCTTCGGTGTTCAACAAAATGTACGCGTGATGGTGATTAGTATACTCATTAATACGTAATGTACATATTGACATACTCTTTCGACTCGCACACATGTGTAATCATAAGCGCGAAAACAATTTTTTGTTTTTATTGATCATCGAGACTCGACGTTAGCCTGTTGCGTCGTTGCGTTGCGTGTGTTCGATATTCGAATATATCTCTTACATTGGTGTTCAAAAGTGCTCGAAAATTTCTCTAAATAAGGTCACTTTATGATGTGCGTAATAGAATAATGATCGATGAAATTCTTTCTTAATAATCAAACGTTCCACTAAAATATTCGAGTGTTCCTGTAACTTTCTAATCTTAGATTAAATTTAAAATTAAATTTTCTATAAAGCCTATCGAATAAAGTGCGAAGTATTCCTAATATCTTTGAAGAGAAATAATTTGAATTTAGTGGAACGAATCGTTACGCGACAATTGTACAGATAAGTGCATACGTGACAGTTGTAACAGTATTGTTTCATCATTATCAAACGCATGATTCTATATCAAAGATAGTAATTTATCAATATATTGCATTTATTATGCATCAAGTATACTAAATTAATTAGCGAAATAATGTTCGGTTTTGAAATGAAAGGTCAGATAAGAGTGGAAAGACTTCAGAGAAGCTCTATGGAGGAGTTATATTCGATTATAGAAATTTAACGAAATTTCGGTTTATCGATTGCCTATATAAAAACTGATTAGTTTATCGAGTAACGTAATTAAGAATTTAACGATGAAACTTTCAAATTTTTGACGATAAGAATATTACTTAACAATGAAAATTAAATTAGTCGCTGCCTGTTTGAAAACGAATTCGCGATTACAGAGCTTGACATTTTTCTCAAATTTTAATTTATATTTATACGGCAAAATTCATCTCCGTGTAATAAATTCTCTCGATGAAATGCACAGTCGGCTACGAACTGTCAATCGCCGTGTTAAACAAATTGATCCGAACACCCGGCGGAGCGTCGCAACACGCGTTTTATAATTTCACGTCTTCCTTTTGACGCGTCTCGTTTCATACTTTCTTACATTCTTTAATTTATTCGATACGAGAGAAAGAGAAGCTGATACAACCGCGATCGATGCAGTTGCTCACGGATCAAATTCGATAGCTCTCGTTGAAACACAAGAAGGAACAGAAATCGAAGTCATTTGTTGGTCGAGTCATCGTCGACTATATCATACTTGAATTGTCCTTAAGGGGTTATTCTAGTGTGACACAAGATTTTTTACCTTAAACGTGGGATTTATTCGAACAAAAACCGTAACACTTGATGCAACAAAATTTGGAAGATGTATTTATTCATATTTCAACTACACAATTTTTTTCGTCGTAGAAAGGATCAAATTTACGGTACAGCAAGCAGACGTCAATAATTAATTTTAATCAAATTGTTTCATAGCGTTCATGATTGAGACTGATCCTACTATCCGAAACTAAAAACACAAATTGTTTCTTAATTAGCATGAGTTTGGCTACAGTCGGATTTAGGATAATTAAAAAAGAGTAATAAATAAGAGAGTGACGGCACTCTGAAGTTTGATTATCGTTTCTTTCATGTTTTTTGACCATTTGCATGATTTTATCGCATCGTTTTGTGATTGGTCGAACACAGCGTGATGCATCTTGGCCGACATCAAAAATTTTGATAGAGCATCTTGGCCGTAAAGACCTCAAATTTGTTCACAAGCCTGCGTAGCATTCTCGCCTTGATCGAGCGACAAAACGCCACGAACTTTTTCGAATACCCATTAAAAGACTCAAAACTTTGACGATGTCTCAAGTCGGACTATAGCCCTAAACACATTGAATATGCACGTAAAATCTTCAATCGATTGATGAAGTAATTTTCAAGATATCATGTGCACCGTTTTAGGAAACGTAGTTTTGAGAAAAAGTAAGAATCAGTATACATCTAATGAAAAGCATATTTACGTCTAATCTGTCAAACCAGGCCCATAAAGGGACCTTCTTTTTGTTCGAAAAGGTCCTACTGGGTACATTTTTCCGTTCTATGTTAAATAACAACGAACTGAAGTGAAATAACGCGTGAAACGATGAAATAATTAGTGAAAAGATACCGCGAACTTTAGTATTTTCTTAAAAATTTGCCAATTTTACGAAGAAGATTCAAACTCAGGTTTCAAACGGTGCATTAAACAATTTTGTTCACAAATTTACTGTGTTCCTTATAACTGAAAGAAGGAATAAAACATCTTCAATTATACACCGTTGACCAACGAACGAATCGTTCGTTCCGATAATTTTAGTTGGAATTAGAAAACGATGCTTGACTCACAGATGCGGACGATAGTGTGTGCATTTCTGTTCTACTCGGAAGCCAATTCGAGATATTTGATTCGATGACAACAATACGTGGAGTGTCGTTCGTCGTTTGTATTTTAATAACGCTCTTCGGCTTACACGGATGAATTTTCAATCATCCTCGCGAGGCATCGATCGGTTCGTTACCAATGTAGCCAGTTTTTCGGTGATTTGCGTCGCGTCAGATTCGGGGAAGTTTCGATTTTTTCGACAGGTTTAACACGGCGAATCAATACGCGCGTGAGATCCATGGAAGATCGTGGAATGGAACACGTCGATATCTGTTCTAGATGGATAATTCTGCGTACGTGCCGAATCATCTACCGCCGCCGTCTCTGGTTGTGTTTTCACAGTCTGGAGGGCTGCCGGAAGCTCTGAGAATGCAAAGACCCTTCAATCCACAAGTTAGTGTCCTATTATCCTTACCTATACGCTTAAGCTTGTGTTCGCTTGTACTCCTTTATGTTTGCTGATGCTGAGCATGGTGAAAATAATATTTAGAACAGGACACAGCGATGCGACGATTCATGCCATCTCGTTTCTTATCGACGGTTCACGGTGGGTCAGAATTCGTTCGCGACACGACGAAACTGATTAATTTGTATCTCGGTTGATTCAGGCGGGCTGTTAAGCTGCAATGTTTCGGATTTAGTAAATCTAAAACACAGTTGGTATACAAACATATGAATCAGGGATATGATAAAGTATTGGAAAGAGGCTAATACATCGATAAATAGAATTGTTAATGTAATTGTTTGATATATTTGTAGTCTCATCTTTTTCATCGAAGTTTGCTCGAAAAGTGAAGCGGTAGTAACAAAACGAATTGAAATCAAATTATATGTATCGATGAATATGTCTGTTATATGTTCCTGTCTTAAATATTATTCTCGTCTGTTGCGTCCATGCGACGCAACTACTGAAAGATTTATTGTAGACTGTAGCGCACGCTGCATATCTTGAAATTGACACTTTTCAAGTTAGCGAGTAAGTTACTTGCAAAGATCAAACATTTATATCGACGATGCGACGTATAAACTGCGTTACGTGATATTATATCGATTAGAGCTATGTTTATTGTCTATTTCTCTTACAATCAAAGATTCAAACTCTTTGGCAATTGAAATATTTGAATATTATTCGAACATAGTATGAATATTTTGTCCATTGATCCCAGGATATTCGTAGTATTTGAATAGTGTAATATAAGCTATAAATTAAAATTGTCAAGATAACCGCATTTTTGTACATATTTTTATATAACATTTCTATTTTGATAAGGAATAAATAATAGCTTGGGATAAGTTCCATAAAACAGCAACAAATACCGAACGAAAAGTTTCATGAATTTTTCGAAAACTATTGCTATTATGTTTCTCGATCGTAGTCGGCTTCTTTTTGCAATGGATATGCCTACACTTTTAGAAAAGTCTTTTCTAACGTCATGTTACTTTTAACCTAAAAATGGTTGGAATATTTGGTAAGTATTTCGCTCATTTAGTCATGGAAGGAAACTTATTTCCGTTCGTTTCGATCATTGTAGGGAACTCGCGCGGTGTATAATCGTGAATAATTAAAGAGTCGACCAATCTTTGCGACTCGAAAAATGTCAATTTTAATGAGTATCAGTTGCAGGTGCAATTGCTTCGGCCGCTTGTTGCTTTATGCTCACCAGTGGTAATTAATGCACGTTCTGAATGACGACTTTGTCGAACTTGTGCAAACGTGTCTGTATGGCATATATAAATCGTAGCGATTAAACTGTAGCGAACACATATTTATTATTTTACAATAGCAATCTTTGGGAAGTAAAGTAAGTACCACGTGTATGTTATTACGTTAACTTGAACGAATTCTAATCGTCATTTTATTTGAGGTAAATTTCTGTGGACTTTAGAGAGCACGATACATTAATTATGAATTTTACCAACGAATTTCGGTTCCACTTGGAATCCTCGTCAGAAATTGTACGATGAAATCTTTTTTTCTCTGCTTCTCATCGTGCAATTGCTGTTGAGAGTAGAAACGTTGAATCGTCAATAAATGTCTCTTGCTCTGCAAAGTTAAATAAAATTCGTAATAGCGCAGTCAACGTTATATTAATTTTATACAAAATATTTCTACATTTCTCCTGTTTGATGGAATTATAGACACTAGTGCTGAACTATGTTGATTGTTTCTACTTGGTAGGTACAAAGAAGTTAGGAAAATATTTACTGAATCTTTTAGAGCAGAAATTAATCATTCGAGGAGGAACATGATAGTAATAAAGTTATGAGTAGTTTCAACTGCTTTTTTTATGAAAGTGGCAACAAGATATTTCGGATCGTGTAGGTTTGAACAGAATGATAGGGTAGAGGTCGTGAAATACTTTGCTGGTCTGACGAATATTTAAAATTGAACGGGATTTTAGACGTAATTTTATTCATTTCGTTTTACTGTCACGCGTTTGTTTTTTTATGCTGTTCTGATAAAATACGCATTGTCCGAGTGACAATTAATGTATTAAAAGCATATCAGTACATTTTATTATGACAACTAATAGCAATCCGTGTAAAATGAAAGTAATCCTCGAAAAAGAGGATATAGATGTTTGTCTCGAACTATTCGTAATAACGTTCATGTTCGTACCGATTAAAAATGAAATGTATTTTCTAAGAACAAAATCCATTCGTTAAGACCCAAACCCGAAAAGTAAAACTGAATAATATAATTTTGATGTTGCTAAAAACTAAGAGAATTTCGTTGGGTTACGACAAAATCTGCACGCGTTTTTGTGCGATGCGCACTTGCAAGCTAGAAGGAGAGGACTCGAAAATATTGTAAATATGTATAAGCACGGTCATCGATCTGCCCATGGGCCGTCGGCGCCAAAAAATGCCATACTCGTGGCAATCGGTTGTAATTAAGATAATAATGAATACCTAATAAATCACTGATTGAACGGAGGAACAAATACGATGGCTGGGAAACGAGAACCTCATTTCCTCGTATAAAAGTATAATAAACTAATCGCGCCCCACTAATTCCCGTATAACTCATTGGCTACGTCATTATCGATTCCATGAAATGTTTATTTGGAAATTCGGGAACCCTTCGGTGTAGCATTTCTGGCTCGATTTTTTCCGTATTCCACCCAAAACTGCGATACAACGAATGTATAAAAAACACTGTTACCTTCGGTACAGTTACGGTACGGGAGTACCTTAAAATGTCGATCGCCATGTCGTTCATAAATGAGATTACAATAAGACCGATTACAACATTTTCGAAAGCCAAACATATCTAAAAATAGTCTAAAATGTTTGAAACTAATACGAAAAACACAGAGAAAAAGATAAAGATTAATCAAATGCAGTATTTGGGTGTGAAATTAATGCACACAATAAAAAAGTAAATTATTTTTTTTTATGTTAGAAGCTACATTTTTCATTTAATAATATATCGACGCGGTATTTTTATACCCGGAATTTTGACCGTTACAAACTTTCATAAAAATCGTTGTTGTAAACTATGCGTTCTGGAACAGTTATTTCGGCATTATAATTGGAAAAAATTCATCAAATAAATAAATGGTCATATGTCACGATACCAGGAACGTAAAAAAGGTTAATTATTTTTTTTACAATTTTGTTAGAAGTTATATTTGTTACTTAAAAGTATACCGGATTGGGATTTTTGTACGCGACAATTTCGACTGTTGCGAACTTTTATAAAAATTGTTCTTCTGATATGTGTATGTTCTGGAACAGTTATTTCACAATTATAATCGAAAAACATTCATCGAATAAATAAGAGGTGTCGTATCGTGTCTGTAGTATAAGTTTACTTATTTCAAATGGAAGCTAACTAAATATTAAATATAAACAACACAATCTTTTTGACACAGATAATGAAAAATGTGTAAATTGTTATTCTTAGAAGAGAATTTTCATTTCTAATTTTAATAAATTTTATCCGAACCAAAATTCGAATTTCCAAGGACTTTTATTAATCTGGTTTTATCGATACTTACAGTACGAATACATTGTTCCAAAAGTTTGATTTAAACTGTACAAATGGTACCAATTGTGGAATATTACGTAATTCTTTTGACTTCTGAAGAATTAAAATACGCAATTCTTATATCGTTATTATAATACTTGACATTTAATATCGTCCCTCTTCTTTAAATCTCATAACAGACTAAAACACAATTCCATACACATTATAAGAGAAATACAGAAGAGAGTATCGTATCCATTTTTCTGTGCAGACATGCTTGATTAAATCATTATTCGAATCGTGGTTGGAAACTTTATAATAAAGTCATAATACTTGCAAATTTTGAAATAGGTATTATGCCAGGAAATATATTATACAAAAGAGTATTTTCTACTTTTCATTTCGCAATATACTTTGCGAACGTTGAAATTCTAAAATAGTATAAATACATGAAAATGTTATGACCGGAGAGTACAGTTACACGAGCTGAAATATCGATCTGATAATGCGTACCTAAGCATTGTTCAAATATTAGTACATACTCTATTTTCGACCAGTAATAAGTAGGAACGTTTCCATTCCTGTTTAAAATACAGCGATACTTTTGTAAACAAATATCCGCGTTAACATGGGGAGTGAATATTGTATTATGGATTTTCAGACGTAGTTGAACACTATTCCGATGTTTGTCGACGATAAACACTTAATATCGATACAGTTATAAAAATGAATATTTAGCGATTTAACAGCGATCTGTTAACAGTTTCTATTTGCCGTTTGAAATTGTAACGGGCTGCAGACAAAGGGTAATCAATATTGAATCACAATTAATTAAATACGGATGTTACAACACGTTTATTGTAATATCGTCGCATTCGGTAAATTTGACTATTTCTAGAGAAAATGATCTAGTATTAAAATCAATCGATATGAAGAGGAGTGATTATTTTGATTCTTTTCGAGCTCCTTTAGTACTGGCTGGTGTGAAATAAACAAATGTAGTAGTAGATCTTTAGACTTTTTATTTTTATAGACATCATAGAAAATTAAAAAAAAATAGCATTTTTCGTAACGCCCAGCTGAAATAAATCTTTCGACAAGCTTTATAAGATATACCTATTTCAAAGTATACGTACTAAGTATTCGTCTACTTGACTTTGGATGGTTCACGTTACATACTTTTTCAGTTTAACGCGTTCAAAAGCTGGTTTATTTCTTCGCGAATCAGAGTAGTTGCACACCTGAATACGTAATATCTACGAAATCAGGTGTTTTAGTCTGTTATAAGATTTACAGAAAATGTTCGAAATTACAGATCACGTATTACAATAACTTACGGTACGAGAGTTTATACACAAATAATTGCACAAAGTATGCAAACACATAAATATGTTATTTGCTGTTACAAATGATTTTCCATTTGACAATTTTCACATTACGTACTAAACAAAGCTAATGTATTCGTATAAATTAAAATTTCATTTTAAACTTACTCTATTAGGTATATAACCAGATATTTCATTCGCAGTATGCGGGTATTCCTACGCATTTCAGCATATTGAAATAGCGTATAATACGAAAGCAATATGGCATTATACTGTTAATAACGCGAAACCACTGTGTTATAATAATCCGTCAAAACGTGAAGCTTTCCACTGTCGGTTGTATCATTCTATTCCCAATGATTGACGAGTCTATTAAGCTGGCATAGTGAATGCCTCCATGAAAATCAACGAGTTCTGTTTTGTAACGATTGTAATAACGAAATATCAGGCTGCGGTAAATGTCATCCTTTCGGCCGTAATGGATAGCGGTAACATTGAAATCTTTGATACGTTTAATACATATTGTATCGTGTAAACTACAAAAGAGGAACCAAACGATTTTATCTATAAATTTACCGTTTATCGTTTACAATGCGACTTAATCGGTTATCGTTGATATACCTGCACAATTGTAGATACAGGTATAATTTATTCCACTTTTATTTACCATCCTTTTACTGTTTCTGTTTTTCATGCAAACAAGTGTAAAGTAGCGTGAACACATATAGAAAACGTCACGCAATCGAGATGGGTTTCATCTTGAATTGTCGTAACAGATAGAATAATAATTGTACAGGGAATACTTAAGTGGTATGGTAACCTTTGTTTCTCTATGACTTCAATTATTACATCAAAGAAGTATTAGGATACAGAGATTAGATAGATTTGTAACGATTAATCTTCATATCATCGATGAACAGGTGAACTGTTTTATAAATATTACGAGGAGAGGATAATTTGCATTCGTGCAAAGCGTTTAAATTATTTTATGGATCATAAGGAAAACGATAAGTAAATGAATTGCTATTAATCTGTAGTAAATACAGATCAAAATTAAAAAAAAGGTATACTTTTATTTAAGACATAAAACGATTAGTTTACAAACCTTCAATAGAAATGAGGAAAAGGGTGTCTTCATGAAGATACTTCGAACATAACAAACATCTCGTGTTGCACCGTTATTAATACAAAATAATTGTGCTCATCACCGGTAATTGAGATAGACAGTAATTTTGAAATCCCTATTAGCTGCCCGCAGAAATCACGTGATGCACAATTGGATGGTTAATGATAGTAAACCGATCAGAATTTTATTTTAATGTGCTTACAGTTCGTTAAAGTTAAATGATAGGCAAATAGAATTACTGTAATTTAAGTATCACGGTATCAATGGAAAATGAATCTAAATAGCGACAAATATCGAAGTATGTAATAGGCATTTTCAAAATGATCGATCGTTGAAATCGTGTCGAGGCAAAAAACTTCATGCAAAACGATAAACGCAATGTTTTGACCATTCTCGAAGGCGTTAATTCCCTTAAATCGTTTTCTACTGTTTGCGGTCACGAAGGTGCGAGCATCTCGAATTACAACTGGAAAGGATGGGTCTTGAATTCTGTCGGGGTTGATTCTTTTTGTAGCTAACAAGGGCAATGACTTCTCTTAACCAGAATATAACGTTTCGAAAGTCTAGATTCGGTCCTCTTCGCGACTAGATACGTTAAGCTGAAGATTCGTGGAATAAAACGAACACTAACGATAAGAAACTTTTTCATAAGATGTCTCGAAAAAGTTTAAAGTTTTCCAAATTTCGCAAGGAAGCTCCTCCTTACTACAGAAAAAAACTATGCGAATCGGCTTCTTACCGATACCGAATTCATCTGTCATGATTAGACCGCGGATCTAAAATGCGGAAAATAAAATCTTTGTAAACGTACCTACAAAAACTGAACCTACACAGGAATTTATTTTACTCTGCAATTATTATAATATGAACTTTACTTTCAATATTTTTTATATTATTGGCTACTGTGTCCATTCTATATTTTCTAGCACGTTCAGATTTTCTATAAATGCATAAAAATCCGCAGTCTAGTGATTCATTTGTTTCATGCGCTTTCATTTTGGCCCCCGAAACCCTTGTAAGCTCTTAAAAGAGTTTTAGGGAAAAATAGTGTACAGGGTTAAAAAAACCGCGCTGGAATGACCAGGCCAGCAACGATCCGAGTTTGGTTTACCAACGATTGCATCCATCCGCTACACTAACCTCCCCAAGACTAATCTGTGACATCCTGTTGCTCAGGTGACCGACTCGAAGGATCTTCAAGTGCCGTTCAGCACCGCAGCATCTCTCGGCTACGGCCTCCATCACATGCTCCACTTACCGCCACAATTCTTGCACCCTCTGGATCACCGTTTACCATTTGGAGGGTTCAGGCCCCTCGGGCCATCGGCGTTCGCTCCACCGAGCAAGTGCCTAAAAGTAGAAACCGGAAACGGGCCGGTGACCAGCTCCGGATTGCCGAGCATTGGCTCCCTCTCGAGTATATCGAACATGTTCTCGCCGTCGTCGCTGTCCTCCGCCGGTGGCAGCGCCGTGGTTTCCGTTTCTGGAGCGGGCTCCGGTATCGGGGGCGTCGGAGGAGGTGCGAGCACTGCGACAGGCCAAGAAATCGCGCCACAGAGTCCAGCTGGCTCCACGAGCAGATCGCCAACCGGCCCCGGAACCGGATCGATCACCAATCGCGGCACCACCCCCGAAGAAGAAGATCGCGACGCCAACGCTACGCCTGGCTCCGAGAACACCGAGCGCTCCACGCCCGAAGAAGGAAGACCATATCGACGTGAGTTTCACATTTATCGCTTCTTGTTCCTTTAATCCTCGGTTTAACGATCTATCTTGCCGCGAAATGTCGACAGTCTGTATTCGATATCGAGGTACATATGAGGTCTCTTGTTTACAAGGGTTGTTTACAGTTGTGATATCGGTTCTGGTTCTTAACACTTTATCTACCGGGCTATTTAGAAACAGTCTTTAATTCAATAAAGAATTTTCTACAGTATCATATGCCAATCTAGGTTGACAGTAATTCCTCCATATCGTAACTAGTACATTGAAAGCCAAGTCTGTTTCCAAAAACTGAACATTGTAAGTAGACAACCATCAACACAGTAAACAAATTCGAAAAGTACTGAAGTACTGAAATTAAAAAGCCTATAAATAGGCTCCCGGTAAATAAAGTGTTAAAATAGTTGCGAGAACCGATATGACGTTATAACAGTTGTAGATGAACAAGGTTCTATCCTATATCGGGTTTCAAACTGTTTCTTTGTGTATAGTTTCTGTAATTCGCAAAAAATCGATTGTTTCGAATATTTGGATTACTTGGGTACTAATATTAAATCTGTTGCATTATTGCACTGTTGATCTAATATCGATAACCAATTAATACAAAGATTTGTATGATCGATATATTCTTAGAAGCATAGCCTCGAAATTTTTAAAGCCATAACTTCTGCAATATATTTTCGCATCTCGTGACTGTTTCAATCAGAACCCTTATATAATAATTTGAAACAGTTACGTTTTGAATCTTTTCAACCTCTTTGATTGTATCTGACACTTTAAAACAGGAACGAGTAAATACTAATTAAGAATAGTATTTTTTAGAAAGGTAGGACTACATGTCTATATGAATATTAAAACGTAGTATACAGCGGATGTAGAAAGTATTCATACACCGATGATTTTTCAAAAAAACTATGTGAAATTGGAATTTATTAACTTCCTTTTTATAAACAATGATATTTTATATATTCTTGGAAATCTCTAGAATGGATACAGTACAAAAAAAAAACAGTTATTTATGCGAAATTAACAAGAAAAAACACAAATCGGTAGAAATATAGAAGCAATAAGTATTCGTACAACTGTTTAATTTTTAAAACTTCACACAAAAAAAAACGAAATTTACATTAATGTATAAATAATTAATACTTCGTGGGATTTCCTTTTGATTTTGTAATTACTGCTACTCTTTTAGGCATTAAATTACCTAAATGTTGATGTTATTCGGAGTGGGGTCTTCTTCCATTTCTCTGTTAGAGCCATTTTTAAAATTACTTTACTGGAAATTCCATGTTTTCTAATTCGTACAAAGCAATAAACTGATGTGTTTATGTTACAAACTCTATTGTAAATGGTTCGTCGTAGGAATCGTACAAATACTTTGTTGTTATATAAATTGTTGTTTGGATATTCTATATCTATTCTGGAGATTTCTAAGAATATGTAGTATATCATTGATTATAAAAAAAGAATTTAAGAAACCACAATTTCACAGAAAAGTTTTTTGGGAAATTGATCGGTGTACGAATACATTCTACACCCACTGTATGTATATGTATATAAAGTTAAATCAGATAGTACACGTCAAATGGAAGAAAAAGTTCTGATAAACATGAGTTGGAAACGAATATTTTCGGTATTATTAAACTGACGGATTACATACTTTACTATTTATTCCGTTGACATTAACAGAAGTAAACGCTACCATAAACTTCCACTTATTCCATTTGTTTTCATCGTAATAATGACGGTCACGATTCCACTTCAAACATTTACGATTGATCGTAACATAATGTTATCGAGAAATCTGTTTTTTTTTATGAGTTTAACTTCGAAATCGATTTCTATAAGTGCGACGAATATGGCTAGTAAGCCAACCAGAGGTCCCAGATTAGGTGTGAGAATGCCATTGGTCCCGCATGATGCTGAATCTCGGAAAATGTCCCGCATGGCGATGAATCCTGAAAAATGTCCCGCATTCGTACAAACTGTTCTACTCGAATTTTCATCGAATCGCTTAAGCTCCCGTAAATTAACGACTCGTTGATGACCGTCATGTACTATTTCAAGGTGTAACGAGAATATCGAAATGGTTCGATACGTCCATGAAATGTAAATATCTTGAAGACTACATAATTGGAATGGAACATTACCGAAGGTCATTGAATTTTTATTTTTATCGTTCCTTTATGGTGTTCTTTTTATAACACATCACAATACAACATAACTCAACATACTACAACACTACGTAACAACGTAAGGTACGTACCAATAGTTAAACGTTCCACTTAGAAAAACCTTGACGACGATGAAACGTTAAGAAAAAATGACCTCGATCAAAATATCGTTGCACATATTTGTTCTTTCGAACATCCATAAGTAACGCAGGTATTTGGATAGTCCACTTTGTATACAAAAGACCAGCTGAAACATATATAGGAATTTGCAGCGGAGGAACCGCGGAGATTTGTGTGCTTAATCTACCTAAGTCGTTTATTTGAATTCTCAGGGTCGTAGCAGCTGTGCTGTGTCTGAAGGCTAGCGCAGGGTTCGTTTCCATACGTTTGCTTATTTTTCGGTACAGTCTTAATTACCGAAAGATAGAGCCATTCATTTTTCTCGGCTACGATTTCGCGGCGACCGTTTTTTTCGGCCCTCTTGCTCGAGCTTAATGTTCCTCGAGCATTTTTCATTCTCGTCCCTTCTCTCTTTCACCCGTAAAGAATCGTCCTTTCGTCGACTAGCAGCTCGCTTTGCGAATTCCCTCTGTTAAAATCGAAAAAAGATCACGCGGTGGTTGAGATTCGTGTACCTTTCTCTCTCTTTCTCTCTTTTTCTCTTTCCGTCGTTGCGCCGTGGCTAATTTTCATTTGGTCGCAAGACGAGAAACAAAAAAAAGAACAGCTGGAAAAAGGTCGAAGGTGTGCAACCTTGGCGTCAAACTGCCTTTCAGTTTTATTTTTCGAATGCTCAACGCCGGGATAACGATGTCCTTTGACTCTGACAAACACTACGCAGCCGTGTCGTTAATTAGTCGATACTCACTTTGTGGCGGTCGTGTGCGTTCCAGAGGGATCTCGCGTTGCGTAAAATTGCGTACGGGTAGTCTCGAATCGGAAATTCGCCTGGATCTTTGTTATGTTAACTTTCTTTACCTTCGTGTTTTCTAGTTTGTCTGTGACTTATCAGTTTCTGTATGTTTATACTGATGCATATTTTGGAAGAAATAACCGAATAGATAATAAATAATAAATTAGTACTTTTTATTTTAGTTATTTTCTATAAATTATGTTATATACGTTTTGTTAGATTTATCTTGTACAATCCGGTACTTACTAAACTAAATTAAACTTACTTATTTCCAGTATTTACTCAATTTTCCTCAGGGGCTGTAGCTATGCTTGATTAGTATTTGCAGCTACAGTACGGGTCTAGCAAGCTCGAGGTATCCGAGCTAAAGGGGAAGGGTGTTCGTCTTAATATCAATGGTGTCATAGATTAAAGCTTAAATAGAGTTCTCGCATTCTTATAATCGACATAGAAACAAACATCCACGGTACAGTAATTATAGAAGTTGACCTACGAATTTTTGTTCGCAACTTATCTATTTCAACTGCTAGTTCCATATTAATACATTCGATACATTCTTTTACTCCGTATTAATCTCTTATAACTTACATGACAAAAACTCCATTAAAGCGTAACTATTAGGGGGACCGAAAAGTAATTTCTCAATCGTTTTACGAGGATCCGAATACTCCATCGCCTTCAGGATATCATCATCTACATTTTGATTAATTTTCGGTCACCCTAATATTTCAATTTCTATGTTCGCACGGAGTTGCCAGTTGTCTACGACTGAATTCAACGTGCAAAATTACATAAAACAGATGCACAAATTCGATAGGACCTCGACTACTTGCTTAATTCGAAATATAAAATGATTTATAAATGAAACGTCGGAATCGCGGAATTCGTAATTATGCGACGGCATAGTATCGAAATGAGACTACTGCGCGCAGTGTATAAGATTTATGTCATGGAAATTAATTGCGCGATCGGCGTATAGAGTTGAAGAATTTGTAGGGAAAATCGTGAAATAATCAGCGAATAATTTGATTTAGTATACGGCTGCGAAACGTTTCTGCGTATTTTAAACTCAGCGACCCGCCAACGCTTTTTGGTTGGTGCGTCGGGAATGGGGGTTGCGATGTATCAATTCAATACCTACGCATGAAATATGTTCATTATCACGATTGACAGGGATTACTGGTAAATAATCATTTGCTGCTTGATTCGGGAAATTACACTATCGTTGTTTGATTTAGACAGCGCTGAAAAAATTTATCATGGATATTTGCATTGTACGAAATAGCGTCCAGCTGTTTGTACGTACGTAAACTAATTGGATAGAGTGACTACTCGATTCGTACTTATTTTAAATTATGCGAAGATTGTGTGAAATTTGTATTCAAATATTTTGAATCAATTTTTCATGCATGCCTTCGATTTGTTAACGTTAATGCTGTCGTGTTATTGTTCGAATCAGATATTGACTTGATATTGACAGATTTATATCTTCAGAAAGAAATTGTTTAAATCACCATCGAATAGTTGCATCGCTAAAACAGCTCTCTTTGAAAGCTAAATTAACGTTTCTGCTCGTTTTGGTAGAGTTGTTTCAGTTCAAATTATACAAAAATAGTGGTCGTAATGAAAAAAAGCAATAAAAAAAGAAACAAATCAATGTGAAAATACAATTAAAATTCAACTAGTCGAATATCGAATAAACATCGAATATCGACAATTTTATGTGGTACGAACTACATGTACTATATCCAATCAGCTGATCACGTGCTCACGCATACACGCACGCCCACGCGCATAGACATAAACAAATTTTAACTGCTCAAAGTCAACAATTACGAGCATAAATAGCTACATGTTATTAAGAATTATTTGCGACAGGCTTCTACCAGTTGAAAAACTGCAAAAGCCCAGAAAAATAATAAAATCTACTTGTTAGACTCGGAAAATTAATTAAATGCCCGTCACATACTACTTTTTATTTAGCAACGAATACGACCTCCTCAATTTATTCTAACCCAGAGAAAGCTACCCATGACATCCATTATCTTCCCCGAAACTATCTTTTATCATACTTAATATTTTCTGGACCACCGTAATAGTAGCCTTCGAACAAACTAAGCACTCCCGTCGAAGTTACAGGAGATCGCTCGTGTAGCGAGCAATGTGCATTTTTGCATCAAAATCAAATCGATTATATTGTAATCGCAAAACAGAGAGAAGAGGGAAAAAGTGATAGGGTCGGGGATAGAGATACGGGAACGGAAATGCAGATATTTGTCAGGAAATTGATAACTCGAATAAACTCGTTGCAAAACGTTCAAACAGTCTACCAAACGGAACGATTTCACCTCTCCTTCCAGCGCGTCGGGAAACCAAACTACATCTGTTGGCTCGGCGAATGCACGTTGCATGCGCATACCAGCCAGCCTCGGTTATGGGCATTATGACGATTCGGTATAAAGTTTACGCGTCACTGCCATATATTATTCAGAGAACTGATTATACACGAATTTTACAGTTATTTGTGTGCTTCGCTAATTTTGTCGCGCAATTTTTGCTGAAATCCAGAATTCCACTGATTGCCCGTGCACATCGATTATATCTTTAGAATTATAACTTTAGTGTCTCCGATTAATATCGTAAGGTAGCGTCGGTACGGGGTTACTTTCTTTATTAAAAAAAAGGAAGAATTTTTTAGAGCTTCGAGTATACCAAATTAAAGGAGTCGTAAGGATTAATTGACGTTTTGTTCAAGTTTTATTTCATCATTGCAGAACTCCTTGAAGAATTTCTTCTACCTTAATTCGTCTGTATCTTTTTATTAAATGATTGTTATTAATATTTTGAAGTATTTGGCTTTAGTAACGTGCTCTGAAAATCGAATAGAGAAATTTCTGAAAATGATGGGAATATAACGGTTTGAGTGTTTAAGAAGATATATATATATATCTTATATATCGGTCCTATCGAATACTTATTGCTATATATATATATAATCTATATATACATTAAAATTGAATAACGTCGAATTTGGTAATATAAATAAATTTCTTGGCAAGTAATTTCTTTATATTATCATTCGTATATTTATTTTCAATTGTATACTGTACGAAGCTGAATGATGTATCCAAAACTTTAATCATATTTCGACCCGACGCATATTGTCGCGAGTGCACCGTTGCACCATTATAGGGTACAATAGTAGATACGCACGGGTGAGTAATTTTCGGGTTTGTTATTGAGTCTGTATGAAGTTATTTGGTAAATAATAGCGTGACATTGAAGCAACGTTTGTTCAGCGTCGGCCGTCCACCTGATACTTGGAGTATTTTGCGTTCCTCGTGCAAAATTTGCAACGTCAAACTCACACAATGTCTGTCGATATTTATACAATTTCTCATTGGCAAGGTGGTACATCAGGTTTAACACCGACGTACGCGGCGTTTCGTTAACGATCGACGATATTAGCGGATGATTTAGTGACAGTTGCCTAAAATTCATTCGCATTAAAGAATGATTGACGTGTTTTTGGCGTTTATAGGATTTTACTGTAAAATACGATTTCGTCGTGGTGAAACTGGCATGCTCCGGCGTATCAAAATAATCTACTTCGAATCTCGGTGTATTTTAAGAAAAAAACTTGAAATAATATTTTCCTTTTTGCCGTTTACCGTGTACAGTCTTCTTATGCGGTAAATTTTAATACAAGCGCGAAAGTAGTGAAACTTTGTATTCTTTTAAATTGATTTTCAATATTTTCTTTCTTGTACTTGCACCTTGAAACGTTTACTCAAATTTCTATATTGCTGAAAATACCACATTTTAAACCAACTTTTACCACACATTTTAAATAAACTTTTGAGAGTTTCGATTTCCCGATTATAAGTACACAGGAGTTAATCGTTGATTCGTCTTGCTTCTACGATCTCATTGAATAATTAAACACTTTGAACTCTGATGTTACAGGAATAGCGAAAGTGGAACAGTTGTATTTCTAATTTCTTTTTATATTATTTTTCAATACTCAATGCTGCTTTCAACCAAATTTTTCAATTGATCAAAGTCTTATGTGTCCGGTTAGATTAAATGTCTTAGAAAGTTGATTTTTTTGTTTTCGTACGTGGAATCGAAAGCCTTTGGATACGTATTCGTTTTATTTACCCTGTGATTGTACTATGTACACAGACATTAAAGACTACGCGAATGGGCAATTCATTTATACATATGCGCGCACTGTTGCCGTGATTGTGATTACCCGTTTACGCGATGCACACGGCGTACTTTGCACTTTTTGGTGCGAAAATGCAGTTTATAGTCGATTATTCGTATGTGTGACTCATACGTATCGGTTCGAAAAAAAGCGAGTGACCAACGAAAGTCTGTATTTTATTTTATTCTTCTGTTATTACATATTAATTTTCATTTTATTGTTTCGCGCTGCTATCGATGGACGTGATATGAATTAATCGGGCAATATTCGGCGGAATTTTAAATTGGAAGTATTAAATTTTATAATATTTTCGTGACTCGCAAATGGAATTTGTTAATGCGAAAATTTAAAAACGATTTGCTTCTCGGTGACAAATATCGTTCTGTTTTATAGATTAGGCGTAGCAATTAACTCCACTTAAAACTGTTCTACGACAATTTTAATTCAATTAGTACTATTACAATTATCAGACGTCTTATAAATGTGATATCAGTATAGAATGGTTAAGTATTCTCTAATAATGGAAATGGCATTTCTGAAAATACTGAATAATTCTGTGAATGAAATTCTGTTAACTTGAACGGAGTTCGATCGATTTTATCGAACTAAAAATATTTATTGACATTCACGCTTATCGAAATTCGGATGAATTAGTTTCGACATTTCTTTCGAGAGCGGTGTAAGTATTTACTTGAAATCGTTTTCGTGGCACGTTTACGGGACTCCTAATGACCTTCTCACGCAACCACCGTAAAATAGAGAAATCATTGTAAAAGGTCCGAACGACGTGCGCCTTTCCGGCCATTTCTCGAGGTAAGGGAGGAGAGTGGAAAAATTTGATTACCAAATAATTCGTAGAACGTGCTAGTAAATCGCGGCATGGCTCGCTGTTCGTTCTCAGAATACAAATGAGGGTAAATGCTCCTACGCGCGAAGCGTTAATGAAACCGACGAACAACCGGACAAAACGCTGCGCGACCTTTCTTGGCGGGTAAAATGTTTGAATATGTATGCGAAGGGAAGCCGTACGAATTTTCGAAATTTCTCCCTGGTTGCATTTAGGAAGCGTTTTGTTCACTGTTTTTCGAACGCGTTCTGTAAAATATAATAGAAGATTTCGGGACGATTTTTTGCGGGTAAACGTTCAATACGCAAACATAAGCATCCAAATTGGTAGCGACAGTCAACAATTTTTTCAAATCTTATTTAACAAGAGTGTATTATTTTTTAGTATATTAGTTAAGTGAATGAACCTTTTCAAAAATTGATTACGTAGATGAATTCGTCGTTTAAAATTAAATTTTCAGATTTAAATATTTTTTTTTTTTTCACACTTACTATGGCGTTATTTACTTCGAGGTACTAGGCTAATTAGGATTTTTTATTTTCAACTTTGACAGGCGTTGCCATTTCTTTGGTATGAACGAGTGTTGTAAGAACTACTTAAGCTTCCGTTAAAAATGTTGTAATATTTGTAGGATTGTAGAAATTATTTCTTAGAAATCGTTGTAATATTTGTAGAATTGTAAAAATTATTTCTTAGAAATCATCGAAATTTATCAAAGTCGCGTTTCGGTCGCAGACATTTCTGAAAATTTGTAATCGCGGGGTGGAAAGCGCGCCGCTGCACAGAATCCGAGGGGAAAACGAGGGCTGAGCGAGGGTGGTTGATGACGGGATCGCCGTGTCTCTGACCTATATTACCGTTCAAATTTTTAATTGCATTTTTTCAATCGTCAAAGAGAGACAAGGGGTGCCTTATGGGCCAAACCAATCCCATACTCGACCGGTGTCCTCTTATTCGTTTGTATTCCATGAAAGAGCATAACATCGAATGGCGACATTGCAGACCGTACTGCCAGTTACCAATCACTCTTGCGGAACAATAAAGCAAAACCGTGGAAAAAAATTCCCGTCAAAAGTATCGCGTTTCATACGCGCCTAACGTATGTTCACAGTGTATGATATCAAATATAACTGTCGCGCGAAAAGAAAATTAAAAGTTAAACGTCACTCCGCGAGAAATAATTCTCTCGAATCTGTTACGAGATATAGCTACATCTCGCAATTTTCTTTGGGAAAACGTCTACGAAGTTCGATCTAGTGAGACGATTTAGAAAGTTATCGAAACTTGTGAAATATTTGCAGAGTATCGTACCGAGAAGTATGGCTATTATCCGAAGTAACTTTTCTGTCAAGTATTCTTTGGGATTTTTCTTCTTTAAATCCATAAGGAATTTTTGTATAAAGTATTGCACACGTATTTATTCATATTTCGAGTATATAAGGAATTTATTTTTAATGGAAATGATGAAAATTGGACGTGATACGATATGAATACTAATACCGTGGTCAAGATTGAAAGAAACTAACTTCCCTTATTTTTCTAATTTTGTGCATATATATATGCATATAAAGCAAAATATTGAATGTTTCGCGGCGGATTATCTGCTCTCGTCACATTGTGGTTGGACAGCAGGCGGTGGAATGCCGGTCATTTGTAACTCAATAATTCTACTTCGTTTGAATCCGGTAATCTATACTGCGGCTCGTTATTCACGCATCGTAATGAGTTTCGCGTTACGTGCATTTTCTCGTTGCGGACAGCTGGAAAGTTCCTCGTAATGAGTCGTCGATACTCTGCCATAGGTATTTGCGGTAATGGTAATAGAGAAAACGTACCCAGTGATTTTTTTAGAAAAATGGGATGTTTGACGTTAATTTTTATATCTAACTTGTTCCTCTTTGCATACTATTGAAACTTCGTGTCTAATAGCACATGAGGTTGGTTGTATGATTTTCAATCGCGTTCCAAAGGTAATTTCGTGTCGGTACTACCAAGGATAGTTATTTTAAGCAGCTGTTTCCTAAGTGACGCGAAAAAGAAATTGCTCGATCATATCAGCGAACATGCGTTAATAACAATAATAAAATAAAGAAATGATGACTCATTGTTGGTGTTAAATTAGCTATTTTTAAATTATCTTCAAAACAAACGTAACTAGAGTTATCGTAGAAAATTATTAGATAGAACGTTATTAAAGATAATAAAAATAGGTTTCGTTACATACTACTGTATTAAATAACTTCTTTTATATCGTTATAATTTTTACTGTATACATTCTTTAAACAAATTTGATCTTTGATTTGGATATCTCTTTAGTTAATTACATATTTACTAAATATTTAATATTCGCGGAATTTCGTCGTGAAACATGCAGTTTATATTTCTCTTCTGGTCTAAAATGCAGTTCGCAATTGAATATTTGGGCGCGTAATTCACGTGTATTTGCACGGAAAGAGCATTGAAATAATTAGCGTTTCGCCATTTTGTTATTATGTATTCATTTTCACGTCATCATGACGCATTAAAAAGCTGAATGCAGATGTATTTCATCTAATTTAACAGTGCAAAGTAATTTAGAAGGAATATATTTCGCTTAAGGAGAAAATGGCTTTCAGGATAAAAGTGATCGTACTGTAAATTTACAAAAGCAGAGTATATTATTTTTAGGTGATAGTGTATGAGATTTACAAACTTTCAACAGATTATTAACATTCTCCGAATTACTATAAAATACCAGGAGTATACGTTTTATATATAGTATAGGAGAGTTTAAAGAAAAAATATAAGTAAAAAGCTCATCATTACACGATAAAACCGAATTGTTTAAAGTTGTTCCATAAATAAATTTAGTAGTTTAATACAATAATTTTTATTAGTCTCATATTAATTTTGATTAGATCTTAATAAATATACATACAGATATACATTAGTATGGTACTCATTTCGAAGAATAGAATTTCTCTTTGTTTGTTAAGCCATGTATTCGGAAAGATATCGACCTTTGCTAAAATCTCGAGTTTAAATATACAACTTGTCGTGAAAATTGACTACCATTTTGCAATAAAAATATATTTATGTTAATACATGATTTAGACGAATGAATTTTTCTAAAAATTAATTATATTCCTGATAATCTAAATCTAATCTCACTTTACACGTTTGCACTTTACACTATGCACTTTTGTACTTTTGTACTTTCGTACTTTACACTTTACACTTTTGCACTGTACACTACACTTTTGCACTTTACACTTTACACTTTACACTTTTTATATCTAAAGAACTTATTACAAGTTCGCAGCCATTAGCTCTCGGTATTATTCGCGACGAAGGATTATTCGTCACGAATAATACTGATTACCAGGTCTCACCACGTGGAGGTTGCTGCGACTGGAGACCCGGAGATAGAAGGAATCAAACTTCCTTCGATCTCCCTCTACATAGAGTATACACACGTAGACGCATACTCTACATAGAGTCAACGAGCTTAATATTAAGTACGAAACCGTGGAAATCAGAGAAAACTAAGTCCCTTTGATTTCCAAAGTCCAAGTCTGACTCTGCCAAATAATTATTTGGACTAAGAGGAGTGAAGCTAAATCGCGACACGACACGACCATGAAACTGGACTTACTGAATCAGTCCCGTTTCCTCTTGATGGATCTGGACTCGAGAGGAAGACGACCGACGCCTCCGAACCAGTCCTCCACACCCTGCACCCATCTGGGAGCCACGACGGACCCGACTTGTACTCGTCTCACTGCGCTTTAGACTTACTGCACTGCGCCGGGAGCCTGGACTATACCAGACGGGATACAGGGAGTAGAGAACCGATCCGGAGGAGCCGATTGTCTTCCTCTCGAATACAGATTCACCAGGAGGACGGCAACCGACCTTTCTGTCCAGTTACACAGTTGGTCACTTCACTTATCACATGAAGTAATAGTGACCGAAGCGAAGAACGAAGTTGCGAGTCCAATATGGACTTACGAACAAACAAAAGAATTGAACAAATGATTAATAATTGTTTGGTAGAGGACAGACACTCGTACACGCATGCCTTAAAACTAACCAAACCGAACTAACCTACCTACAAGCAATACCAAGCTACGATAACTAAGGGAAACTACGCAAGGAAAAATAGGAGGGACGCGAGACGCGGACGCGCGATCGCGTGATCCATACCGACCGAAGGATCGTCGAAGAGTGAGATCGCGCCCTTCGTATACCTGTGTCGAGGGTCGCGGTTCACTATCGAAGAAGAGTAAGGCAAGAGCAAACAACAACCGCGTGGCTGTTGATTCGAAGGCTCGTTGGATCCACCGAAAAAAGAATTCGTGAAACATCAAAATTACAGAAAATTTACATTCTCGGACATTGTTGAAATAATTATTGTTAATAATTAATTTAACTATTCTCAGAAATTAATATTTAGTTGGTGCAATCAATAGATATTAGAATATTGACAAATTTCTCTCGATTAATGTCTTGAATGAATACTTATTCTGAACCGTTGTTGTTATTAATGTTTAATCGAACACTGAATGATGCTGTGTATATCACAAATGTTTAATTATGTCGGAGGTATTAAGTTTTAATTGTTCCAATCAATAGATATTAAAACATAGAAAAAATATCTTATTCTCATCTTTTCGTGTTCGGAAGTATTACTTTCTCGAAAAACATTGGTATAATAATCTAAAACTTTAAAATGGATTAAATATGAACATCTCCGAATGAATCGAATATTTCCAATGCATTTAGTAACATTCAGTCTTCGGTGAAATATTAATAAGAATCATGGTTTAGAATAAGTATTCATAGAACACAGTAATCGTGAGAAATTTTTCTATATCGTTATATCTGTTAGCTGGAATAACTAAAAATTAATTTTTGATAATAGTTACATTAATTATTAACAATATTTGTTCAAGCAATGACCGAGAATATGACTTAGATGCTTTTTCTAAAAATATTCAAAATCATTACTAATCAATAAGTAACTAACTCGTGATTTCAGTCAGCAACCAATTACGTTTCTTTTGAGTAGCTTCGTGTGCGAACGGCCTAATAGTTTCCGAGATATTGGACCACATAAGTTTTGTCCCGCTGGATCACTGAAATATCACACTGTGTGTCGGTCGGAACCTACCCTCAAAGCAGAAGTGGCTTATAATATTAACAAAATTGTATATGGCATCGTTTGTTAGCGCAGCAGTCACGGCGTCATATGTGTTGGCGATCGGCAATATAATAAAACATTTTGTCGAGATCTCGACGAGATTTTAAAATAATCTTGATCTCGACCAAATCTCGGCATGCTAAATCTCGATATCGATCTCAAATGTTACAAGTAATCTCGATCTCGAACCGCATTTTGAAATCGAGACGAGATCGAGATTCATCTCGTCTCGTGCGCATCACTAGACCCCGTTAGGGGCTGGAGCTATGCTTGACTGCAACTACTACATCCCGAAGTACTCGAGCTATAGAGGGGCACAGTGTGCCCCAAAGAACTATTGACATCCCTAATGGAGATATCACAGAAAGAAAAGAAATATGCAGACAAATGCAAAGTAATAAAAAGTAAGAATTTCATGAATGTAAAGAATGATAAACAGGATTATCCAATCCACACGATATGGGAGAGAGGGAGTGGCGCGTTCTAATGCTGGAGGTGTACAGTCTAAAGCCTAAAAAGACTTCGTGCCCTCATAATGAATAAACAAACAAACGAAGGTTCACGACCCGAAGATATTTGCTCACTTCTCGAGATTCGAGTTACCAAGGTTCGACTCTACCTATTTCTCTCGTATTCATCAAATTCGTACTGTTCACTATTCGTCAACATTTTCCCGATGATTCCAGGCTTACCCAAGCGTTCCTGCGAAAATAGTATTTCTCGTTTCATCTCCGGCGAAGTTATGTCGTCGCTATCGTCTATTTTTACTAGGTATAAAGGAAGGAAGAGAGAAAGAAGGGAGGCAGCGAAGAAAGACGTTCGATTTATTACACAGGAGCAGGTGTAGCTGCAACTGCGGCGACGTCGAGTACGCTCCTCCCGTTGCACGGTATACATAGTCAGTTTCTGAGTGGAAGAAGAAGTAGGAGAGTCGGAGGTAGCTCAGCATTGGTGGCGCCGCTGCATGCGGTAAAACAACTGAGACCCGGTGTCCTCCTCCTCTCAACTGCAGCCAACTAGGCGGAGCTCTATATACGAGCTGCATGTACATTGGATAAAGAGTACTCCGCCTGGATCCTTGCGCAATGGAAAGGGCTCAGTCTCTATCTAGGTGCGGGTACTTCTTGTCACGGTTACCTACACTCGCGTAGCCTGCAGCTTGCCTCGATCCTGCGCGGAAAGCTTTCTCGACGGTAGCTCCTTGGTTTCGTTTACCGGTGCTGCTCCGATCGATCAGATGTCTTTTTCCAGACGAAAGGATCCTAGGAACCGGTTTTTTTTTCTTCTTTTTTTTGTATTCAGTCCATACCGATTCGTCGCCACGCATCAGTTTATGGATAGATACTTTATCGAACGTATGCTGTGTTCGCATACGTCAGGCCAAATCGGTCGAATGACGTATGGACGGAATTGCGATTTTCGATTAAGAGTAACGATTTCATAAGTACACTTTTTCAGGACCGCATGGGACGCAAGCGATCATTTCTTTTTTTTTTTGTTTAAATCCTTTCGAACCTGAGGATACTGGTACCATAGGAACGGTAGACAGAGACGTTGACTGAAATTCACCGACAATAATATTGACCACGATTTATATTCTCTGAGTGGACAATAACACGCCTAATAGTAGATACATTTTCTAATTAAATGCTTCTTATGCTCCCAAAAAATGAAGATCTTTAATATCGCAGCTTGAGGCACGATTATTTATTTGAGAATTTTTGAAATTTCTCAAAATTGGCGTCGATTGCCAAGCTAATACTCGTGAAAATCTCTGCGTGGTTAAAATTTTCTTTCGAGACTATTGGCAAGTGTGTAACATAGCATTTGTCACTGTACTCGTTTTTCTAACCTGGCCATGCTCACAGATCCTTCTCAGATTTATTTTCTTCGGTAGCATTACTTCAGAATTAATTTTGTTATTTCCTCAGTAAAAACCTCTGTCACCCATATATGGGCGACGTGGCGATCAACGTGATATTGGTGTCACTGGAATTCTGGTCTGCGAGGTCTGTCGGTCATTTCCATGGGACTCCATTCAATGTATGTTCTATTTGGCTGAAAAAATCTGAAATTCGTCGAATCAGTTTCGCACAATAACGAATAAGTATTTGTTTACTTATTATTAGTTATTATTGAAATACGTTTGTCCATTCACGTTATTCATTGAAGACTTGATTTAACTGGGAATGTATCGACTGCTCTATTCACCTCGACACAGAAAATTTCATTGATAGACAGCCAAACTTTTGGAGCGTATACTTCAAATAAATAACATAAAATTCAAATTAAAATAAAATAATACTTTTAACTGGGGTTTTCAAGTTTTTTGTAGTTATTTGTGTTATTTATTTCGTCTTGCACGTGGCTTCGTCACCTTGCTAATAACGCCGTTCCCGGCTCGTCCCGAGCCACACGTATCGATAAAACAAAAGCAGTTCGAAACAAAACTATAACAGTCCAAAACTCGACGCTTTTGAACGCCGCTGCTACACATCGCCAAAATCGTGAAACATATTAATTACGAATAAGGGCCTGAACAGTTCTTATCTGAATCGCTAGATCGATGAATTAGATCGGTAAGAAACGACAATCTTTTGAGAATCGAACAATAATACATGGTGTTTCTGAAGTTACATGTGCAAAAACATCCGCGGTCTAACTATGACATATTGCGAGGCAAGGTACGATGATTCGAGATTTACTCTAATTCCTCCTATCATAACTAAATCGTTTCGTTCCTATCGTTTGCTATATTCTATCTAAATTCTATTTAGAAAAATGAATCCGTTCCAGGCCCGTGTCCGTTCAAGTTTCTCCATTCTCACAGTAAATACGATACGCCCCTGCGGTTCGAGTATTTATTTCTGAAACATCCTGTTTACTCGCAAATGAGAAGGGAAAATGATTGTAGCGTGTTTCCTACCGCTGTAGAATAGTGTTGTTCGCTAGTGCGGGTCTACAAATAATCATCTTTCTCGTAGCTTTCCGACCAAACGTGATACTCCTTCCGCTCGTCCTCGTTATTCGCGGTAATGTCCGCGCTCAGTTAGACGTGGCGGCGTCGGCGGATAAGGAAATCGTGTATATCCTTCTTGTTTGCCCGCCCCCTTACTTGGAAACTGTATTTCTGGCTCGTTGCAGCGGAGTTTGCAAGTGGAGATGGTACGCGCATACAGAGAAGCCTGCAAGCGCCATGGCAATCTCTACTGGCTCTGGTGTAGCTCGAGCTTCTCCCACCCAGTCGTACTCCTACGCGTGCTCCTACTCGTTCTGCTCGTCTTGGAGCGTCGCGACGCGGCTCCTCCGCTCACTTAACGATCTCCTACGTTTCGCCGGGGATAGAAATAGATGCTCCGCCTCCTAGACGAGTTCTCTTGGCGACGTCGAAGGTGGAGGAGACGCGGAAGAGAGCGAGAGAGAGAAATATCCACTTCTACGTGGGTGGATCTGGAGGCACGAACCTCTTTGCGAGGATCTGGGCGTGGTGAGGGAGGAGTTCTCTTTTATCGCGTATGCGGACACCTTTATATTCGCTATCAAACCGAACGTCTGTACACGGGTCTCAACGTCATCGTGCCACCGGCTTACAATTATCCTGCTTCTATGCATCGATGGCTGCGTTCACGCGCGAGTCTCCACGCTTGGAATAGATCGACTGCAATTTCTCGCGCGTTGCAAGCGACTCCTGAAACGATAGTTGCCTCTCACAGAAAAGTCGTTACCTATGAAATGAGCTTCTTGTCCAGTTTCTTACCGAACGATATGTCGCTTGTAACGTAAACGTGTTAACGGTGATATTCCGTTCATGCGAATGATTTCGCGTTACTTTTCGAGGGGGTGCACGCAAATATTAGACGTAGTAAATAATTCTGTACCTTTGTATTCGGTCATTTATAAATAGTTTCAGTGGAAATCGATGAACACGATTGATTTTGGAGCGGTATTAATTGGAAAAACATCATCGAGAAAATCACCTGATACGCTTTCATAGCTACTTCAGATTTTAAAATGTCTTTCTTTTCGTTGTAAAACAGTATTTGAATGATTATAAAATTGTATCTTTCCATTAATATGTGATAGTAATTATAACTTCGTTGGTATAACTGTTATAGAGAATTCAAATTAGTAGGTGTTTCATTATACATACATTTCTGCATTGATTCTATAACGGCACTGTATTAGTCCTATTTCTGTTAGATTTCGATTTTACAGGAAACGGAACAGCTTGATATTTTGGTGTACGTATGTGTATGGTATTTGTGTGATCAGTGTATTGCACGACGTATATGCGTTTTGTAGTGTGCGGTGGCATGTGTATTATATACGTATATGGTGTACAAATGAATCACCTAAGATTTGTACTTAAAATTATTAATTAAGATTCTTAAAATAACTCTGCTGCTTTTAATGATACGAAGATATGTCACCAGAAGAAATGTTTGATTTGGTGTGGAACATACTATAATAGACAAAAAGATTATCCGAAGGTCACATTTTACAATATTTCAGTCATTTAGTCATCAGTAATACTGTAGTTGATAAAAAAACAAATTTAAACATCTATAGTACGTGGAAGTTCGAAAGTGGTCAGAGAGTTACATATTTATTGTAAATCTTGAGAAATTTAGTGTAAGATACGATGAATGTTCTGGAACATGTCGGTAACAGGTATACAAAATTTTGAAAAAAATATTAAACGCATGCATTGCTCTACATTAGAATAAACATCGTTCATTTGCATTTCACAAATATAGTTTCCTTAGCTTCAATCATTAGTTAAATGGTAGTAGAAATAGTTCAGAAGGGTAATAATGTTAATGCGATGCAAGAGTTGACGTCAATAACGTGTATTACCGGATTAAGAGCCAAAGTAATATTACTACTGGTTCAGTTTATCTCGGTGTACAGTGGTCAATTTTATGAATATAATTGCATAAACTTATACGAGAGATATCTATGCATATTTATAACGTTGTTTTCAGCAATTATGAGCGATATTATAGTAAAGATTGTGAAATTTTCTAATAGATTAATAGAAAATTGCGAAATCTACGTATTCTGTAGGGGGAAAGAAAGACAAGATTCAAGTTAAAGGGAATGCGATCCAATGAGTAAGTAGAACGAGGACTGCGTCCGATACGCGTCTGATCCAATACGATCCGCAACTACTTCCACGACAGATTCGGTCTCGGTAGAATTCTGTATGATATGACCAGACATAGGTATAAAATACAATGGTAACAAAACAACGTTAGATTTCAATTATTACTGGAATGTTAATTTATCGGAATAGACAAATTGCGTTCAT
This sequence comes from Hylaeus anthracinus, assembly GCF_026225885.1. Classification (NCBI taxonomy): domain Eukaryota; kingdom Metazoa; phylum Arthropoda; class Insecta; order Hymenoptera; family Colletidae; genus Hylaeus; species Hylaeus anthracinus. The sequence goes on from NW_026535284.1 coordinate 4,072,168, forward strand.
CTTGATGTGTATATGATTTAGTGCAGTTAGTTTAGGCTCATTTTAGCAGTGCGTTTATGTTCATTTTACAAATCATATATGCCTAGACTGCCGACGTTTATGCAAATTCATATTTTTACAGATTCAGGTAAAGAATTGAGATTCAAATAAAATTGTCTCTTGTATTCTAAACAGTGCAACGTGTATTTTATTGTTGACATTTAACATGCTCTGCATTTATGCACATCCTTGTACATTATCCCATATTCACGGGTCCCATAAATGCGTAAACAGCAGTCCACATATTCCCTTACGTACACATATGTGAACTTAGAAAGAAGCATGGAAAATAAAGGATATAAATAAATAATGAAGCCCCAATACACAGGGGACGAATTTCTACCCAAGTACCATATCTATAAAAATATGCATTCGCATGGAACATCCGTCGTCTATTTATGACTGGACCCAACATAATAATCGTTTTAATTGGCGAAGAATCGGAGGAACGTTTGTCTGCGCGTTCAAATCGTCGTTTCGTCGGGGTAACGCAACGTGGATCGGAATTGTGACCGCGGCCCCTGTTCCGCGCTATCCGCGACGCATTCGTATCCGCAAACTTTCTCAGAGATGCGCCCCACGGATTCGCGCGAAACCTCGACGCATACGTAAGCAGTGGGAAAGAGTGGGAGGAGGATGAGGAGGAGGTGTAGGTGGACGAGGGGGGAGGCGAAGGGCTAGGCGTGGGGGTGCGATGGGTGGGAAGGAAGTGAAGGGAGGGAGGGGTGGGGCGGGGGGTTAATGGAAGGGATGAGAGGCGTTTTGCAGTAACGGGCCGCGTTGACGTTCCGTGCGGAGCACTCGACTCGTGACAGAAATTACTAAACGGTCAGGCCACTCGTAGCTCGCACAATCGCGAGCATACGTAGTTCTACGTGTTCATGCACGTATTGTATGTTTCGCAAATGGGAGCAGGAATGAAAGGACGGCGGCGCAGGACGTGGGCGAAACTGAAGGATGGAGGATTCAGGAGGGCCTGCGGGGGTTTGAAGCGTGCGAGCCTCACGCATATTAATCTGTTCGACCGCACATCAGCCTCTGCTTCACCTCTCTCCGAATCTCGTTCGTTCACGCACTTCATCTCCCAACCTGTTAACCGGTCGCGCACCTACGCACAACGCCTGCGGGAAATTGGCAAACTGCGGTGCCAGTCCGCTTTCCACTTCCTCTTCCTCGTTCTGGACCACGATTCCCGCGAACATGTGTCGATCATCGTACGAGCCACCGACGAATTAATATCGTTCCCAGAACCGGCCAGGTCAGAATTTGCGGTAATTCGCTGGGAAACGTAAAAACGATTTAGTCGTCCGCGCCGATCGAACCTGGCGGCGAACAGTTCCGATCAACACATAGTTCGAATAGTGACATAGTCCGTTACGGACTATCCCGCTCTGATAAACAAACAGATACACATGTTAGGTTGGCAGGAAAATAACGACGGTTTTTGGTCTACGCTTAAGTCACGCGCCACCCGTTTTTCGAGCTTCTTTGATTTTCCTAGGGTGGAAGTAGTTGCGGATCGTATTGGATCAAACGCGTATCGGACCCAGTTCTCATTCTACTTACTCATTGGATCGCATTCCCTTTAACTTGGACCTTGTCTTTCTTTTCCTCTACAGAATACGTAGATTTCGCAATTTTCAATTAATCTATTAGAAAATTTCACAATCTTTACTAGGTTTTCAATAACTGTTGGATGGTTTACACTCAATTGCCGCACAGGTTGCCCTGTACCGTTGTTCGTGGATCAGCTTCAACCAGTGCCTTCAATTGGTCGTTGCCGACGAGATAAGGGCGTCCGCGACCATCTTCATCTTCGAGGCTCTCATCTCCACTTCGAAATTTTTTGAACAAACACTGCACCGTGCGTGTTCATTTACGATATCTTCTCCAAATGCATCGTTGATAGTAAATAGTTGCAGTTGCAGCTTTATGACTCAGATTCAAAGGAAAAAATAAAAAGGAACTTTTTACTTTCTTCTTCTTTTCTAACTTTACTAACTTCTTCTTTTCAAAAGAAAACTTTTTAGGTATGAAACACGTAAGGAAAACTGTATAAAAACATTTCCACGCTTCTACAGAGGAAAAATACCATTCGAAATGCATTCCGACCACCTAATCCCAAGAGATTTACGTTTTATCGATATATTCTGAACAGATGCGCGAAACGATAACGGTTGGCATCGATACAGAACTGAAGCCTCCTAATCAAAAGACCTGTACAAGTTTTCTACTTCTCGTGACATGATTCGTGCACCTGCCACTCTCTATGGAAAATTTGAATTTTTACATACAGGGATATCATCCAACCTTCAAATTCTAGTGTATTGCATACCAAATTTTCTTATTCCATATGCCGCTTTAAATCGTTTCAGTCAATCGGTAGATGTTTTAAAATTTTCATTATTAGCTTTGTCTCGAATTAATGAACCTGGAACTTGGTGTACCAGTGTTTCAGTTTTCTAATATCCACGCGGAACGAAATTTCTTTTCGTTATCTACCTTCAATTACAGGCATTTTTGCCTTTTTCTGAACGTTCAATAATGTTCAACGTATTTTCTCACTTCAGCACCGATCTTCTTTTATCACTTATTATTTACGTGAAATCTGTATTGTTTGAAGCGGGCTACCTTTCCCAAAACATTATACGATACCCAAAAGAAATTTGGAAAATCAACGTCTGATATTAATGTTTCGGTAACTGAGACGTCATTTTTGAGGCATGACGCATTCGAATCTCCGTAATACGAACCTCGATGCCTCGGAAACCTCTTCTACAATTTCATTAATTCTCATCTTCGCGTAACGAGTTGAAAAGGCGTGGAAAGTTATTGAAAATGTCGGTCGAGAAACGGCGGTGATTTGGCAGAGGCAAAGAGAGGCAGAAATCACGCGTGCGGTTTTGCGGGTAGCATTTCTGACCGCCGAACGCCGAAGTTCGGATTGAACTGTCACCATCAGCCCGTACGGCGGCGTATACCACGACCACGTGTCGTATATTCGTTCGTAATAACTGCGGTTGACTATTTAGTCAGGACACTCGACCAACCGGCGTTTTATGGCTAACTACATAATAACGTAAATCGCCATCGGTCGTTCTTTTCTTGTTTCGTGTTCTATAAACTTAATTGCACGCCGGCTTAGTATTTACTGCTTCTGTCGTCTGCAATTTATCCAATCCTGCCACGAGTCCTGTTACAAGTACTTTGGGTTATTGTAAAAATGGAAGGAACACCGTTATCGTTTTATAACTAATCGAAATTTATTTGCACAGTTCACGACGCGAGTACCAATTCCGCGAACAACCTTTTTCTAATCACCGTCGCTGCAAGCGCCACCTATAAAGTGCATCGCTGAGTAAAATGTGCAGTACATATTTTCGATGGTGTTCGAATATAGCCCCAACAAGTTTTTTACCGCGTGTCATTTCCTTTTTTCAATGTTGGCTCTCATAAACAATGGTATTCTGAAACGAACTGCGTATTAGGTTGACGCACATCGTTTTATCGACTATTACGCAGTATTACGCATTCGCGTAAGAAATCAGACTGCCGCTGACTGGTTCGAAAGGAGCCAAAGATAGAGGGATGAAAAGACGTGGGGGAACATATTTAGGGAACACTCGAAATATTAGTTCGCGCTGATCGATGAATGTCAACCGAAATTGTGCAGTTGAGTTCACCGTGCGTTGGCGAGAGGTCGTTTCCACAAAAGAATGGGAGAAAAGGAAGGAAGAAATGGCTCACGAGTGGGAAGTTAAGCCGAGATAAACTAAGCCTATGAAAGTAAGACGTTCCACCTTTAGCCCTTTACCCGTAGCGTCTTTAGGGATATTTACAACGTCGTCGCCCGGCAGAAGCCGAGCCGCGGAGTGAGAAATGGCCCTGCCGACAATTAACTGAAATCACAGCGGGTCAAGACGGTTTGTCACTGTCTAACCTTCGACTACCGTCCCCACTACCACCTTCGTTACTGCCATTGGCATTATCGTTACCGCTACCGAGAGCTGTTAATGTTACGCCACCTATTAGTCACGCTCTTATCGTTCACGTACGGAACGGCTATTCGTTAGAATTTTTCGTTTATCGTCACAAAACGTGGCTCGGAATCGTTAACAATTCGAACTTGCAACAAATGGTGAATTCTACTGAAACGAAATTAGAACTAGAGCTGTAATTAGAGTCCATTGGAGTAGCGATTCGGTGATCATTTCTTTGATGAAATACAGTTTCTCGTAAACTATATAATAATATATTAATTTACACAGCACGCGTGTAAGTTACGCGACAAGTTGCTGGTATTAAATTTTCGTGGTATTTTCTTTGTAATTATCGGAGGGGAAGATAGATTTAAGCCGGCAAGTTGTAGAAGGCTAGATGGACGATTGAAAGCACGCCGGTTCGTCGAGGATAATTTATCGATTTAGACCAGACCAGAGAGGAGCGAAAGATAGGAGAACGAGGAAACATAGAGAAAAAGAGAGGCGGAAAAAGAGCACGGGAGCGGCTCTTCATCAGCGATTTAATTCCTGAACGGCGCGGCTTCGAGTTTATTTATTTTTTCGCCGGCTCGTGACTGGCGCCAAAACGAGGGCGAAAGAGGGACAAGATTAAAAATCCCCTAATTACTTAATCGCGTTAGGGTGCGTCCAGACTTGAGCCGGGCGTCGAGTCGAGCCACCTAAACCCACATTCTCGCTAACTCGTGTTACTCTTTTAACGACAGAAAGTGTGCGAAAGAGCTAAATGGACATTTATGCATCTTCTATTTAGTCGACAGAGTCAGTAATGTTTCTCTTCAGAGTTTTTGTCATTATTAATAATTGTATAATGTTCTAGTGGTTGCATCGATATATACAATATACATAGGGTGTTTGGTAACTGGTGGTACAAGCGAAAGGAGGGTGATTCTACATGAAAAATTATGTCGAAAATATAGAGTAAAAATTTGTTTTCGAGAAAGTCGACTTTGAATTTTCGCCGGGTATCATTGTATGATCATTATACGTATATAGAAAGTCCCAATAACCGGTATCGAGTGGGGTTATGGATGGTTAAACACCAATAAAGACTGACATATCCAAGTTTTATTATAATTCGAAGTGTTGCTCCGAAAGATGTGCGATATCGCGTGAAATAATCGTGGTATGAGCGACGGAGGTACTTCACCGCGGTTGCTCACGCACGTGGGTGTTTCGTTACTTTGATGGAACGAGCAAAAACCAACGTCGGACTGATCCAGTTCGAGCGACTCGGGAAACTATCATTGTGTCATTTTAACTGCTGCAAGGTCTCTTTGAAGGTATCATATTCCAGTCGAAACCTCGACGCGACTAGCTCGAAACAGAGTCTTGAAACCGAGTTACAGCCGTAACGTGATCAAGAACCCGTTTATACTAATGAAAATCCGTATAAATGTTTCAAACGAGTGTATTGTATAAACTCTAGTGTTTTCTTTTTTAAATTATTTTGTAATAGACTGTTAATTTATATATGCCGTAAATACTGCGAAGAGAAGAAGCAGAGATTCAATTTTTTTTCGTTGAATACCCACGCGGAACCATTTTAGAGGCTTGCAATATTACTTTCTGGCAGGCTTTGTCACCTGATGTTGGTTATTTGAAATAAGTGTTTGTAAGTTTATTAAAAGAAACATTATAATGGTTTATAAAGACTATAATATAATATTCATTTAATACAATAAATGTAGAGATGATACACTATATGAGTTAAAAAGGACTATGTGTGCATAGCCTTTATATCAATAAAGAAAGTTATTGGTTGATTTGTGAAACGACAACTTCTAATTTCAGAAAACTGTAGACTTCGTGAAAGGCCTGTGCGTTCTAGATGCGAGTTTCAGACTGACTCAAGTCAGGACCTTCCTGTTTCCTTTTGGAGGTCCTTCGAGAGGATTGTGTTAAAGAGACCCAAACATTTTCAGGTTCCTTGCATTCTGTTTAAATTAGTGTACTTGTTGTCGTATGTGATGTATATGGCAACAATTATCGATATTGGCAGTAAAAATCTGAATGTTATAAGCAGTAGTACGGCTTTAGATGAATCGACTCATCAGTTCGTTTTACGGTTGGTTTCGAGTTTCTACAAAGAATGCTGGGCAGGTTGGTCGCTTTTCTTTTTTCAGATTTCCAGAAATCAAGTACATTATTTGTCCCCATTGTTCGTTAGAGGTTGTCAGACTTTAATTCACGGATATTGAATTCTTCTCTTCTCTAGTTCAACTTTGCGCCTTGTTAATTCAATTCCCAATATCGTAGAATGGTTTCTCTTGAAACGTGAAAGCGCGATACTCCGCGATTAAGAGAAAGCGAGGGTGTATCGAGTACTTGCAATCAATTTAATGCTGGTTTGCAAAATTCGAGGCTAGTGATTTCTTATTAGAATCCTATTACAATAAAATACAAGAATTGTATGCAAAATTAATAAAAAAACAAAAAGAGAAACAGAATTACGTGAAAATCGTTTTAATTAAATCCACAATGTTGTTAGTTTAACATGCCTACTATTATATGTAAAAACATTTCACAATTATTTGTTATGCAAAATAGAAATTCTTAGCTCATTAACATTGAACGCGTTGAAACATTGTACGTACCGAACCTGAGTCTTACTGGTACGTTGTCTCTGTGTCCAGAATAAATACAATATCGAAAGGAAAGTACAACGCATGTCTCTCGCCGACGCAGAGACGTGCAAGCATTCGTATGCGTTTGCGTGTATGTACATGGTTGAATGAACAGCAAGCAAAGCAGTGCTAAAAGGGCAAGCGTAAACACGCACGGTATCTTTTCTTGCTTCTTCTCTTCTTTTTCACTTTTCTTCTTTTACCTCGATTTTGCCTCGACCCGCTTCCTCTATTCATCCACCAGTTCAGCCCTTGTTCCCATTCGCGGTTGAAGCGATCCCCTTTGCGAGAACTGTTTCGAGGCGTCAGCTTTTGGATATTGAATCATTTCACGACGAAATGTTGATGATTAATGGACGCTGGCATTGAATGCACAAATGTGACAAATTACTTTTACATATAAAGTCCTTATATCAAAACGTTGAAATTGCTATAGGTCGAAGAAACGTGTAATTATTATACAAGTCTCGTTATTCATTGAAGATCAGCAACAGTAATCATCAGGTTTAATAATAACGTGCAAGAAAATCTATGAACGCGGCATTATAGGATGAAAGGGAAACAAATTGTTATTATTATACGAGTAGATAACAAGAAATTATGGATATATTAATAACACAATGGGGGAGAAAATATCAACCGATTTATTTTAAAAGATGGGTCAAAGTAAATCATAGTAAATATGGGTGAAGTTAATAATAGTTGTAAAGTTAAAAAAATTCTATATATATTACATTCGTACTATCTTCTTAATTTATAGATTTTTATAATAAATATAGTAACTATATTCTCGTTACATATAGTCCTTTTCGATCAATGGATAATTTCCTTTAAAAATGGTTATTCTTATGTATTATAGTATGCATTTGCTAAATAGAATTGCGCATGCAAATATGGCTAAAGTGGCCGAAAACGTTAACATAGTTTGTAACGACATATAGCTCCGAGTTTATTAACTGCTACTCGAGCTGCGGTAAATTTTCTTTAGTATAAACGATCGTGAATGTGGAATTGAATATTGTCAGCGGGTTCGAACAACCTTCGCACATGTTTAACAGGAGCGGTCGACGCCTCTGGTTGTCTCGACTTCGAACCGGCTTTTTCTGCGTGTCGCCTCGACTTCGTCGTTTTCTAACATTTGACAATTATTCGGCAATTTATCAAAACGTCCGCACACAATGGTCCACAACGAGTTCCGTGCAAAGGAGATGCCCAACGGTCTGTCCTTTGTGAGTCTCCCATGTAAGCGGTGTTCGTAAAGTATACGTTACCGATTTTTCTCGTTCTTACTCCGTTTTTACGTAAACTACTTTTATATTCACCGGTACAATTAATACCGATTATTATTTTAATAAACTGACGATGAAAGGCATTTATCCTTCCCGAAAGAATTTTTCTAAATGCGACAATATTTCGGTTATTGGAAATTGAGTCTATCGAAATCTCTTGAAAATCGCAATAGTTCCATTCGTGTTATTTTATCGCAATTGAAAGTAATCGGTTACTTGGTATACGTTTGATAAAAACATAAGTTTAATTATCATTACTGTTTCCGTAAAAACAATTATTCCTTTAGGAAATAAAAACCAATTTTTCTTCTAGTGTGCGACCGAGTACTTTCGAGGGATACTGTTCTAAACGTGTTCGCAAGTAGGATTATCGAAAATAGTTAACTTGTTATATCACACAAAGCCGTTGCTACTTTTTAATGATCTCGATGATACATTAACCTCTTGGGGATGATGTTGTTTACTGCTCTAAATAATTGGTCGTAGTTCAGTTCGTAATTTGACTCGTTTCGTGCGTACATTTGGTACTGTAGCGAATATAATTGTGAACCGCTGCCAATTAGCGTAATATGTCCGGTAATATAAGCACTAATTTCACGAGTCGTCGCCATTTACCTTCATTGATTGCTAAACCAGTACCTTGTTTGTTGATTTTCTCTCTATCTATCCCTCGTTTTTTTTACGTTTCGCGTATACCTTTAAATATTTGTTGTTCGCGATATTAATGAATGAGGAAAACTCTGGATTGGAGTTTTGCGATGTTATCGTACGAACGAAACAATTATGTTAGCCATGTAATATTTTCTGTGTTCGTTAAATTTGTGATTTATCCTAGAAAATGAATTTCAGCCTAGAAAATGAATTTCAGCCTAGAAATGATTAGAAAAGTGAATATTACTCGTTGACAGCCATGTTGTTCACTGGTGAGGAACACTTTGAATTCGCAACATGTTAGCGAGACCGAAAAGTAATCAAAATGTCTACGACTTGGAAAAGTTTTTCAGTGAAAAATCGAAGGACATTTTTAAAAAGGGAATCGAACAACTGCCTTTACCCCTACAAAAAGTATTAGAAAATGATGGAAATTATTTTGTTGATTACTATTTAAGATTTCTTTAATAAATAAATGTCGATAAAATTTTGATTACTTTTCGGTCCCCCTAATATCTCTGGTACGCTTACAACAAAGTAAAATTTAATACTTGCCAAACTTTTAAATCATATTACTATCGCTGGAAATGCTATTAAATGATAATATCTCGATGAACTATTGAATATTTTGAACGAATTTCAAATACATCATTAAACGCGAAGAACTCGCGTGACGTGTTAAAGGAAAGGAGCAGTTTATGCGGGATACATTGTATTTAACAAATTTTTGTACACCAGGTAGACAGAAATCCATGGTATGGAACGTGCTTCGAACGGAGAGAGAAGCGAAGCAATCGCACGGCTCCCAAGGAGCGGTGGAACAAAACTATCTCATTGTGTGTTAATACGTTTCGCCGCTGCCGCCTCGATTTTTGCGGCGTGCAACAGCAAGTATGCACCACACTCTTCGAACGTTACGAAATCACAGTACTGCGGCATTAAGCTTTCAATTAAAAACAAAGGAGTACGTGACGCATACGCTACAAATAATGTTAAAATAAACGTGTACAGTGAGTAGGAAAATTACTGGCACGCAGAAGCAGTGGCAAAAATATGGGAGATAAAAGAAGCGATAAAAGACTTTGCTATGCTTGATTTGCGAGATATAATATTTAGTTTATGTGACAAAAGAGCAACAATAATATCATTTATAACTAGACTTCGGATGTTTATGCAAATTCATATGTTTGTATACGCACACGAAGAACAGAAATCTAAATTAAAGTATATTTTGTCTCCTAAATGTTGTAACGTGTATTTTATTTTTTGTATATTTTATATATTCGTCACAAATATTCGCAGTCTATTTATAGCTATTTTACATCCAATCGTTTATGACTGTAGTTTAATTTAAACTGTTTACTCGTCTTTTTCTTTGGTTAGATTAGCAACATACGTGAGTATTTCTTTCGACCAGTGGTAATGGCAAATAAAAATGACAACAAATCACGCAACGGCATTCTATAATTTTCAATGATAAATAAATTGCGGTACGTGGTCGAGAACGATTGAAATATGCGATGCTTCGGTGGAACGCGACTGTAAATAAACAGCTTGATAACATTTCGTTCGCAATACATAAAAAACGTTTAACACATTTGAAATGAATCTCCAGCTTGTCATAACTTTCGGAGTAACCCTCGTGTGTTTGTTTGCGCGTGAAAACTGTCGGAACATCGAACCACCTGGATCCTCCGCTCTTGCTCTTGCACCGTTTATTTTTTGTTTCAAAGTTCCTCTCAGTGGCAAACCTCTTCTAACCGCTTGGTTTACGCCACCGGAAGCTCTTGAGAGTTCTCCGCGCGAACTCGAGTATCGGAGATAACGCATTCCGATGATGCCGTTTAAATTTTGCAGAGAACATTTCTTTTTCTTCTTTTTTTTTTTCAAAAATCCAGCCAAAGAAAACGAGTTTTACGTTTTCGCACCTTTATAGTAGTAATTTCTACAATTTTGGTAAGGCCTTTAAAAAATGGCATCATCTTCGTGTTTAATATTTATAAACAATTTTTTACCACGGTCATTATAACTAATTCATAATTAAGTTGGTTTTATTCATGTCATAGGAGACACAAAATTTAGTGAAATAACACGAAATGAAACAGTTGAACACACCCGCATTAGAATATTTAAATATTATATGTTGTGATATTTGTAATTACTTTAAACTTCGCTTTAATCTCATTATTTTAGAACCCGACATTTTCTTTTATTTGTTGTCTGGTATACGTATACGCGACCACCTCTCATTTCAGATTTTTAAATGACTAGAAATTCGAAATAATTATTTGTATGGAGGATGTTCGTATCGCATGTCAGTGGGATAATGGCAATGGCCAGCGCAAATATAATTTGAATAATTGCGTACGCAATCGAACGCTTCTCTAGCGTGGATTCTTTTAGTAAAAATGAAACTTTAGAGTAAAAGTAAAATCTAAAAAAATGTTAAAAAAGAAAAGAAAGAGTCATCCATATGAAGCAATTACTGTTAAAATAATTGTAGATGGTCAATATTTTTTTTAATTAATTATTCCACCTATGAAAATTACGCGTTTCGTACTCGCTTTGCTATGTATTACACGCCCTCGTGAATAATCTGTAAACATTTTATTACGTTCTATCCAAGATAAGGTAAAGGGTATTCTTCTTCGATAATGCATATAAGAATGCAAGCAATAAAACGAAAAACGGCTTTCGCTGGCAAGGGGAGACTATCGCGAGCAAGAAGAAGTTATCTTTGCGTGGCAAATTACTTGAAAATTCGTGGACCAATTTTCAGCAGATTAAGGAGGGGATGTTGTTCACAGCTTCCTCTCAAGTTCAGCACGTTTAGCGGGTACGGGCGGACCACATATTGGATCATATCGTATCTTCTCACACTCTATGAATAATGCATCTCAGAGGTCGCCCCTCTGGGCCCATCGTCTCCCTTTCCTGACCATCCTCTACCGCTTTGCCATTCTTCCCTCCTCTTCTCTTCCCTTCTGTGCTCTCTTCTCTCGCGCGCATAATACTTCGTCCAGTCGCGTTCCGAAATCTCTTCGTAATTAAACCTGCCATATATTTTACTTTAATCGTGGAGATCGGCTGGCTACCATTGGCCGCGACGATTTATCACTCTCTGAGTCTTCTTCTGCACCTTCTCCGCCGCACTCGTCGCACCTCGCCAAGATTATAAGGTCGAAGACGTGTAATTGCATGATCCTAGCCATTCCTTACCATTAAAAACACGACTTTTTATAGACGAAAGTTTGAAAATTGATTACATTACAATTTCTGTCCGACTGAATACCAATTAACTTCTGTTCCAAACATTTTTTCGTCAAATTATCGAGAGTGTATGTAGTATTCGGGTACCTATTACTTTTGATGAAATACTTTGACCGATAAGCACTGTACAACATTTATCCTGAAAGGATATTCAAAGCTCGAACTAAGCAGTTGAGGTAGTATATGAATTCGTGATCGCTGTATATTATTTTTAATTCGAAGATTCTAAAACGTTTGCGTGTCGCACGATACGCTTTCCCATTCCTTTCCTATTTCCCAGCAGATTGGTGGCAGTGTTGCGAAAGTGGAGGGAGCCCGATAGCCCTTAAATCGCAGTAGAAGCAGCAGTCCTGCTGTCACAGCCTGCGAGGATAAATCTTGGATTACCACGCGCTCCCTTTCTGCTTCGCCTTTTCTCGATAGTCCAGCTTCCTGAGTACCTGGCATATCGATCTTTCTCCTCCTTTTCATCCTTTTCGTGTCTCCCTCTTCGGTAACACAGGCTTAACACCGTCTTATAACCCGCGATAGCTCAAAATCTTGGCGAAAGCCGCTCTCCCAGTTTACGCGTTCACGCTTTTATTTGTACGGTCAATTGAAGTGGAGATGTTTTCGCGTGTATGAGCAACATCAGTTTTTATGCAAATTTTCAATTTTACATTCATGGTTAACGAATGAGAAACCCACCGTTACGTCAATATTCGCAATCTTGTTTCGAACATAAAATCCTTAGAAGGACTACATTGTAGGCCGAATAAAGTTGATAAAAGCTCATGCTCGTGCCCATCGGATTAGTTAAGCACCACTCACGTAAATTCTTCGTTGCGAAAGCAATAAAACAATATTTCAGCCTAAGACGTATCATTTTTCAAGCTTAAATGTATTACAAAAATAGTGGTAAAATTGAAAAATTTATACGTAGTTAGAGGGAGATCTTAGGCCAAACGTTGATTAAATAAAAAGTTTATCGTACTACCAAACAGTTAAATAACCTTACTCAGTTCAGTTATATCTAAAAGATGATTAGAAAAAAAAAAACTACGATCATATGCGTAGGATGTGGTTCGGAGGGTGCCGTAAAAGACTGTTCATGGTATGAATAATATTTAACAATAAAAGGGAATGTATATAATATGTCGGTGTATCTATAGTTAAGTGATGTTTCTTTCAGTTCCCATTAACGACCGCCGATCGCGGATGATTGTCGCGTTCTCACCCTCTTCCTCACGCATGCACATACCCGCGCGCATCTACGTGTAACATTCCTTTATATGTATAAATGTCTTTTTCAACATTAGTTATTTTCTCGAACGCTCCAACACGTATTCGATGTTTCTTCTGTCGCTCGGAGAAAAATCGATCGAAATCTGCTACCCTGTTACTGCGACCTCCCCTCGTACGTTCATTTTTGAAGATGCCTCTTTGCCGATCGTTTTTTTTCCCCAACGGTTTGATAAGCAGGCGTGTATAACGCGAAAATCGGACGAGAAAAGTAGAAGAAAGTGTAAGGTAGGCGGGACGATAAGGAAGAGGACGCGACCCTCCTCGTTTTCTCGGTGATCCGCGAGATGCCACGAAGCTCTCGGTAGATCTAGTCAGACAGTGCCTGCCAAGAGTACCTCGAGCGAGCCCTCTTAAATTAATTACAGGGAAAAGATCCTCGCATCCGATTCCCCTACTACCACTAAAGCAAGCGACCGACGCAGTCAGCCTTGCTCAAGAGTGGAAGAGAGCGAAAGAGGGTTGTATGTATTCACTGCGTTCAGCCGAGTTGAACGGACGGAAATCTTCGTTAAAGGAGAAAAGGGAGCAGCTTTACCGAAACATTCCTTTTCGTACACCTCGAACGATGAGGTACCAAGTGGTCTAACCGCGCCCCCCCGAACCCGCGATACGTATGAAGAGTAATTGATTGGAACGACCCGAATTTCGAAGGTCTGCATTTAGGAGCTTCAAGTCGTTTTACCGCCGTTAACATTTTCAAGTACTATACGCGCGTAATTTGTTCATTCCTCGCATGATTCGCATCATAAAATTAAGAAACGAAAGAAAAACAAGTGTGTGGTCCTACAAATATAGTACTCTTTGAACTATTCATTTTTTCACTCCGATATTTTTTCTCTGAGAACGTTCATAACGGAGTTGTCATTCGAAATCGTTTCAAGAACACAAGCAGTAACACTTATCAAGGAAATCTTTACATTTTGCAGAATATTATTGAGCGTAACGTCAAGTACGTCGAATATACGTTGAATAAGTTAATTCGAATACTCGACTAATTCAGGTTTGAAAATTACAATCAAGTTGACTGCTGAAAAGTCTACTGCTGTAAGCTAGAAGTTTGCAGTTGAAAGTCAATTCCAGAATAGTAAGCTCGATCGGAAGGGGCTGGCTTGCCACGGGACACTAGGAAAGCGGATATATCGCGCAGGACGAAGAGGGTGAAACGGCCTATCGGTATTATTCCAACCAGTCATCGGGACTTATGCCGCTTATGGGATTACACGAGCATTAGCAGACAGCTTGTCCTCTACCATTTTGTACGAGATTCGCGATAAAGCTCAGTATTTCTCCCGACCTGTTCGCTCGAATAAGCTCGAACCTCCTTAACTTTAATTTCATCATTTTCGTTATTTTTGCTTCGATATTTGATGCATCGTTCATACTGTGAAACAAATAAAAAAGTGATCAAGATTGGAGTATTATTTAGAGTACTTTATTTTGTAATTCGTCTCAAGGTAGAGGATGTATCTTTGGAAAGAAATTTTTATTTTATTACAGGTATTGTGAAACTGGCTTTGAGACGTTATTGTTCCTGGTATTTGCATAATTATCTAGACATTTTTTAACATATTTCGTAATGAGCAACATGTATTAGATATTTCGTGTTTCGAAATGTTTCCACTAAATATATTTTATTGGAAAGGATTCTACGTTTTATTAGAAAGAACGTAAATCGTGTTGTCAAGTGAACATTTGAAAGTGCCGAAGAATAATAACGTTTTGGTCACAACTGCCTGATCCTCTTCGAAAAGTAATAATATGTTTTAAATATTACATGTACTGTTTTTCTTTATAAAAATGATACTCGTAAATAACTCTTCTTAATAACTATTGTTTTGCTTCTTTGACAATAGTAATCGGTAGTCCACCGTTAAAAAATATTTATTATTCCGCTCTAAATTAATGCTAACGCAATTTTGTAGCAGCTTGCTCTATTTTATGCCAAGGTTAATTCAATCAAAACTGCGGACAACGTTTTAATAAGGAAACAATTGCGTGGTGGTGACATAAGAAAGCTGTTTAGCGACACGATAGTCGCCACGGTATGCAATATGGTTTCTCTTCTCAAATTACTTGTCCCACAGTTTTTCAGTCGCACGATACGTCAGGTTTACGAGTAGTTTGTTATACGTAAATGCTGAAAGTAACACGAGTTGGAGAAAAGTAACACGAAGCTGCGGTATATTTTTAAAACGGCGTAGCGTCGATGATTTTCGGTCATCAATTTTCTTACGATGTTTGTTTAAGCGTTTATACCAAGGGAGAGCTTATTGTTATTTTAGAGCGAAGAGAACGTTACATGGAGTTTTTAAACAGCTCTATTGGATATATCTTCATTTGGTACGGGTGTAGAAATTTTGATTACCATTGTTTATACGAAAACAGTTTAAACCAGTTTTTTAAACGAAATTTTCCATTGATTGCATAGTGAATGAAAAGGTTTGGGAGACTCCTAGAGTAAAATTAAATTATTATTATCGTAACATCTACGTTGTAGTAAGTTAAATTCTTTTAAAATGATCTCATACTTTTTAATTGCAACTTTTCGTGTATCTACTATAGTAACGTACAAAAATGAATATGAAATACAATGACTTTCTCAAAAAGGTGGGAAAAGAGTATAGAAAAAAAGAAGACGATTACTAGTCTGCGAATGTTTATGCAAATTCATATCCTTATCGATTCATATACAGAATGAAGATTTAAATGATAGAATGTTTTATCTTCTAAACGCTATAAAATGTTCATTATCGTTGATATTTCATATTCGTTGATATTTTCATTCGCCATAAATGCATAAACGTCCGCGGTCTAGCGATTACCTCTATTCCTATCACTTAAAACTACGTTTCACGTAACTATTTGAATAGCAAAACAATAAGCGGTATGAACTCGCGAAATGACCTAATATTATACTTGTAAAGTTCTGTCGAAAACGTTGAATAAAGAATCGCCTTGTTTGACCAACAATTTAAACATTTGCAGGGATTAAGATCGTTTCGCGAATGACTCGCGCTATGAGAAAGGTTTCGGTGGCTGAAAGAGTCGAGATAAATAAAATATACGCAAACAATCGTGGGCAGGCCCTACTTAATGGCCAATGAGTGGAATAAATGGTATCTCGTCGAGGATCGTTCGTACTTGGTTGACCAGCGAGAAGGAACAGAGGATCGCGAGAAAGCGATTCGCAGGCCGGTATAATTTATTTAATTATATCGAATTCATGCCGAGATGCGCGTGCCTGAAGTTCTCACGATAGGACAATAAGGACATTCATTCGTTTCTTGACTCGGGCCACGGTGGCTCGGACAAGCGGTTTCTCTTAGGTCTTAATCGTTCGCCACGGAATGCGCGTTTAATGCAAAAGAGGACACTGGCGGCTTGTGTTTGACTTTGCTTGTATTTTCTTCGGTTGTCCTCGCGACACCACGAGACTCACTTCACGAGCTGTTTCCATAGGCTCTTTCGAGTTCTTCGGGATCCAAACGATCTTGAGAAATTCTTCGAGCACCATTTGACGCTAATGATATCCACTTCTCTCGCAGATTTTTCCCTTTACTTATCTCACCTGATCGAGACAAGGCGAACCTTTTCTGGTTATAATACCAAGACGTGAATATATTTTTGTCTCCATCGGGCAACGAAAGGGAACGTACAATGAATTTTTTATTAATAAGAACGTTTCGATCTCTAAGTTTAGCTGTACCAAAAGAGAACTGTGCAACTCGATGGTACATACAAAACCGTTGTATTTGGTATATAATTAACCGTGTCTTTCCTGTTGTTGCTCTACATAATTAAAAGAAACTGTTGCATATAGCATCAGCTTTTAATCTTTTTTCTCATTGTGCAATTAGCCTCATCCGACGAGTATTTTTAATCTATTTCTAGAAAATGTTCAAAATTAGTGTACATCTTTGTTGAAAAATTCTCAAGCTGTAACAACCTTTCCTTTGATGTTTTAAGAATTGTCTAATTTGTTACTTCTGTTTGATACATAAGTTTGTAGGAAATATTCTCTACTTGACGGGAAAGAGCCGAAGTATTTATTACTTCCGCGTTTTCCTCCAACAGTTCGAGGTTGTCGAAACGAAAGCAAAGCTAGAAGAGAAATCTAGGGAAGCACTTCGGTCGAACGTTTACAGCCGGACGCGAAACCACACTTTACTCGATAGGATGTACACCGGAGATGGACACGTAGTAATAATACGTGAACAATGTAGGTGACGTTAGGTACCGAACAGGTCGACACAACGAAGGGGGTACCCTATTGCACACTCTGTATGAAATATCAACCACCGTGAAACTTGAACGCCCTGAGAAACTTCGAGCCATCTTCCGTCGACTTTCGCTCTCGCTTGATTGCCAATCTGCTCGGTTGCCAGAAATTAGGAGGCCAGAAAATCTTCGGAATTTCTATCAAATACCGAGGAAACTGGCTGACCAGAATCTACATCGAGCAAAGGAGACGAGCAGAACTCGTATACGAGACACGAACGGCGGGGTCCCCTCGGACTTGTCGACGATATTCACTAAACTATGCGCGAGTATATCAGATCCTTCGCTCTTGTTCACTGCTTTATGAAAAAGTTGTAAAACTAATAAAGAATCCGGCAACCTTTTCGGCCGTCATCGTGCCGCAGAGATTCACAATATAGGGAGTTGATTCATCTTAAAAGCCTCCCGAGCATCGACATTTTTAAATTTACCAACATTCGTTAATCGTAACTTGCACTGTGTCTGTGTCACGTGAGCCGCGTAGTCCGTATTCGAGTAACGAAGAATTTTCAATGGTTGAGATTTATACATGTGTCGTGCAATAGGAACTGCCCGTAATAAGATCGAGACAGTTTCTAAACGTATTAGACAGCTGACAGCTGAAAACGTACAATTTTTAAACGAACGCTTAGTTTCTGAACTAAGAAACCAATGTAAAGTTACCTGTTTCCAAAGCTTTTGCATTCTGATTTTAAATCTCCAGTCATATTTTCTGGTTTTCACATTTTTTTTTTTTTTTTTACACAAATACATATATTTTCGTACGACGTATCGATAAGTGTGCGGCGTGACGTATGCATCGGTAGATCCTACACCCGTGATTGTTAAACTAATATTGAAACAGACGATTCGGGAACCGCCGCTA
This sequence comes from Hylaeus anthracinus, assembly GCF_026225885.1. Lineage (NCBI taxonomy): Eukaryota > Metazoa > Arthropoda > Insecta > Hymenoptera > Colletidae > Hylaeus > Hylaeus anthracinus. Next base: position 4,090,490 of record NW_026535284.1, read on the forward strand.
TTTATGTCCCCGTTTGAACTGGCGGACTTCCGCCATGGGATAATACGGTTAACCACGCTGGCCATTAGTCTTTCCACAATCGATATACGCCGGCTGTTATGGTGAAAATCGACGTCGATTATCAACCAGCTTCGATGGCTCTCGTTCACCTTTCTCTTCCTCATTTTACCATTCTAACTTCGAACTAAACGGAAAACTAATATCCCCTGTTATTTCGAAATTTGTTTCGTGACATCGACTACAGGCGCACGATGTAATGATATTTCCAGAGCTAGGCTTTATTCATTACATCCCTCTTAATCAAATATTGTCGCGATGTACAGAATGTTCCAGAAATTACGTTAATAACTAGAAGGTACCTTTGAGTTTAAAATTAAGAAAAAAAGCAAGCTCGTTATAAATTTATCAAATTTTTGCATGTTTAGATAAGATTGTTCGTTTTACGAACGTAAGTTGTAATGGTAGACAATCTTTCCTATCGTTGCTAAAGGTAATCGTTTACTATGGTTATTTACTTGGAAAACATGCATGGTATATCCAAATTCGGTATTTAAGAAAATGTATGAAACACTCGGTTACTGCGATCACACGTTGTAAGGTGTTTTTAATATTTTGTGAGAGATACAATCTTCTCGCAGTTCGCTTATGTTAGAGCGTTTTCAATCCTGTGATCCGGGTCCTCTTTGACAAAAATAAAATAATAATGAAAAATCACGACTTTTCCTACTTTAAGCTGTTCGTTAAGAAAGTGGTCTATTTTTTTTTAAAAATGGTGTCGTTGCAAGCAACGCTTAAAAAAGTATGTCGATTTTGCCTGTGAAAAAGTTTCAAACGATCATTCGTCTTCGATTGTATAACTCGAAATAAGGGAAGACGTACTCTTATTATGCTTGTATCGCTACTTTTGCGTTCCTTCGTGTTGGTCTGCCGCTTTTAGCGTTGAGTAGTAGGGTCTCACGCCGGGAACTGAACCAGCTAACTTGCCGCAACACAATCCACTCTCTAGTGCCACGTCTGAACGTCTCGTCTTCTACTACTTCTGTTTTACAGCAACTGAACTCCCTCTTTCTTCCATGCTTTAAATTGTGCGTTCACGAAATGAATTCATCCGTTTCTGCTCGTTTACTTCTACAGTTAGTAAATCTGGCATAGTATCTGAAATAGCATATTCCTAAGACTGTAGCCTAAGATAAAGGGACTTTTAATTTTAACTTTTTCTCCTATGATGTCTATAGATTCATATAAACCAAGTATCGTTACAATAAATTATTTGGTTCCAAAGTTACACCACGTAATATGGTCTCCAGTTTGTTCATTTTGCAACGAGGTGGCTCCGAGTGCAGAGGGTTAATACTAATTTTAATGCAGTGTACAAAAAGATAAAGCACATGGACTGATAAATCAGATTGTTGTCCAACTATCAAAGTAAAAAGAAAGAATCCGAAGCGAGTACCATTTATTTTCAACAAACTTACGAAATATTTGGTTAGTAAGCTATCCGAGTAGCGATTCGCGATTTACCTATTATGAACCACCGACTGTACTGGCGCGTATTCATCGGGCCGAAAACTCTTCCCTCTCCTTCGTGAAAGGTTCGACGTATCGTGTACAAGCCACGGTTGAAACACGAAACGGACGAGCAGGGTGATACAGGGTGTCAGAAATAACCGTGGCGAAGAGGTAGAAAGCGAATCAACTAACAGCGCAAACAGGCATGGAACAACGTCAGTCCTTGCGCCGAAGCTAAACCAGCGAGTCTCGCTTTCTCGATGAATTATTCAAGGCTTCTTGATCCGGTCTCTCAGCCCTATAAACCGACAGACGGATTCCCGTCCTCTCAATCGACGAGCTACCGATTTTTTCCTTCTCCCCCCGGCTCCCCTTTCCTCGTTCCCCTTCGTTCTGGCAGTTCTTTCCCTTCTCGCAAGTATGTTGACCAGATTAAGATCGCAGGATCGACTGTCAGCTGCCGTGATCATGATGCGCAACAATCGCATGCTTCGGGATCGTCTCATGCGCCATGTTAGGCGGTCTCCTGTTTCCCGTTGTTTCCCTTGTTCTTCTTCTCCCGTTCCTTCTCCTTCTTCTTCGTTCGCGTAGACGGCCCTGTCGTCATCGATCTATCGCAAGATGACTCGTCATTCGAGACTTTCTTGGGAATGCGAGGACATCATCGCCGGTAATCGTTGTTTTCGCGAGTCGATGGACTTTTTTTTTTTTTTTTTTTTTTATCGTGACGATCGGTAGAGGAGCGCGAATACGAAGTAATTATTGTAAAGTATTAGGTGATTTCTCGAGTTTTTTCGTGTCGTTGTTCAAAAGGGTAATTCGAGGCCAAAACAATCGAGTCTTTCTTCAACGGAAATTGGAGTCCTCAAAGAAATCGACAGAATATATTGGTAAATAAATGATTTATTCTGATTATTCTAATATTCGCATAATCGAGGTTTCACTGTATTTGTAAAACTTTCTAATCGGTAGAGTCGACGATGTCATTTTCTCCTAATCTTTCCTGCGTTCAAGATGATTATACTGAAAAACAATAAAAAGAAACTATCCTTTTTCTATGTTGCTGACTTTTCCTATCGTATAAAATGTCTTCGCACGAAGAATTCCTTGTTCCGACGAGATGGGTTTTTAAGATGATCTCGTAGAATTCCTTTGCGCCAAGAAAAAGCTCCCAGTCTCTTTCGAGACACAGGTTAAGCGTCTGCATCCGGGCCAGAGGGCAGGTAAAGAGAGGCGTCTTTTGAGGTTCTTTTCTCGGCCTAATTGTATCGGGTGTCTTAATCAGAGTACGAGCTTCCAAAGTCAAAGGTCCCGAGAAAGGAGACCGAGGAGGAGGAAACTCCATACTCTGCATCTCAAAGACTGAATTTAAGAAATACGTTAAGCCTCCGACATTATGCTCGATGCATTTATCTTCCTTGAACGTGAATTTAGATTGTGGCTTATTCAACCGTGGATGTTACGGTTTAGCACGTCCCTTTCTCGCAGTTCCTGGGAAGCCTGCGCGCATCGTCTGTAGTTTTACCAAAATTCGAAAGAGATACTTTCCTGAATACAAATTAATGTGTTTTTGGTAACTTATAAACGAGGAAACCGAATTTTTAATCTCGCTAATCAGGTTTTTCCGAGTTACATCTGCGAATCAAATGAGAATTGAAAAATGAATAAATCGATACATACTTTTTTATGTTTACCTAAAAGTAAAGGTAAATTTTGTCTATATTGATTACTATACGTATGACTCTATAAAGTAGTGGTGTTCTATTTTTTTTTTCTTTTTAGACAAGTCCTTGTTGCCAAACTATAACATCTTTATTTGTTTATTTTTACTTTACATGCGTGATCAAATATTATTTCGTTGATATTATTATCGGAGGTAACTCTTGCGCATTTAAGGTGGAAACGATAATTGACACGACACTTTCATGTAGTATAAAATTATTTCTCTATAAAATTTATATATCTATACGTATAGTATAATCCTGAAGTTATAACCAAGTATCTTTACGTGTGATTAACAAATAAATCCATCCAAAAATTCATTTCTATTGTAGTTTTCATTCGATTGATATGAATTTAAGCCGTGGGGTTGAAGAAGAATATCGGAGGGGTTTTTAATAACCAGCCGACCGCCACGTGCTGGCTCTATACAAAAACCAACCTAATGACTCTGTGAAAATGACGACAATGCGCTACTATCTATATTAGATCGCAATAATTCGATGGTCGTTCGTTTGTAAGAGCGACAAATCGATAAAAACTTCGGACGAGTACTCTTTCGAGTAATATTGTTATCGGTTCCTTTCATCCTGTGGATTAATATCGATTCAGAGTTAAAACCTTTTGAACGCCCTATGGATTTAATACTAGATATAAATATCGAATATTCTTTCTTGCGATGTCGAAACTCGCTCAAGTTTATTTCAGTCATTTACTTAGCGTTTATAAAAATAACGTATATTTTGAAATAATTTAAAAACATTGAAGTATCGAATAGAGAATGATAAAACGTTACTTTTCTCTATTTACAGTTTATTCGTACGACGTTTAGTTTGAAAAATAGAAATTAACATAAATTAAAATATAGAACAGAAGCAAGTGTTCCGATACTTTGGAGCGGTGCATATACGCCGTTCGGAGTCAGAGGGTTAATCGTTCGAAACGAGAGAGTTTGCATGAATCATGTATTAATATGTAGATATAATGTGTAAGGTATTGCTGATGACGATGACTGATGACCGTTGTTATGGGTGATTCTAGTGGGGCCTGTGTTCGGGGGCCGATGCGGCGCGGAGGCGCTCGGGCTGGGGTTAGGGCTGTCGCTGGGCCCGGCCTACAGGTTCGCTCTGCCCCCGGGACTCGCTGCCAAGACCACCCGCTGCCTTGTATTCGACCAAGGTAGGCCTACCAGCCATCTTCATTACCGCCGCATAGAACTGATTCGATTCACGAGCTTTTTCGATACACGATAACTGTCGATAACTGTCCCGTCGCGCGTTGTCTTGTTCCCATTCCCTTCCAGAATGGAGGATTTTTCACCGCGATATTTTATAATTATAATTACTGTCAATAATAAAAAGAACAAACGATAATAACAAAAAAATAATCGTCCCTGAAGAGGTTAAAGGAATAACGTAATTACAAAATCTTAACATAGGTCAAACTGTCGACCACTTACACCTAAACATGTGTCAAATGATTTTCGATTATCTTATTCCTTTTGTTGCTGACGACCGAAAAAATTCTGAAATTGAAAATTAGACAAATATCGTGGTTAATCAAACGTTAATCGTTGACTGGATGATCTAGCGCACCCCTTTAACGACGATCGATAGTCAGGATCAGGTCACCGTGCCGATATATCGCGACAAGAATCGATCGCTCTGTTCATTTCCGCAATTCCCAGGGCTTACAGTGTTCCATCGATCCCCGAAACGCAGCTATAAGATCGACTAGCACGTTTGCACAGACTAAGTCAAAGACCAATGCTCATCTTTGTGCCCACAAATCTAACAAGACCAATTGTAAACAAGCTAGCATTTTTGTCAGCTCGAGTTAGCTACTTAACTTATTGAAAAATTGGATTCCAAATAATGTTACAATGCGATAAGGGAGAGTCTTGAATTGAATCGTCAGCAAGGTTTAAGGGACGAAGCCACCTTGAAACTCGAGGAAAATCATAGTCATATTCAACAACTTTCGATAAAAACAATCGACTTAACCCTTTACACTCGAAGCCTTTCTTTCTGGTATCTACAAGCAACTCGAGATGTTTCTTAGCATTCTATCGCCATGAATTCTACGCTATCTAGATTTGAGAATAAGATCACATTTACCTCGCCGACAATCATTTTATCGACACTTCGAGCTCCAAAGAAATTAAATCTAAAGAAACGTTAGGTATTGTAGATTTGCTGTGTGAAACCTAATGGTGACTGAGAGTCACCTCTCGAATGTAAAGAGTTAAGTCTGTTTGTCGGCATTTGTCATACATACATTGAGTAATAAAACAATAATTTTTATTCGGATTCTTTTAATGAAATAGCGACGTTGAAGCGGAAGTTACTTACGAATCAACACAATATTACAAGGTAGAAAGTCTTCTATGCCAACGATCATAACCTAGATGACTCAATCTGCGAAACATGCATGTGAAAATTCACTCTCAGTTATCACACAAAGGTATTTCGCGTGCAGGATTCTTGCTTCGAAAGCCTCTAAATTATGCATTCGTTAGTCTCGCGCAAAGATGCACATGACTAAGCCATGAGAGCGGAATTTCAAAGGCAAGAACAGTAACTCGTTTCGAGTTTTCTTGCTCTCCTCGATCATCGTTCCGCCGAAACGACGAGGATCTTACCAGGAACGGTGATATTATTTTTCATAAACGCGGCGTAAATGGCCGTTCCGTGTGATTGCATGGATCCTCTGGGATGAACGCGTTCCTGGTTTCGCTCTAGTTGAAACGGAGAGGGTAATTCCAACGTTCCTGAAAAACTCGTGTCTCTTTTCTATCCAGCGTCGCGAATGCGTTAAACTATCACGAATGGAATGCTCTTTGAAGACAAAAATACTTGGATTATTATAAAATAAAAAACGAGCTGTTTTTTTGTTTAAATATAAATCCAACTTATAGAGATATTCTAGTCTAAAGCGACAATTTTTAGGCGTTCTTTTGGATTTCTTTTTCTTTAGTTATTCCGATTTCAAGATTCAGAATTTTACTGTACAGAAATTTATAATTATTATAGGATGAACCAGAAGTTCGTGGCTTTTTTACGTTGTTTCAGTTTGTGTCATTTTAATGACTTCAAAAAATTGCACAAACTAGAACAACGTAAAAAACCCACGAACTTTTGGTTCATTCTAATATTTGTTTCCACATCGCATGATCGTTAGTGCTTCGCATTATCACAAAGGTCGCAAATGTATAAAATACTTTAGTGTTGTTTATACTCCAGTGTTACATGGAAGCATAGATGTAACAATTCTGAATAACGTTGTATGTAGTTCCCAGGAACTTATTTGTCATGCTCTGTTAAGATTCCAAAGAAGGATATCGTTGAATTCAAGTGTGACTCTCAATTCTTATCATTAACGAAAAGTCTCCTGCTTGTACGGAATGGTAGACAGCGAATTAAAACGATACGTTACCAATGTCGCTGACACGACAATTCCAACGGATTAAACTGCAAAGAAAATGGCAATAACCGAAACTTCCGGCTGGCTTGAATTCGTTTACTTTCTATTACTACGTTTTCATCGCGGGATAAGATCATTATGCCGGTCTCCCACCCGTCCCTCGTTCCCCATGTAACGTCTTGCATCGCCACCTTTTCGGCCAACATCATCCCTTCCCCCTGGTCCTTCCCATCCCGTTTGCTTTTCGCCTCTTCGTGCGACAGTAATTTTACTTAATTAAATTCCGTTCTTTCTGCCTTTGCTACTACGACCCCTCTGGCCATCCCCGTCCTTCTATCGTTCAGCGAGGATCGTCACTGATTTTTCTCGGCTGTCTTCTCCTCTCGCCGGAGCTTCAAACGATTTTTCCACAATTTCGTGCTCGCCGAGGTAAGCTAAAAGCGTTGACAATACGAGACAGTCGCACGTTGAATCGAACGTTTACGAGATCGTAATTAATTATTTTATACCCTTTGCGTGTTCCTTTTTTGTTTGTTTCGCATTTTGAAGTTTGTTCAAACCGCTCGTCGATCGCATTAAATGTTTTTATACGGCACGTTGGTTTGTACTAAATTATAGGATGTCTTTGATACTTCGTTACTTAATCGTTATTAATTCGGTTTCTCGACTCCTCATTTTGTCATTATCGCGACCGACTTCTTTCTTCTGGAAAAGAGAAATTTGGAACCAGTGTCGAAATCTTGAAGTAGTTTCTAAATACTTTAAATGATTTTCATAATCTTACAGCTGTATCTCACCTTTGCATTATTATAATTCGAACAATTCACGATGGACATTGAAATACTATGTATAACAGAAAATACGAATGGAAATTTTACAGATCGGGGATGATTTACATTGATCATCAAGCAATTGCGCCCGGCAAGATGTCAGCAAAGCCATAAACGCGGGAAAAATGTCTCTATAGTGGGTTTCGTTGGATAATGTTTGCGGGTACTCGTTAAGCGTCGTAAGAATCAAGGGGAAGGAGAAAAGGGTGGCTTGGCAAGGACTCGGGGGCCTTTTTATTACTACTTCATCTGCAATTAACATTTATGGACGGCGACTGTCGGCTGGAAAAACTAATTAAATATTCCGTGGCAAGCCGAGTAGGGTTGCTCCTTTACTTACGACCTTGGTTGCCAAGAATAAGGAGCGTAAAGACGAAATAAAGAGATAAGGAGTGAAAATACTATTTAGAGGCGGCTTCTTTGATTAAATATTCCATAAATTCATTGTCGCTCGAGGATTTCGCAAATTAACGAAGTGTAACGTGAAAAAGACGAAGTGTAACGTGAAAAAGACGCGATAACTGGTGTTATGTACATAAATACGTCGTTGACCTAGTACTTTGTTATGATCTTTATCGATGCCATAACTTTCTTCAAAATCGGATTCCCACAACTTCGTCTGACAAGCTGCGAACGCATTGTGGATAGTTTCCTTCGTTATACGTGGAAACCCAATTACTAATCAAAAGAACAATGCTTTATTTTCTGTTCGATTATTTTTGATAAATGTACAATTAATATGAACACCTAATTTGATTTCTTTCTTATCGCTCTCCAATTCGCTTTAACGGTTAGGTCTATACATATATTGTTACGAATGATATTTTACTTTTAACAACCGCGTCTCTTTAATTGCCAGCTTATTTTTAACTTCGTACTGTTTAAAAAAAAAAAATTTTTTTTTCTGTACATAAATTTGCATAACGCTTGAACGATAATTGAGATCAATTTGGACGTCTGTAAAACACGTTAACGCGCTGAATCGCGCTTTCCTGCTGCAATTTGTTGTCCGATTTTTTAAAAATATATGTGGCAGTGTATCACCAAAACAAATAGTTATGTTTTTTCTACCGCGCTGCGAAATCGGCGTGCAGATTAATTTCTTTCGATTCAGCAATAAATAGGGATTATTCCTTCGAGTGCGTTTGTTTGGCGAAATGATATTATCATAATACTGTGACGCACAGCTTATTATCCTGCAAAAAATTCAAAAGCTATAAACGGTTGTAACGTTGCAGTTTTGCAATTTCGTTAATATAATTTTGTAGATATATTCGAAAACCACGAGTGACAAAAATATAACAAGAAAGAAATGTATTCTTTTTTCACCAAAAAAAAACTAATTTCTCGCGGAACATTGTTATTCACCTGCGACTACATCGTCGTATGCAATCATATCAGATTACAAGTAAAAGGAAACAAAATTACGAGCAACCATTAGTACAGGGAGAAAGATACCTAACGTATCGTAACGCAAAACGAAATCGGATCCTTCGATTGGCATTCGCACGCATCCCTTACTCGTTAAATTGCATCGTGGCTTTGTTTATTTTCATTTATATGGAACAGTGTAACGGTATCGCGTGGCAAAAATTTTAAGGGGTATCTATAAGTGATGATGCGTTTTTATAGATTTTAGAAATATTTTCATCTAGTGGTAATAATTTAACATAATATAGCGTAACATATATTCTAGTTAAATATGTTCATATTTACCTAATGTGTTTGTTATGAATTTTTGAAAAAAGAATTAAGCGAATCGAAAGAATTCACAAGTGTCATTAAGCATAACAATGCCGCTACTGCTACAAGTACCATTAATACTGTTTATCCCGGTGTCTTGTATAGCAGAACATGTTGAGTCTGATAAAGATCGGTTGTTCGCCGAAATTCAAACTGATCTCAAACAAACTATGCGAGAACTAAGCCACAACAGTACCAAATAAATTATTCTATTAGAAGACATCAACATCTGTTGAATGCACGAAGAATATTTCTAAATTTTGTCTTGTAGCAAAATGACAGTGGTTTTTACTGATAAATCTCATTTCTCGTTTTCCAAAGTTACCACTTTTTCTGAAGAAATTATCAAGTTTTCATCGAAAAACAATTCCTTCGTCCATTCAACAGATGTTCGCATCTTCTAACAGAATAATTTGTTTAGTATATTTCAAATGAGCCGTTCTCAAGTTATACAGATTTGCTGTGTCTTGTCCATCTTTAAATACATCTTGACAAAACATATATATATATATATATCAAGCTTAATACTTTTACTGAAAAATTATACTTTGCTTTGAATTAAAATACGTATACAAATCTTGAGAAAGAATTCTTGAATTTTGGCTACAACAACTGAATGTAGTATCTCGAATAAAATCAAACTCTGTACAGTATTTGAAAACGACATTACTCACAGGTGCATCCCTAATGTAATGGGAGGAGAAACACTGTTACAAGAAAGCATTAAGAAAATGAAAGAGTTATCGTGCGCTCGTAACGTAAAACCGACGTTAGGAGGTTTGACGAGGTTTGCTGCATAGCGTTGAAAGAGGCGGCATAAAGGGATGTTTGTTGGTGTTGCGCGTGCGGTAAATTTTTCGGCACGAGAAGATCGTCAATTAAACCGCTTTGCTGGCCGTCTTCCGCGTCGCTAGACCGGTGAGAATCATTTTTTGAGAGTCTCCCGTAGGCAGCGGCCAGTCGACCTGAGGGATACATATAAATTTTAACGGCTACTATGTTGCTCCTTAATATCTCCATGGCCAGTTTTGGTCTCGAGTTATACTGCCTTTCCTAGTACAGCGGTCCCTCTGTGGTACTGCTCGTAATCATGTTGCATCGAAACACCGTGCTTTGTGGCCTCTTATCGAATCTTACCGCGTTCTCGCGCAACTTTTAACATTAAAATTACCGACGCTCAGCTCATTCCTCTTGTGCATACTACTACATCTTTGAAAATAGAGAGTGGCAAATTAAATGATCAATGCGTACCTAGTTGTCTATTCTATTAATTTTCTCCATAAATTGCAACAAAAACGTTGTCAATAATCCAGTACATAATTTTAAATATACTTAACACGGCCAGTTAGTTGGACTCATGTACTCTAACTCCTTCCTAAAATCACTAAATTATTAACAATTGTTTCACCATAATTTTTTGGAACAGATACTTAATAGAGATAGGGATAATATCAATTTTATTGATAATTCAGCTCGTTCCTTCTCCCTCTAATTACAATGGTACTGTCGTATGCATGATAAATACGTGTTGACCTCGGTAGTTTTAGTGTTTATAAATAAGTTAATATACGAGTTTGTTTATACATGTAAGTGTTTATATTTCGCGCATAATCCAAATTCAGCAATCCATATGTCATCGAAATTCTGTAACTACTCTCCCAATTTGGAGTAAGTTATATTTTGTAGCGAGGCTGCTTGTGTATACGAGAGATTTGACTGTTAGAGCTACCCCATTTTAGTTTCGAACAAGATCGATTTGATATTCAAGAACAGTTAACAACATGGTTCGGTGCTCCAAGTTATGAAATTTAGGGTATCGACATGAAGTGACCGATACGCTGAGTTTATGAGAGGGTGTGTAGCAAGTGGGCACCCTTAATCCTTCCGTTACAGCTGCTTCAGACTATGTGGGTATAATGGTCGTTTGAACAATAAGATTGCGGACTATAAGTAACTATAATAGAACCGTTATCCACACGTTCCGTTATCACTTCTGTTAGTAAAACACTCTTTTATACAATCCAATTAAGTATTAGGTAGACCGAAAAGTAATGTCGTTTCTTTTACATTAAATTCAAACTTTCCAAATAAATTTCTATCTTTAATTCATTATATGATCGCCCTCATTGTCAGCAGCCTTTTGTCACCTAGCGTGCAAATTTTCGATGCCAGAAAAATCAATGAGCTGATAAATGATAAACAAGGATTTAAGATGGCAAAAACGACATTACTTTCCAGTCCACCTGATATAAATATAAAACAAGGGGCGAAGAGGATATATTGCAAAACGACGAATGTGTTGTAGAATTAACAAAAATTTATTCTCGAAAAGGCCGTGATTTTGTTCCTTCAAATTTCTTTGGTTTAATTCTGACCAACTTTTCTTTTTTTCAAACAAAAGATCTGTACGTGTAAAGTTAAATGTTACTTCGTTTATCTTACGAACAACATGTTAGTTTTAAACACATGGTTTTCGAATGAATTCTTTTAAAATTTCACAGATAGTTACTTAACGATAAGCAAACATTTTTGTACGACATTTTTGAAAGTTCGATATTCGTAAAATGTAAATTAATTCGATTTGTCGAAGCTATCACAATACGGCACGCGGTAATTGCAAGAACATTCGCAACGAGGGGGAGACAATTACAAGAAAATTTGACAAATACGTTACGGCACATTTTTACAAATGCATGGATATAACAAACAGAAGCGCGCTTTGTATTTTTCGATGAATCATACTCGTGATATTTGCCCGCGCGTTCTCTGCCGTTTCAAAATTTAATCTGAAATATTCCGTGAAAATTACACGCGTAACAGAGGTTGGAGGAGCTTTGTAATCGCCGATCGAATCGAAACAGTGCAACTCAGCAGGTGCATAAATTCATATTTTATCGCAAAATGCATTATGCATCGTTCCAGCATATTTTAGCTGCAGTTTTTGCTCGGTTGCGTTTCACCCGCCCCCCCCCCCCCCCCATTGAAATGAACCGCAGAGATTTTGCGATGCAACGTGTTTTTAATCGTGCGCGATACAGACAGTTTTTGTAAACCGGCGCGTGGTATTTAAGTACTTTTCGACACGTTGTACGCTATTTTTCGTTTTTCATAGCATCGCGGCAAATTTATGGAATTTATTTGCCGCGTTTTCCCCTAATCGCTCTCCGCGTTTGAGCTCCAATTTCTAACCATTTTCAATGGTGTTGTTCGTCGTACTTTTTGTTTATCGAACAAATCGTATTTATTGTAGTTAGCAAATTCAAATCGTTGGCTATCACGCGTAGGATTTCTTTGAATTTATTTGTGTATTTATCGCTAATGAAAGCTTCCCAATATTAAATTACAAATCTTCAAGATGAAAATTTCTTATTCTCATCTACTCAAAGTATGACATCTTTCGTTGCAGTTGTAGGTCTCTTGGGGTTATAATACAAATAGAATATAAAAAAGAGTATGTATTTTTATGTAAAAATATCTAGGACTTTGAAAAAAAAAGAACTTTATCACACCGTGCTGCTCTTGTAAAACCATGCAAATTAATTCTTAATATCACCCCGCATCGTTAAAAGTCAAAGAGACATTCTGGTGTTTTGATCATGACAATATACCCTATTTAACCTCGGATAAAATATTTAATGCAGCTTAAACTTATTAGCAAGGAAGGTTCATAGAGAATCGATATAAACATTGAACGCTATCGTTTCTTTAATGTTTCGCATGGTTGCAATGCAATAGAACGATGAACTGGATTTCCTCGGGTAAAACTAATTAAATCGGTAATTAAAATGAAGAGAGTACACCGAAGAGAAGCAGCAGTAGGTCCACGGGAATTTTCTTCCCAGACAGCGGGCAATAAAACGAGACCTGTTAATTTATCGTAATCGTTTCGTGTGACTAAGTAAGTGTATGACGCCCTGCAATCTTCTTTATTAAAATATCGAGCAACTGCCTCGTGCCGCTCGGCCGGCTACTTCCCTTCGAATATTTTATCCCCAGCGAGACATCGTGATCTTCAGGGATATTTAGCAAGGTGAATTGTAAAACGTATTTACCAACTGATTCAAGTAAACCAATCAATTATGCGACATAACTGTTCCAAGCGTATAGTTTAATTTTGAAATTTATAATTCAAACTAACTTACGAACATTAAATATATCGAATAATTGGTAGATTTATAAATCTTTAATTGTAAGTTATATGGGTGAATGTATTCGAACATTTTCGAATCAAAAAGATTTGAAGTACAAATTTTATTTAATAGATAGGGTAACCGATAAAAATGGATTATTTTGAACATATTGAAATTGATCAATTATTTCATGAATGTTTGTTTTTTGTTTTCGTGACAGTTATACATATAATAGACATCGCGACTGCAGCTAATTTCAAAAAAAAGGAATAAATAAGTGAATGACAGAGAAACGAATTGAAATACTAATTGATTCTATGGTCGGTGGAAGTTAGGAGACGAGAATTAATTTGCAGACCTAACAATACATACAAGGATCTCAGATAACTATAGAGCAATTGTGTTAAAGCACATTATCGAATTCTCTTAATTAATAATATATTGTAATTAATGTATTGCCCACTTAATAATACATGTAAGAATCTCAGCCACTTGTACATCAACTACGGTAAAGAGTGTTATCGAATTCCATTAACTAAGAATACATTCTTAAATTTGTTCCCAATTTATTCGAACGATGCTCGTTTGCGCGGACTTATTAAACCGTATAAAAGTCAGTTTCCGTTTCTCCCTGTTTTTAAACGTGCACCGAGCTTAATCAATGCTCTTCGACTGGTCGCGAAAAAAGGCAGCATTACATACCATTTCGCGCATGTAAAATATTTGCATACTCTGCTGATTTGTTTGCTTTGTTCAAGACTAAGCTGCATCGATCCGAAACAGTCTCGTGAAAACATATTTCAATATCCGGTCTATGTTCCTTGTTCAGCAAATATACGTTTCAATATCTATTTCCTGTATAACCTGCATTTTTTCGGGACGGCATTTTTTTTTTCCAACTCGTTATCAGGTATATCGGGAGCGCGTGTGTACGTCGCGAATGAAACGCGACTCGTACGAACCGACTACATCTCCGCTAGTTAAAGCCACATAACAATATGCTTTTGTTTTTCCCTGGTCGTATTGTGCAGTCACTGTGACCTACTCAACTCGCCCAAAAAAGTAACCACGCCGAATATTTCGGTACATATTGCATTCCGACTCTCGCTGGAATTGATTAGCCTTGCTGTAGCTCCGTGAAAGCCATTTTCTTTCTTCATCTTTTATTATTTTTTTAATTATCGATATGGATTTAACGTCGCATCAACTACGTGGTCATCAGCGACAAATTAAACGAATGCTGTAAGTAGGCGTGTTTAAATATTTGCATTAACCTCTTATAAGCTCACTATACTTATTAAACGTAGACCAACTCACGCTCACAGCAATCATTGCTCTAATTCAGTCCGAATAAAACTCATGTTTTTTTTAATCTGGTCAGTAGCAATTTAGAATTTTCGTTTTATTCAAATTTGATGCTTGTTCGGCAAGTTTTCTTTTTTTAACGTACGATAGCGTTTTTATGTTGCGTTACCAGCGATTTCTATTCACACTTCTGTCTAACTTTTCATTATTGCAATCATACTTTTCACACATCTCAGCATTATTGAAAAGCACTAATGGATACAAGTCACGGGGCTACCACCGATAGTGTCGAGTTAATTAAACTAAACTCTCTCGACTCGAAGCATCGACTGTTACAGACGCGCAAGAAATAATTGGATACAAACATAGGTTTACTGTGCCTATAATTAGCACAGATTATTAGCAGCAGCGTCCCAACATTGTTCGGCAAATACGTTTACGATTCAGCAAAATTTTATTTAATAGATAGGGTACCCAATAAAAATGGATTATTTTGAATATATCCAAATTGATCAAGTATTACATTTATCATACGAGTCAGCCAAAATCGTACACCGTATGCGTACTAAATATGTTTCATCTAGATAGAAAGCTTAGTAACGGAACAATTATCAATGTCGATGTTTCTTGTTACGAGTATTTGAAGTTGGTGGTACCAAGAAATATGAAACAATATTTATTATTAACACTGAACGTTTCGTGGTACATGCGTACATGTGTGTATACATTTATTAATCGTTTCGACGATCTCAGAACAAGTTATTTAAGTAGTGACAAATATTTTTTTAAACGCTTCGTGCGATTCATTCATTGTGTATTATCAGCAGTACTCGAATAGAATAAACGATTCGCGATAATTCCACGAAATCGATATAAGAAACTTTCTCGTCGGTACTATACGTATCGTTTAACTAGGTTCGCGTTTACACTTTACGTAAAGCGCATGTCATCTTTCACCGTGGATAGATGCCGCTACAAACATAGCATAATCACGATACGTTACTATTTGTCAGCAGGTCGTAAGCAGGGAGTAGCCGCGGTATCAGGGGGTCGTAGTTGTCGGTGATTGGGTGAGAGTATATTTGGTAGTATCGTGGATGTGTGTGGATGGCATCGTAACAGTCGTGGTTGCCGAGTACAATCCACGTAAGCCCCTCACACACGATAAGCATTCCGATAACAGTCAGCCATCCCGCTCCGCGATTCCCTGACCACCGTGAACCCCCACGGGGCTAAGCGCTTTAAATTTTCACCGATTTTCTTTAAACTCGCCAGAGGGACGACCCGGGTGAAAAGGAAAAGGACGGAAAAGAGGATGGATGCAAAACAATCCTGGTTTTCGAGCGCGCAAGGCGGCAGGAGATAGCGCTGACGGATAGGGCTGGCTTTCGAGGGAGGATGAGAGCTGTTTAGAGATTTTCAAAATGATAACGCGGAAACATGGAACATTCGAGCGTGTGCGTGCGTATGCGTGGTTAAATCTACGCACATATGCGATCCGTAGGCGGCTACGGGGATTTCCACTGATTTAGTTTCCTCGCTACGATTTTCGCACCCTGACATCCACTGAAACGATTGTACATCGAAATCCGTTCTTCCTGGAAACTCGTTTGCAGCCACGGATGTTTCTTGGTTTTTCGATTCAGCTTTCTCGCGTCGTTTCTAAACAAATTTTTAATCGTTTCGCTTGAAGGAAATTTATACTTTAAACTGTTTAAAATTTTTACGTTACTGTTTCTCGAAAAAGTAAGTTTTAAGTAAATAGAGATTCCTGATTCTCGAGGATCATCTCTTATATCTCGTATTAGTTTTAATACGACAATAAAAGAAGCAATACAAACACGATGTTTACGTTTCAAAAGTGAATGCATAATTTTCTTATTATCACTACTAAAAGTATTAAAATAAATGAATTTGTTTTCAAGAATTTATACGAAAAATCTAATTACGTATGAGGATTTTAAAATTAATTTTCCATTACGCCTATTCGGTTTACTTTTTCCCGTGGAACCACCGTACATTAGATCGTACTGGATAATTACTATTAAATCAATCGTCCGGAAGAACGCGTTGTTGATTTCCAATGTTCCTTCTTCGCGAGAGACTTAAAGAATTGAAACGTCGGAATGTAGGAGGGAATGTAATTTAAATACATCCGAGGGGTAACAAATTCTTGTAGACAACGGGCTTATGCACACAGAAATCCACGTACACGTACGTGCGCCGTGCGATAACACGCAGGGGATTTCGAGTCGATTCGATTTCTTCGATTCTATTTCTTTTCCCTACCTAGCACGGTTTACGAATGTCGCATTCACGGTGACTCGTGAATCTGTTTAATGTTATCGTGTCGTCAACATTTCCACCAGTGATTGCCTCGTTCGTTATTGATAATCTCCCCCAGTGGAGAAAAAAACGTTCCATTGGAAGCATGTATGTTTCTTACTATTTATGGTCTTATCTGAATTGCTTGTGCCCTTTTTATCGAACTTTTTCCGTGTAAAACACTGTTCTATTTTGGAGATTTTTTTTACACTATATTTGGGAATCCGTTGAATCTCTTTCTATCTGATAGGGCACTGTGATGACAAATAGTTGAAAGTATTAGGCCGTCTCACACATGTTTATGATTCTCTACATATTTAATTCGGGGAAATTACCTTTCAGTACGTATATGCATCGCAAATTTTCATCGAAAATTTTCTTAACTTGTAATTGCATATTATATTGATTTCTATATACAGGCTGTCCCAAAAATGTTGTAACACCTTCAAAGAGGTGATTCGGGAGGTGATTTGAAACAACTCTTTCCTTAGCAAAAATGTTGTCCGAAGCTTCGTTGAGGAGATATTAACGGAAAACACTGACCAATCAGAGCGCGCGTATACCGTTGGAGCGGCCATGGTAGCGAACGCTACGAACTAAGCGGCCGCGTCCAATGTCCTTCGATGCACGTCGAGTCGCTTGTTCGCGTACAAGCGCGGCCGCTTAGCACATAGCCTTCGCTACCGCGGCCGCTCCAACGGTATCCGCACGCTCTGATTGGTCAGTGTTTTCCGTTAATATCTCCTCAACGAAGCCTCGGACAACATTTTTGCTAAGGAAAAAGTTGTTTCAAATCGCCTCCCGAACCACCGCTTTTAAGGTGTTACAACATTTTTGGGACAGCCTGTATATATTTTTTTAACGTACATGATCAATTAACTGACTGAAATAAAAACATTCTTTTATTTGATGTTGTTTACTTTTACTATGGTATGCGAGTTTTCCACAAGGTGTCGTTTCGATAGTGTTACATCCGCGTTGTACGAAGGCCCACAGGGGCCGTAGCTTTACACGGTCGCAGCTACAGTACGGATTTGGCGAACCCGAGGTATCCGAGGTACCCGAGCTACTTGTAGGCCATTGGACGACAAGAGAAACCAGACCGATAAGAGTGTAACATGTAAAAGAGAAAAAAAAGTATGTAAACATGTTATTTTTTAGAGAACAACAACAACAAAGTTTCACCTTGACACGATGATAAGTCTATCAGTTGTAGAGAAAATATTCTAGAAAAAAAGTGAAATAGAGCGGCTTGAAAACATGGCTCGAAGACTGTAAAGAAATAAACCAAGCAAGCGTTATACGAGGACAAACTGCGTTCAGAAATGATCATTGGTATACAGTATTACGAGTTTCTCGGCGTTATTCGAGCAGCAATCGCGTAGAATCGTCGGCGGCCTATTTCGAAATCGAAACGTATCCGTGTTCGTCGATGAGAATATCATGTCAGGAAAGCAACAACATACTCAGGTAGCAAAGTACTCGGGGTCTTAGGGTGGCGATAATGGCCGGAATCGTTAGTACATGGTACAGTGGATGGGCAGAGATTGCGCGAGAGAGAGTGTCGTCGTGCTCGTATGAAGTACTATCGTAGCTGTCGCGTGGGCAGCCGCTTTATCGCTTTAGCGTCAGATTAATAAGCCGCACGCTCGGCAATAACGCACCCACACGCGCGCATCCGTACAACATGTACATCACTCCGCGAACTCGCACATAAAGTCACGAGCTCGCGTGCAAACAAACGCAGCCGCGTATGCGCGTACATACGGAATCGTGACCGCCGGTACACGCTGAAAGCCCTTAGTATTTATTTTATTTGGCTTATTCGTTTCCGACGGCGTTATATCGCCGTTTGCTGGAATTCAAT
Organism: Hylaeus anthracinus; assembly: GCF_026225885.1. NCBI lineage: Eukaryota > Metazoa > Arthropoda > Insecta > Hymenoptera > Colletidae > Hylaeus > Hylaeus anthracinus. The sequence continues at coordinate 4,109,341 of NW_026535284.1, forward strand.
CTCCGTCCGTGTGAGTGTACTGGCCGCGCTCGTGTACACACAGATTACCCTCGCATGTGTACTGAGGGCTCAAACCCCCTCCTACACATCCTCCCTCTCTCGCTCGCCCTCTTTCCGTCTCTCTCTTTCTCACTTGCGCACGCATGCCGCCTTTGTGTGCAAACAAACGACAAGCAGAGTGTACGTGGTCCCACCCTCACCATTTCTCCTCCATAGGCTTCTGCATGACGTATGATCTTCCATATTGCCACGGCACACAGGCTGCGCACGTACGCACGGTCGCGCGTACGTCGCCGCGGCGCGGCACGGCGCAAAAACCGCGCGGCCGAGCGCGCCGCACCGCTGCGATGAGAAAAGGAACGTTTGTCACCGACCGGCTCGGTTCGCACGGCTACATTATATCTCAGAGTTACACCGTACTCCTCGTAGTCGACTGCAAATAGCACGGCGGTTTAATAAAAAAATCGCCGACCAGCCTGAAAGGAAGTTATGAAGCCGAGAGAAGATGGAAAACATCGCGATACGGCCCCGGGGTAATGTCCGGGTGATAAATTTATTCGGACAACTTTATTTCTACCTTCGTCCGCCTCCCCCTCGTCGAGCAGTTACGTTTTAATTAGAATAGATCTTATCATTGTCTTGGTTATACTCGATATTGTACCTCGATCTTCCTATCCGCTCAAAAATGATAACGCATTGGCGTCGAGGCGTTTGGAGTCGTGTTTGACGAACGACTGGGGACGTTTCGCATATTTTCCTTCGGTTGTGTTACGTTGGATAATATTGCTACAAGAGAGTGACCAAAGTTGGACTCCTGATTCTTTTTGTTTTCGTATCACTACAACGTTACAGTGAGAAAGATTTTCGAATTTACAAAATAATGTTTCATAATTAGTACTTGAAACTTGAAACCTCCGTTTATCACACATTAAAACTGCCCGATATAGATACGTTTTTCAAAAATTGATGTTAGAAGATGGAATAGTATAACAGAACATCGTTAAAAAAATGCGTAACAGTGAAACGAAACAATAGAATTATGAAAATACAAAAAGGACGAAAACTGTAGATTACGTTGTAGATTACCCTTTCGAGCTGGACCTTCGGATAACCCTGATTTTTCTGGCGACTCGAGAGAGGAGTGGAATAGTGGATAAGGGGTGGTTACCATAAAGCGCATAGCACAAGTCATCCATGGCGCGACTCTTTGTTCGAGTAACAATATAAGGGTGAATCGCGGTCGGGGATTGTTTGTGTCTCGCAGCTGGAAAGGAGGGGGATGATTCCACCATTTATTATTGCGACATTCCAACCTGATAATACTAGGAATACGACTGCTAACCGGAATGCCGGTTCGTTCCTTGTCGTTGGAACAAGGAAGACGCTTGGAAGCGGAGGGGTCGAACCACTCATTTTATTTTGACGTAATATTTTCCGCGTATTACTTCGATTAGTAGCTGTCGGAATGATACCAAATCAATTCTCTCGATACCAGATAGTAAATTATAGTTGAAGCATTATCAAACGGAATTGATTTCTATTCGATTCTTTAATGACTTCCGTTTCTTAACGTGCAATTTACTTCCAAATATATTATCGGGCTGTCTGGAAAGTCCATGCCGATTTTTAGTAAGCGGTACAGGTCCGATTATATCTGAATGACTGAAAACAAATAACATATGTACATTCCTTAACAAGTGGAAAGGTTGTGGAACAAAATGGTACATACAATAATTCAATAAATATACATCAAAATTCAAATATGTCTTTGAATTTTTCTTAAAAATAGGCATTAACTTTCCGGACAACCCAATATTATACAACTTGTACCTCCAGGAGATCATTATAATTTGTACTTGTCCTTATACTTATCCTGCTAGGAGTATAGCTTTCCTCCAGCTTATGTCCTTTATCGAAATCACAACTCAGCCACTTAACTCAGGTCCTTACCTTCCATATACTTTTATATAAAAAACATTAATCAATTATATGATCATCATTACTGATTAACACTAGTCTCATTTAGTTGGGAAATTAAAAATTGCTAACTATAGGGTGTTCCTCGAAAGTATGATTATTTGTTACCTGAAGCGGAAGTTATTTATGAACGATACATTTAAAGCAGTGTTTGTATTCGCCCCAATTTGCTGGGCGATAGAAACAGCATCCTATTTTATGATTATTATTTGGCTAAACGTTGTCCAAATATTTAGGCCCGCAATATGAGTTGTGTCTCGGTATTTTTCCATGAAAGATAAGGATGTGACGGGAACCTGAAAGGTGTGCAAGTGTTTCTATTCGCTCCATTTTGCGATACGACGTCCAACATTTCGATTGATAAACAAATGGAATTACTCCGATTACTGCAGGGGTTTTAGTTCCGATTTTCTACCGCACAGCTTTACTATAATATGTTGATTTTATTATCGTTTGATTATTGAAACAGAAATATAAAGGAATTGTTTGATTTCAATTTCAAGGTTTCAATGAATAAATCTCTATAAATTCGTAGATTCATCTTTGAACGCCGCGACAAACACATATTCTCCAATATCCCTTTCGTCGACGTCGATTATCCAAACGCGCGGTATAATCGAACCGCTGGCGCTGTCGCAATTTTGCAATATTTTCGCTTCATTGACAAACGTTGTATCGATAACACTCGATCGCGTGATATTTTTTTGTCCGACCGAATCGCTTAGTCCATTGGATGATTTGTCTCCCGTTCTTGTTACTGTCGTCGGCCGCGTTTACATCGATTTATTACGCCGAGATTTCGAGCCCTTTCCGCGCGTGGATACCGAACGCCAAACGGTTAAGTGTGGGTGGCGAGACACCACAGAAACCGAGTTTTGCGGTGCTAAAATCAATTCTGTGTTTGCCTGTCAATTTATCGCTAATGGCCGGCCAGGTAACAGCTGATGATAACGCGATGCACCATGGCAGTTTGCCTCGAATGTCGCTTTTAGTGTTCAAGCATTCGGATGGCCACCGCCTCGCAACAGGCATGCACGCATACTTTGTAACTTTCCGTTGAGCGTTCATTGAATGTGTTAATCGATGATTCGTAAATATGGCGCGTATGAATGGAGATTAATTCGTCGCGATTATCGTATTCTTTGTGTGTTTCTTATCGACGTAAAATGATGCTTTCATACTTTCACGGTATTGTTTAGTTGGATTAGAATCTATGACCACTGTTAATACATGTAGCAGATAGTGTATAGTTTCCCGTCACAATCAATAAATTTATATTTTTAATGGGACCATCTGTAAAATTCGAGGAATCCCCGAGCTAAACAGTATGCATCGTCAATTGTTTTTCAATATTATCTTCTTTACTAAGAAGGAAAGTTTTTTAGGTGTCGGCATTCGATTATTTTAATTTTTGGATATGTTTAAAAGGACCGAAAAATAAGATTATATTGGGTCGTTTTCATATTTAGGGGGTGAAGCGACCCCCTAAAGCTTCAGCTGCAATAGGCTATTATTATAAACAAATCATTTTTTACAAAATTTAGGGGCAATTTTATATGCAGATAGAAATCCATGAAACTTTTTCTTATAAAGTTTTCTTATATCTATGATAGTTTCGGAGATAGCCTATCGCAGCTGAAACCTTAGGGGGTCGTTTCACCCCCTATATATGAAAACAAATCCAAAAATCATAACAATCGGAGGCGACACCTAAAGAGCTTTTCTTGTAAGTGCCAGAGCACGTTTCAAGCGTTTTTATGTCGACGATCTAAAAAGAGAGTTATAATTGTCTGTGTCAAGCTTTATCTACATTCATTCCTGCGAAGTTTAACTAAGTACCCATTTCATCTACAATCATTGCAAACAATTTTTATTTTTTCAACGTAAACATCAATCGATAGAGAAAAATTTATGTCACTGCCTCGGTGAAGTAAGTTTTATTTAAAATCGGTGATTGTCACTTGAATTGTGGTCCTTGTTAGAGGTAATAATATCGTTAATGAAATTTCCAAATGTTCAACTGCGGCTATAAATCGACGTTTAAACAACGACAATCGATATTAAAAATTGGGAAGATAGGTACGTTCCGTTAGCTTCCGGAATAGAAGAAATATATTCGCAAGATTTACTACTCGCGTCCCCCTTTTCCGAAAGCGGAAAGATGCCGGGCGTCCCACAATAGCCCGATGATTTACGCAGATATAAATACCGATCGTCCTTTTCTTTTTTTCTCTCGACCACGAAAACTTTGGCTACTCTTCGATGGATCACAAAGAAGCGGGGAATTCGTAGGCCGTTCGAAGATGCAATATCACCCCGTTATGACGGACCCGTATTTTAGTAAGGTGTGTAGGGTGGGATTCCCATTGGCCGCCTCGATGCTACGGTGTGTATCGTAACGCGCTACCGCTCAGCACGGTACACACATCAATCACCGGCATTTTAATATCGGGTACCGTACAATATCACCGACACCCATATTCCATGGTACTCTACCAACCAACCCCTCCTCCTCGAAAACCGGTTTTTATGGCGAAATTCTTCTAATTCGTCCTGTGACCCCGAACCCACACTTTTCATCCTCTATCGATGTCCACTGCTCGTTTCGATTCGTTTGTTTCCGTCTGTTCGGATCGTGTAATTGCCGGATTGATCGAGGTTTCTCATAATTTAACCTCTATAAATTGACGTGTGCACTCGCGCACCTTCGAATTTCTAATAAACATTTCTCATGTGTTTCTCTGGAAGAGAGATCTATCTTACAAATGATATTATTACTTTTCTCAGCGTAAAGACAAAAGTGGAGAATAAGATAATAATTAACCCTTTGCACACGAGACCTTTTATTCCGGTATCTGTCAGCAACTCGAGATGCTCTCTTAGCATTCTATTGTCACGAATGGTAAGCTTAGATTGACTTCGAAAATGAGATCTCTAATTTGAGATTTGAAAATCAGGTCACCTTTGCCTCAACGACCATCCTTTTATTGACACTTCGAGTTCCAAAGAAATTAAACCTAAAGGAAACCTAGTGGTGACCGAGAGTCACCACTCGAGTGCAAAGGGTTAAGATTGGAAATAATGCCTCTGTTGCACTAAGTGTTTAGAACATCGCTAATCAATGATATTAATAGTTTTTCCTTATTCCTATTAAATTGTACATTTGTAACATAGACCCTTCTTCCATTCGTTCAGTTAGTGTTACCGTCGAATCAGAATCTTTTGAGAGATAAAAGTTTTCAAAGAATTTATCGAACAATTTCATCTTAAACTATTAGGTGTGCGCACAAGGTTTTGTACCTAATTACTTTGTTAACCAAATGAAACATACCAAATTTAAAAAAAGTAAACTGAAAATGATGTTACATCAACAACTGCTATACTTATTTATTTTGATGCTGACCAGTGATATCAACATTAAAAAGTACTTTGTTCTGAAATGTAGATATATCGTTTTCTAGCACCATCTAAATGTAACCTACAAAATGTATGCATACACCTAATGTAATAGGTGCAAACATGTGCAATGCGACGTACAACGTAAAGCAGATGTTCGGCATTCGAACATATCGAGAGTTAGGTCATTAAAACAACGTTACAGGTGTAGATACACTTCTTAGTCGTTCGTCCGTTTCCTTGTATATCCATCTCTAAGGGATATTGAACGTGCAATGCGTCATCGCAATTACGGAAATCTCCAGCGAAATGTTCATTGATTAGGTTACTACTCAGCAGAACCCTGTGGTTCGTCCTTTGTACTTCAGTGCACGCGATACATGTTGCATCTGCTCCGATATGCAATTAGGAGCCCTAATCGTTAATTTACGATCGAGGTCGATGAAGTTTTCCATCGACCATTCAATTACGTGTATGTTTCATGGTAATACATATCATCTATCTATTACGTGATGGTATGTTGCGCGTTATTAGAAATTCTATCGTGCAAGATTAAAATCGTTTACAGATAAGATGTATACGAATTAAGGAAGTACTTTGATTTTTTTTTATTATGAAAATCAATTACTAGTAATTTTCTAGATAATATTTTGGTAAATAATTGGATATCACAATCCATGCCATTATTTGTCCGATGCGTTTTAAACAGTATATAACAAAAATTTGATTCGAATCGCTACATTTCTTAAAAAGCTATTTCAATTTTAAATTGTTTCATTTCAAGCTTACCTTGTACATTCACGTAGTACTTGATTACAATAAGGAAATCGTCGCACTTTGTTTTTATTTGTTCTCGTATCTTTTCCAAATTTTCTGTACAAATTTAACCAAAGAATATTTTCAAAATTCATATTCGAAGCATCCCAGTGTTCTTAGTAGTTGTACGTTGAAAAATTGGTCGATATCTGAACGGCGGAATAGGAATATTTATTTCAACTAGTCGTGATAATTAGCATTAATTAAACAGGTCTGACAGTTGTAGTAAAAGATGCAGCGAGATGACGCGTCGTATCGCGGGCGCGGAGCAAAGGAACAATTTACGTTTTGTTAAATTTCGTTTTAAATTTTGCAGGACAAACTACATACCGCAAATATTGACGTTGCGAAACGTAGAGGTTCGATCCTTTTGTAATCCATACATTACATGGACTTGTGTTTTCATTTTTAGTTGAAAACAGTTCGGGTTGCAGAGGGGTGGATGTAGGTGCTTTTATAGTGACTAGCTATACATGTCTACGCGTGTATGGGTGCACTGCATGGCCCGTAAACGAGAAATGGAATTCACCTGGAACACGTGCTGCCTTTTTCCGCCTCGTGACGCGATGACGTAGACACTGAGAGGATTATTTCACCGTGAAAAACTGATAGCCAGCATTAATCGGACAATTGTGCAGAAACATTATGTAACAACACTTCACCGTCGCGGTACAAGATACGAGACGATAACTGCATCGCTTCGATAGGTGTAGAAATTAATTCTGTTCTTATATTCAGACACAGAGTGTCCCGTAACCGGTGGTACAAGTGAGTAAAAGGGGGTGAGTCTACGTGAAAAATTGAATCGAAAATGTGGAATAAAATTGTTTCATGTGATGCTTTATTCTTGAAAAAAAAAAGTTTAAAAATTTGTCAAGCATCCGTGTACTTGATTTAGCTTCAGTTCGACGGATTTGGCTATCTTACTGTTCTGAGCAGGCAGAGTACTTCTGTGCTCCTTGCAATGTTTAGAAACATTGTCAACCTGATGATATCTCTTACATCGATTTTACTTTCTTCTTATGCTTATGGTCTTCAATGAAATCCGTCGAGCTGAACCTGGCCCGAATGTACGCGTATTCGACAAATTTACAACCTTATTTTTCTCGAAAATAAAACGTCATATGAAAACAATTTTATTCTACATTTTCGACTCAATTTTTTACGTAGAGTACCGACATTCTAAATTCTCAACCTAATCTTCGTTACAATGGATCTACTTTAAATATATTACCGGTTGATTACCAAAGTCTCAGTTTACGAGAAAAAAACTGGGTAGTAACAGGGTGAACACCCTGTATATAGCAATTTTGCAGCAGAAAAAATTAAAATAGGGTATACAGAGCCATTTCGAATAGGTATTGTTCGTTGCCTATGCCAATTTATTAAACGGCGCGTTAAATCACAATTGTCGAATATCCGATTGTTATAATAAAAATAATGGAAAACTTCGCATTCTGACCACTCCGCCGAGGAACAACGTGTAGCGATCATCGCAAATTATTAAAGCAATATTTTTGGAAATGCTCGATTTTCCACCGCCATAATTTCCACCAATGAATTCGTTAAATTAATCATTCATCTTTTCACGTTGTCAACGGAATGGTTTTTACGTCTGATGAAATTAAATGTATCGAAGTATTCCGTGTGCAGTGCCGTTGGAAAATAAGAACGTAACTTCTAAACAAAATGAAATTCTTTCTGTCATTGTTTCAAGAAGTTCATTCAAATCTCTAACAAGAATTTCAATAATTAAAAAGGAGATCTTGCAAATGAAGTTTATTATCTGAATGAACATATTACTCTCCATACAATGAAACATATTTTAATCTTGTATCTTACCAAATATTTTCTTTTTATAGCTTCGAACTGTCCTACTTTCCACTGTTCAAAAGGTGGCAACCCCATGGGTGAGAAAAAATCAAACATCTAAGATCTAACCCATTTTCCAGTAACACTGTCACGGTATACAGCCATGTATTGTTACGTGACAAAATAATATTTTTGCTATTAACGTAGTACGCTTCCCTTCACGTTTTTATGTTGACAAAAAGCACAGAACACTTTAACTTGCATTAACCTCTTCAGATTTGTGTAGAATCGACTATATAATATACTAATCGATATTGACCTATGATGTCTATCAATTTTGTAAGAGGCTTCAGGATTTTGTTTTGTAATAATAAAATACACTTGCCAGCGTAGTAGCGGCGAACACTTACACGGCATAATTCTTTACATTTAGTTATAATCACATTTACTTAGGATATATAAACATTCAGAAAACAATTAAAAGACATCCTAAGTAATTATAATCATCTATATTTTCCTTTAAAAGATTGGATATATGCCATGATTTTTTTTTTTTTTTTTTTTTTTTAGCTATGAAATCGTCTATAAGTTTATTGGCAATATGCTCGCTACTTTATTCGGATAACAATTAGAAGACATTCCAACTAATTTATAATCAATATAATTTTATTCTACATGCATTTAATTAAAACACAAAATCATAAAGATTGTTTTGGATAAAATTCTTTATTTATCTATCTACCCCTATCGATATTACACTCCATGAGATACGTAAAACATAACAACAAACTTCACAAACACCGTCGCTTTATCGATTATATCGGGACATTATGATCGCAGGTGGAAAATTGAATTTGTTAGTTAGTTCCGGTGTTAAGCGAATTACGGCGATTCCGACGAACGTTATCCTAACGTACTAACGATTCGTCGGCTCGGATATTCCGCTTTGATTCGGTTACGTAGCGAAAAGTACTCTTCAATGTCATCGTCTGTCAACGGTCTCGCTATTATTCGCGATAACGTTCGTTATATCAGGTTTTCGATATTTGAAATTCGCACCGAACCGGACGGCGAATGATGCACGCTTGTGCCAAGCCACGGCCGTTGATACTTTCGCAAAAGCTTTCGTTCGAAATATAATCCACCGGCAGGTTAAATTACAGCCACGCTGAAACTCGTGCCGTGCCAACAGATATTTCAATTGACAACGTTATTCCACAACAGTTCTAGACATCTGCGTGCGTTTCTCCCTCTGTTTAACTCTCCACGTTCGTAGTCTACAAAAAAAAAAAGAAATTGTTCGGTAGGTGTTTCTAAGAATAATTTTTGTGTATGTACAAAGTGATTTAAGATATTCGAGTTTTTCATGATACGGCTTTTCACGGTTGATACTAACTTCTGGGTGTATGTCGTGCTCTTCGGATAAGATACTTCGACATTAATTCGCTCCTTATCTGACAATTTGCTTTCAGTGAAACGTGCATGTGCAGACGATTTAAATTAAATTCAGTTCGTTTGCACATCAACAACGCTCACACCTAAGTGAAAGCAAAAATCTGTATAGACATGTTCAAAAATAAAAGTTAACGACGTTAACACATCTTCAGTTTGTCCAGTACCATTTTCTCGTACCGTGAGTACTTTTCAAAATATATCTATCTTAATTCGATTACGGTGTAAGCGATGGTAGTTAACATTTTGAAAAATATTGCAGCAGTCTAAGTGTTCTGTCGCGAACACATCGGGGAGAATGCGCCGGATTACTTTGACAAAATTATCTCTTTATTCGACGTTAAAGTCATCGATAAACACACTTGTTATTAATACATAAATTCCAGGGGCCACCGGCGTACGAAACTATCGAATTTAAAGCTAGCTCTCGTTCTTCTCTTTCGCTGTCCTCTCTTTAAGCTCTTTTACATCTATAAACGCTGATTGACCTACGAGTGATCGTTCGGCTGTGAATGCAAACAGAGGGTTTGTCTGTTCATTTTAAACCCACAATGGCAAAAATTCGAATTTTCATCATTTTCTTTTTTTTTTTTTTAATATTCACGATAATTCTGGTCAGTCTCCTTTCAGCTCGAGCCTTCATTTTTGCATTTATCGTATATCTTCCACCACATTCCTCCCTCACTCCTCGCGCATTGGTTTCCACTTTTGTGTCTATTCACATTTTGTCGTAGAGCTCACTGGGTTGTAGTTGTTTTCATTGAATGTACCAACAATTTTCAGTATTCAGTTTTCAGTATTTTCAGTCAGTAAAAATAACATTTTCGTTAAAAATTGTTTATTTTTAGAAAGAGTATTACAGACGTTCATGGAAATGAACATTTCCAAAAATTTGGCGCTCGATATTTATGAAAGAAATCCATATTATAGGTTAGTTTTTATCGTCACGGTCACTACCGATTTTAATCTAGTCAGTATCTGAACAACAACTTTTCGTAGGATACAATAAGACGTTACTGCTAGTCACTGGAATACGAAAATAACAGCACCGAGAAAGCAAGTACCGTTGTCACTGTAGGGTTATTTTCATTGTTAATAGTCCGCCCGTCTGTGCATTCTTGCTAATCTAATATACATATATATCTTAATATTTAAAACGTGTTCTTAATAATTTCGTTGGTAAACCAAGTTCCTTCCACAGTCACGTCAGGGGTGAGTTGAGATCTTTAAGGATCAAGACTGCATTAGCTCTTAATAAAATAAAATTTTGTACGGTACAACGTTAACAGATTCGCGTAACTCGCAGCTTATCAAGGGAGGCTGGAAAGTTTCCAGCGAATTCGAAATTTTGTCGGGAGACCTCTTCTCCTCGTGGGAAACTTTTCGATAATGAAATCATTTTACGCGGCTAGCCGCAGGAATTCCGCGGCGTGTCCGTTCCTTTCGTTAATTACTAATAATATTCAGACAGCCCGCTGAGGGGTTGGCGCGAAATGTACACGAGGGTTGAAAAGTGTTGGGCTCGAGAAAGAGGAAGTGGTAGCTGGTCGGTGCGGGATTTCCATAGGCAAACAGACGGCCGTAGGATCGCTGGCAAGAAAAATGAATAAAATTATGAAAGAAGGGAAAATTTCGAGAGTAGATGGCGGCTGTGAGAAAAAGAAAGAGTAGAGGAGAGGTGCACTGTCAGTCGTCTGACAGCGAGGGGATGAAACGTGCTGGAAGAACGAGCATACGAGTCACCGAGGGTGCTCGGTGTACGATTTTTATACGAAGGGTATAAATCGTCGACGAGGAAATTCGCGCCCTTTTTTTTCTTCTGTTTCTTTTTTACGCGTTCCTCGTGTCTTCCCTGTCGTCATTCTAACGCTCGCGCGAGACGTCTCATCGCTTCTCAATTCTTCTCTTGTACATTTATCTGGAAAACGAGAAGCTGAAGTTTCGAATAGAGAGGTAGCTTTTATGGGAACAAGCCTTGACGTGATTGTATGGGACCGATATTTATACAGGGTGGTCCCACCTAAACTAGACCACTTGAATATCTCTTCCAATTATGACGGTACAAACAATATTTTTTATGCGATTTGAATGATACGAAGAAACCAATACGATACAACGATTTCTTTTTTTTTTTTTGCTCATAGTTTTTGCATATCTTTTTATTATTCTCATAAAAATGATTCTGAATTAGGATTTTCTTCGTGCATCGGGAAACTCGAAGCCGACGATCGACGAATCGTTTCTTCGCCGATACAAATGATTGTCGATAAAAGTTTTGCGGGGTGTAGATGAAATCGGAAGCTTTTACGTTTTTTTTTTTTTTTTGAAGGAGCCAGACTGCTAACTGCGTGGCCATATTTATACGGACACACAAGTGGCGCGCGATGATCGACAGAGCAGGGCACGTGATAGCTTTATAAATTCGTGGCTGTGTATATGGGCGCGCATGTATCCCTAGTAAATAAATACGTGGAAGCACGTATTATTCACCGGGGATCGAAGTGGAGAGTATTATGGAATTTATTTAATCCACCGGGCGCACTGGCTTTGTCACATACGAATACACGAAATTGCAATCGATGATTATATTCCGGTGACTGTTGTAAACGAAAACGTTCGTTAGCAGGATCTTCAAACGAGGATTCGGGCGAAATTTCATTTCGGATGTGTGTGCTGGTTTTTTTGTTCCATTTTTATTATTTTTCTTTCTTTTTTTTTTTCATCGTTTGTCCGTGCCGTGGAAACAAACTCGCTCGGTGGCCCCCGTCGGAACGAGCAACTGTTGGACGCGTAACCGAGAAATCAAGTAATTAATCTTAATTAAGTAGCTGTTAGTGGCTCGGTAATGTTCTAACGACGAAGGTTCGTCACGGAATTTATTTGACAGGGCAGGAAAATTTCGAAAATTCCGACGGGTTATGTTATGATATTACGATAGGTGGATCTCATCGAACGTTTCGTGGATTTATTAATACGCGAATTTAATCCTTTGAAGCATGGCCGAAACTATTTGGCGGATATTAAAATATCGTAGTATGCGCCGCGTACCGTGTGTGGCGGTTTATAGATGATTTCGAGCTCTCACTGTGTTTTCAGCAAGAAAATTTTTCGAACGAACAATCGCGCGCCTTTCCGTTATTAACCTTTTTTCCTGTTAACTTTTCGCGCCTTTTTCCTTGTTTTCATTTTAGTATCAATGGTTGGCAAAAGTTTCCGTCGTTTCTGTATGTAATTTCTCTATTATTAAATTACAAATCGCACAATATTTTTTAGTAAAAATATTTTTCACCACTTTCTATCACCTTTTCGCAACGTTCTGGCGAAAGATGGACACCGCGATGGAAGGAGTCATTTTCCTAGTTGATGAAATTATTTGCAACTTAGAAATGAAATTAGTGTAATATTTTCTTATATGATACTAACTGTGTATTAAGTATTAATCCCACACGTGAGAAATTAATTTTTTGCAATGTCAGACGATCGTTGTCTCGTGTTAAGTAGCTGGTATATGAAGATTAACATCCAGAAAGCACACAAACTGTTCTACCATTTAACCACCTAAATCCTCTGATTAATTCGAACAATCGAGATTCTACTGTATTTTGATCGAAGCAGATCTTCGCTTTTAATAACGATAACTAACATTTTCTATGAATTCAGTCTGTAGACGGTCAGTTAGTTGTAAGTACGCGTACTATCTGACACAGACCTGTCAGACAGCAGCAGCTTCTTAGGAAGAAAATCGAGGAGCGAGGACATCGGTATCGCGGGTACAGAAGTTCTGTCGATTTGTCGCATCTGTGCACGTTAGGAAGTTACTACGTTCGCCTGCCACTTAAATCACTCCCGGGAAAAGGCCGAGGGGTGTAACGGGCCGAATTATGCCTAGTTTCGTCTTCCACGTACAACCTCGTCACCGAAAGTTCATCCCCTTGTCGGATCCCGGGACAACCGACTCTTTATTACACCGTAAAGTTTTCCACGATGGACACGTGTTCCTGATCGCTATCAATCTCCTTCTGATCCTCGGGAGTACACCACTCATCGACACAGTGCTTAAATCGTGGCGTCGTCGAACATCCGTGATCTTTTATCTAGCTAACGAATAATCATTTAGATAGACAAAGTTATATCTAAGAAAACTTCGTCAACACGTTCGCGCCTCGCGAATTAATTTTTATCCCTGTGACAGTTTATCTTACCTTTACGCAAGTATTATATCAGATGTAGAAATGAATTCTGTGCCTTCTTAAAGTAAACTTGCTATTTATTTATAAGGACAAAATTAAAATAGATTTTCTTTCAAGGGAATTCATATATAGGAAGTTTCACAGAAATAGTTATTTCTGAATAAAAATAGCTCCTCGACATCTCATTGAAATTTGAACACATGTACGTATCGAGTGATCGAAGCATTCGAGGTAGCTCATCGAATTCTAATAAAAATTATTTACTCACGAGTTTCTCGTATCGCCGTGTAAACACGTAAGTGGTAACCTTTAAAATCTTCGTTGCAATTACATAGCTCGATTAGATCAAATGAGTCCTATTCGATTCCAATCGATATTTCTAATATAGTATTCGGACCGACTACGAAAGTTTTACGGCGTTGATGATGAAATGTCGATGAGAAATTCCTTCGACAAATACTTTTGAAATACTTTCTCTCGACTAGGGAAACCGTAAAACGAACGTAAACGCGGTCGAAGTGCGATTCGGCCAGTTAAAATTAGATGTTTGAAGTCGAAAGGTAGATCGTACGAGGTTGTTACGGTGGCGGACGGGTGAGAGCAAGAGGATGGGGTTAGAGAGACGGATAAAGGGATGGAGAAGCACCATACGGACGAGCCATTTAAACTTCTCACCCCCGAAACCACACGCTTGTCCGCATTCTGACTTATACCAGGCATCGTTCACCCCGTCCTCGAGCCCTCTCTCTTCACCCTCTCTGTCCGCCCTCAGTCACCCCTTACTCCCGCGTTATTATACGCGTTTGACATTCGCCACTTTAACCCTCTTCGGCTGTACGACGAATCGCTTTGGGAGCGGAAGCGAGCCGCCTTCTGTTCCTGTTTTTTCTCTTCTTGAAAAATTTCGAGCATTCGCGCTCATCTCACATTTTTATTATTACAATTTTCTCTACTTCTTATCTACTTACTTACAGTAATGTCGCGAGTGTAACGCGTATTCTTACGTCAAGAAACTTCAGCTGTCTATCGTTTTATATGGTTATTTAACGAATTATTGCTAAACAAACCACATACTCGTCGTTTAATTAAAGTTAAAATTGTTGTTTGTCGTTAACTCGATTTTTCTTTTTTGTTTCAGGTAAGTCGTGAAAGCTTTACAAAGATGAATCTAGCAATCACATGTCCCACCATAGGTATTTATCGTAATTTCTTATTATTAAAAAAGTCGTATCAGTTTGTGTCATAAATATAAAACTTTCTATAGTAAGCATCAATGAGTATAGAATCGAACATATGATCTCTTCTGCTTTTTTTGCAACTCTTTTCTTTCTAATAGAATAATAATTCCGCTATCGCGCCAGTTCAGTTATGCAAAACTTATAGTTTATTAAGCTATATGACGCAACTTTCTAGCATATATTTCTAATATGCTCCTTCTTCATAAATTATCACGAACAGACTGTATTTAATTTCATCAAAACTAAATAATCGTTATGTTCGAAGCACTTTGCTAAAAATTTAAATGCTCTCATCGACCTATTCATTGCTCTATAACTGGCGTGCCATTCCTTTTTTTAATTTGTTAACGGTAAACGTACGGTTCACCAACGTTTAATCAGAATGTGAGCATCGCCTCGTACCGTCAAGGATGAAGGAGAAGTCTCGTAGGTGGAACTAAATGGACATTCGAAGGTCCGAGTTATCGGTCCGAAAAGCTGCGGCTCTTATGAATGACGACGCAAAAAGCAGCAAACCAGGGGTTCCGTCGGAGCTTAAGCCGAAGTGTCAGGGTGATTAGCGGGCATCGGCACGCGTTACATTTCGACAAGCCTCGGTTACAAATACCCTCGCAGGCGTGCTCGTCGGTGCGCTGACCCGGCAGCTGGCTGCTGTCTAATCTTTCCTCGATTACGGGGCTAGATGTAAATCAAACCCAAAACCCTACACCAATATACCTACCTGCTATATACACGAATCCGCGTCGTCACTCCCTACCCTCGTTTCCCGCGAAAATTTCGTGGCTTTGCAAATTTCCATTTCGTCCTGGTATGCTTCTATCTCCGTGCCCCCGATGATTTACGGAACGTTTATTATGGATTCTCCCGCAGATTGGCGTTGATTTGTTTTCGTCGTTTTACGAATTCCTTAATTAAAATATTTTCCTATCGTTTAGAATGCTCGCTGGCCGCGCGATTCGGCTCGCAAATCGCAGGTTTCGTGATATGTAACAAAGAAACATCCATTTACTTTTTCGGGGAAAAGCTTAAGTCCGTCTAGTAATCGTTAGAGATCTATTAAGTGATTACACAAAATTGTACGTTAGAAAAAGAAACGAAGAGTCAAAGGTACACAACCCAATGTGTAGAATATTTTATAACGTAACATTCTATGCTTTTTTATACCATTACATACGGAGTGTCCAGAATGGTGTAGTACAAGCACCAACATAGTTATTCTACATGGAAAAATGAATCGAAAATGTGAAATGAAACTTTTTCATACGAGTCTTTGTTCTCGAGAAAATTGATTTACTACATTTTTGGGATACACGTGCAATTGAGTACGACTTGTCTGACGCACACGTTTGTTACTCGTTGTTTCCGTGTTTTGGCGTATACGAACATGTAGGTATGGTCTTACACGATTTATATACATAGATACATGTCAGAACGGTAAAAAATGCAAGTGAATCATCCCTCAGAAATCTTCAATAAAACGTCCAAATTGGCAAAATCACGATTTTAACTCGAACCGAAGTGCGGTTTTTGAGATATCGCGTTAACATGTTTGAGAAACAGCGTCTCAAGAAAAACGCGTGCAAAATTTCTTGTTTGGCAATTTTAAACATCTTTTTTTTTCCATGAAAGTTTAACATCGCATCAACCACACTTATGATTTTGTTAATATAATTTAGTGGAAATGCTTTAAAGATTGTAAGCAACAAGAATATGAAAAAAAAAGATCTACTTTTTTGACCTAGGAAAAAATAGTACCTCCTTAGGCGAAGACTGTTCTAGAGTAAGAGACCCACTCGAGGAGGACGGTAGAACGTTTAATCGCGGAAAATCGTGAGGCAAAGAAGGTCGGGAGGACACCGCAAAACAAGTTAGCGTAATCCGGTTATTCAATTGATCGTCCTTCGAGGAGCTATTCTACTAATTGTCTTTCTCTCACCCCTGTTCGTTGGAGGGCGGTCGGATGTCGTACGGATAGCAACTGTGCCCCTACACTCGTCCCCGCCATGATAGATCACACGAATTTACTTACGCGTTCAGTTGCACGATTTACCTGCGGTGAACCGCACTTTACACGACGGAATAATATTAATTATAAGCGGATGTGGATGTTTTGATTTCATCGCGCGGCAATTAATTTGTAATCCGGATGCGGTTCAGCCGCAGTGACATTATACGATTCGGTCGGCCGAAAATATTCATGCACATGGAAATACCGTTACGCGTAACTAGATTCGATCGAACGATCCCTGTGCACCGTTAATTCGTTCTTAATTGTTTGATCGATCACAGCCATCAACTTGCGCACGGAAAGTTATCGAACGTATGTACTCGGAGAGAGGTTTAATCAGAATTTTGTAATGGTAATTTTTAGGAACATCTCGGGAATCATTCCTTTCTTTCCTTTCGTCGCGATATAGTTTATACAGATTCATAAAAAAAAAAAAAATGTCTGTTTCGTGTATCAGCCATCGAATAGTCAGTTAGTTTCGAAAATTTGACGTAATGGCACAAATGACATTTATTCGTTCTTGATGCGAAAGAATTTTTTACTTATAGTCAGATAATTATCCAAATTGCATTTGATGAATATTAATATACATCGAAATCCAAAAGACAGGGATTTATTCGCTTTTGCTTGATAAGCTATCTATCTATCTTAGGTACTTTACCTACACTTTTTACGCTTTTATAATTCTATACCGTTTATCGTAAAAGTTGCTAACGACGAATTCGATTTACTATGAAAACTTCGTATGAAACTAAAAGAAACAACAAAATCGCGAACGTACCATATCTTTCAAAGTACAAAAATATTATACAAGATCGTTGTTGCCAGTGGAAACCGTTTCCGTTGGTCGGTGGACTTCACGCTGGTGGTTTATCGAGGAGGAGTAACGCGTGGCGTGGAACGCGGGAGACTCGTGATCGGGAAAGCGTAAGAAAAGATCAACGAAAAATGTCTTTTCGAGCGTCGAGCGGAATGGTTAAGCGCGCGGCGTCTTTCCGGCGAATCGTCGCGGCGTGAAACGAAACGGAAGGCGAAATCCGCTCGAGGGCGTCGAGGAAAGAGGGGGCTCGGTGGATCATTCCTCTTTCTGCTAAAAATACGCAATCTCGCAACCCTGTCAGGCTGAAGAATTGAAATACACGTACCCTCCTTTCTACTCTCCTCGTCTCCCCTTTGATATCGTTTACCCATAATCATTTAATTTTCTCGAAGCGTCGCGTCGACCGTGGAAACTCGTAGAACGTCTTCCTTCGTGTACCCCGATGGGAGCCCTTTAAAACTCTTCTGGTCTGTCTCGTGCATCTCCTGCCGAGCTTTCCTCGGGTTTCTCAAATATCCGCGATCGTTCCACTCTTTGCTCGCGTTAGCAAGTTTCTCTCCGTGGGCTTCCGTAGTTTTCTAAATATGTCGACGTGATTTGATGAATATACGTAGCGAGGCACGCGGTACAGTTAGGTTGTAATACCTCGTTTTTCGTTTACGCGATAAGAAAGTGGTGATGAAGCTAGTTGAACTGTTTTATAACGCTTTCCGATTGCTTAACCACGGAGGAATAACCCTTGTTGGACTGCTTGTTTGCACAATATGAAAATATTGAATCGCGGAGAGCAGATCTTACCCATCAAAGTCTGGAAGAAAGGAAGACCCATGTACAAGTCGAAGGAAATATTGTTACATGAATTTTATGATATTCTCCATCCTTGTGTCTCAAGGAAGAAATTCCGAGTATGATTTCAGGTTGCAATGGCATAATTTATTCAATGTAGACTGGAATTCTTCAAGGCGGTATTCTTAGGTCAATACTTAACCCTCTAAGCGATTGAACCCTTAACAATTTAAGCTCTAACAGCCTGGGACCAAAATGTGATGTTTACATTTGGCCCGAACAATGCTCCACGGGCCAGGCTCGTGATAATCAGATTTCGTCCAAATATCCGACCACGAGTCTCACGCGTGATTTCAGCTCGAGGAGGTAACTTATACCATTGATTTCCAAATTTAGGGCATTGAGAATGTCTAATTTCCCTTGGAATTACTTTCTCGTGGATGCAACAATTCATCTACGAGGTCATATTTTAAATCGGCTTGTATATTTTATATGTTTTTCGATGCTTTAATGCTTCAGCTTTTCTAATGTTTGTTCATTCGAAACCGATGAAAGGACCTAAACGAAAACGTAGACCTCAGAGGCTGTAACTGTGTTTGGTAGGAGCTGCAGTACGGGTTTGGCGAACGCGAGGTACCCGAGCTTGTTGAAGGTCTAGTGGTCCACTTATCAGAGACTAGAGAATAAGAGAAAATAGAACGATGAGAATATATCATACAAAAGAGAAGAAAAGTATGAACATACGTTTTGCAAAGAATAGTAACAAAGCTTCGACGAGCCACGATGTTTCGTAATTGATAAAGTAAATAAAGTAGAAAAGAAAAAAATGAAATAACATGGCCTGAATACATAAAAACTAACCAAGCAACCAACGAAAATGTCTCGAGAGACGTGTCATCTGTTTCAATTCACACACGATTCGTCGTTGTTCCGTGAAACTAGAAAAACGTCGAAGGAATATCGGCATATTCGCCAGAGCTTTCGAAATATCGCCAGAAACCCGAGATATCCGTCGGCCTGGGGAGTCACAGATATTTAAATGTCAGTAGGGATCAGCGGACTGACACATTTTAGCGGCTGGAAATATTATTCGCGGGCGTATTTACGTCGTCGTTCCTTGCGACGTCCACCGGCGAGAACAAAACCCCGGGCGGGGGATGAAACGAGCGCACGAATGACAGAAGGGAGAAAAGGAGGATGGAGATCGGGGCCAGTGTCGTGTAAGAAGAAATAGAGGGTGTCGCGGTCGTTGTCGCTCGCGCGGATATACGTACATCTCTTTATTCCGGCGCGGCTTAACAATTCAATAACAGATCAAAATCGGGCGCCATGATGCAGAAATACATCTGCCTCGTAGTTTGCATCGAAAGTGTTTTCCTCGATGTCTCCGTCCTGTTATTGTTACCCGTCTTCTACCGGGATCTAACTGTCCTCCACCACTCCGAGAACCTTTAAGTAGCGTCCCTTTTTGTCCGAACGCTTTTTCCCTTCCTCTCTTTTCTTTGGTCATATTCGACTTCTGCATTATTAAACTTTTCTCGTGACGAGATGGATTATGGGATCCGCGGATGTTGGATTTAATCTTTCGCTTAACGAGTTACGGGCAACTCGTTCGTTGAATATGGTATTTGTATCTATTTTATTTGGACCTTCCAGATCCGCGATTAATATCTTCCATTAAGGAATGTTTCTGTCTTGGAACAAATTTGAAGCACATTCTAAAGTTCATAATTTGCGAAAAGGTTTTCGTCTCGTTTCTCGACATTCAAAATAGCTCGAATAAATATTTAAATTCGTTTATGCTATTTTTACTTTGTCTTAACCATAGTATTCATCTTACTTCCCATGTCGCTGTGTTTTTTTTTTTTTTTTTTTTTTTTTTTTTTTTTTTTTTTTAAATATTTTAAATTTATGCGAGTCTAATCGACACTGGTAATGGATCTTACGAACACGGGGATTGCTTACGCATATTAAATCCTTGAAGCAATATATGCAAATAGTATACAGACTGTTCATTTTCTTTAGAAGCATTTTAAGTTATATATTATTTTATTAAAATTGAAGCAGTAACAAAATCGCAGTTATTCAGGGTAATTACAGTTATAATAGAAACATTCCTTTAATTAAGTGCGCCAATTATTCCTTATTCTTTTGTTATTATTTTGGTGTTATTTTACGACATATCAGTTTTGGACGAAACACGCCAAGTTCTTTTTGTAATCGAAATAAATGCAGGACTTTTCAAGGATGTATCGTAAAACTGATAATCGTTCAAGTTATCGGAATTTATGATACTCCGAGTCGTTTAGGGACACCGGTGACGTTATTGTATTTCGAAATTTGACGACTTGGCGCGCAACACGGAGAAATCGAGGCATCGGCGCTGCCACTCGCTAGTACCTATTCGGTTCAGCTTTATGACCCAGCATAATTTAGCGGGTAATAAAGTCACCCGCTTCCGATTTCCATAACATTTCTGAGATGATTAGCAACAACTTTCTGTTGCTCGAACGGTGACTACAATTTTCAAGCGGACTTCGCGACGAATTCCGTCACGCTATCTTTGAAGAGACTTTTCGTATCGTCGAAGTAGTGATAGTAGTAGTTGTAAATCGCGGACGTTAAGATCCAGGTATTTGGATCGGTCATGGTGAAGATACGGAAAATGATTGCTAAATTGAAATCTTGGGACGTATCGATGATACGATCCGGTCGTTCTCCGAGAAGCCAAATACTTGACCGGTAATATAAGTTTACAGTACTGGATCGGCGATTACAGTTCGGTTTATCGAGTTGCAGCGAATAGCGAGCAGGTTGCAGGCAATTCGTATGTATTGAAAGAGTATTCCGTGCCGAACTCAAGTCGGAGACTTCAACGTCGCGTCGGACGGCGAAGTATTCCAATCCTTTTCCCGTGATACATTACGATATTGGGACATCCGTTTCTTATTTTACTTATTTATCTTATTAAATTGCAGACTTTGGTATCAATGTATAAAAAAGAATTCGCGTTTTTAACAAACTTCAAAAATTAGGCTAAACATCGTAAAGTACGAAATTTCCAGATAAAACAAAAGAAAAGATCAATTGTTCTATATGATTAATGTGTTAATGAGTGAGATTCGAAGTTTAAAAATTAAAAATTGCTACGGTTTATAGCCATTATTTTCAAGTAAGGATAATACAATATTTAAAATTTGCGGTACATGATAGAAAATGTTGCATATGATAGTTTTTAATTTTCTACATTTTCTTACATATCCGCGTTGATTACTTTGCAATATTTTGCCTTCGTAGCGAGCGGTGCTTTTATTCCATCCAATTATACGTTGGTAAATACCATATTTGCAACCTTGCATAAAAGAAAAATGAAGGTAACACAATCTTAAAAGATAGACTCGTTTGCAAAGATCAATTTTGTCCTATATCGGTCGTCGATTAAACTCGAGAAACGTTTAAACGTCGTAACTTTTTCTTGCGTCGACTTTATTCACCTTTTAAATGTATTTTCTTACGCAACGAATATCTACAATATACTTAACGTATCAATCAAAAAGTTATCATGTTGCAAAGCAAATATTGCATCAAGAAATATAACCAATATCGCAGAATTGAAGTTGGTCCAGTACCAATTTTGGCCGGACCTTCTGTCAGAAAAGTGTTGCACCTTGTTTCAGTTTCCAGAATCACCTTGTATATCAAGCATACAGAGACGAATTAAATTTCACACGGTTGCCATGCTAATGCAATAAAGTAGTTGCCACAGATTTTATGAAAATCAGGGCGGGGTATTTTATCGCGTAAAAGAATGTCGGCCAATTTAAAATTTTGTAAATCCACGACGGGCGGTGGTTGTGGCGTCCAGTCTCGTCTCGAGTCATCTGGCCCCGTCTCGCGAATCGCCGCCAGCAGCTCGAGAAAGTAGTAGAAGTCGGCAGTATAACTTTACAACACTGGTTTGACACGGCGATTAAGCGAGAAGTTTAACGATCGATCGGGCCAGCTAAAGTCCCTTGAACTGAAAGGCGACCAGAGCCGAAGATTTTTCATCGCATTCTTGCATCTTCTGACGCGCGAACGTCAAAAAAAACGTTACTTCGAGGAAACGGCAGTAAATGTAAATCGTGAATCGTGTTTTTCCTATCTTCGCTGTTGTGCGTATAAACGGAAATTGAATGCGAAATTTCGTATCACCGAGGTATTTTTCATCGACCGTGGTTGGAATAATGTATTTAAGTATAGTACGAAGTTCAACGAATTAAGGGGGTATCCTGAATTAGGAGGTCTAAAAAAAGCTGTTTTTCGTGAATTTTTTTAGAATGGAAACAAATAATTAATTCTATCGAACTTTTTATCCTATTTTCATACATATTTGAGTAGTCTGTAGAAATTTTTTCAAGAAGAAATATTCAAATTGGGTTGATTGCGAAGCACATTTGTAGAACACCGCACAATTAAAACCTCCTACCGACGGAAAAGATGCAGGTAATTTTGGTTTTACACAAAAAATAACCAAAAGAAATTTTCATTTTCATACATTTTTCTTCTATGTAAACTAAGAAAATTCATACAAAAAAAATTTTAAATAACTTTTTTATCAAGTTAAAGTGATTTTTTTTCACCCAAAGAACTCGTTCTTTTCTTCAAACTTGCAGTAATTCCACATTTCACCATTTTTGCGGGTTTTTCTTAGTTCGCATAGAAAAAAAATGTATGAAAATGAAAATTTGTTTTGGTTTTTTTGTATCAAAGCAAAATTACGACCTGCATCTTTCCCGCCGATAGTTGGTTTCGATTGTGAGGTGCCCTACAAATGTGCGTCACAGTCGACTCAATTTGGATATTTCTTGTTGAAAAAATGTGGACAGACTACTCAAATATCTATGAAAATAGGATAAAAAGATCAATGGAATTAATTATTTTTTTCCATCCTAAAAAAAAATTCACGGAAAACAGCTTTTTGTAGACCTCCTAATTCAGGATACCCTCTTAAGTTTAGTTTTATAGAAACATGGATTTCGACCAACATAATTCATTATTTTTATGATTTCTTTTTTATCAGGAAAAGAAGTCAAGCAAATGCCATTTGAGATTGTCATCGTTATTAAAATATTTACAATTTAGTAAGTTTTGTAAGTAACTGAATAAATGAAAATTCGATAGGACAAGGTCAGAATTATGTGGTGGATACGGCATCAAGTCCCAACCAAGCCCTCACAATTTTTATCGAATGATCAAACGCGTGTGTGGCCTTACGTCGTCTCGGTGGAACACAATACCTTTACGATTTGCCAATTCTGGTGATTTTTCGTGAAGTTCATTGTTCAGTTCGATTGGTTGTCGCACGTCTCAGTTTATCGTTTCGATGCGTGCTAAAATCACAAAGTAGACGACTCCCTTGTAATCCTACAAAACTGATAACATAACCACTCTCTTTTACGCATATCAACTTTGGATGTAGTTGATGTCATACTAAACAACTCATTTTTCATCGCCTGTCAGTACGTGTTACAAGAATCATTTTCGTTACGTTAAGTGAATTTCATAAGTTCGCAAAATACTCATAAATTTAGCTTTTTTTATGAAACCAAGATGTTTTAAATATTTGTTCAGTGCATGTGCGAATATGCATTGAAATGTAGCGATCAAACATGTATGGTTCATAACTCTTTCTAAGCTAATACGTTTAGCCTCTGATTTAGGTATCATGGATTGACCTGTCTCTTTTTAATGGACAGCTGCACATTATATAATCGATGTCCTATCTCAGACGTGAGTATTCACAGGGTAGATCTTGGGGGCCCGATCTTATTCTACTAAATCTTTCAATAAATTTTCGAGAAAAATTAAGGTTTTGAAACCATGGCATTGTTTAAGGTTCTAATATTGTCGATAGTTTCATATTTTTTTTTATACTGAATCGTTGAAGAGTTCCCTCAACTTCTTTCCACATTTTAGTTTCATAAAACCGGCTGAAGTCTTTATATGCTACTTTGTATTCGTCAGTGTAATCCAATGACGTGGCTTCTCTGGATAGCCAATCCGCCTCCTCGTTCCCTTGACTTCCAAAATAAGACGAGATCCCTCAGAAACGCAACTTTATATCTACTTGAACCAAATTTTTAACTAAACTCAGCTTTCACTGTGAACTCTAGAATTCCACGATCAACTTGAACATTACTAACTGAACTTACCTATATTTCACCACGAATAGCTATAGAAATTCGCAATTCCTTCTTTACTGACACGATATTTTTCTTTATCTCTATACACCTTCCAATACAGGGCCAGCGTGACATTTTGCGGGGCCTGAATTCACATTCAACTCCACCGCTTAAATTTTACAACCCGGAATTATTTATCTACAAATTCTGTTACATATCATATATTTTATATATGATGAATATTAAATAATAATACTTTGATTATTTTTGTCACTCCTTTAAACTGAGTCATCGCTACTAAAAAAAATGTCTTGCATCTGTTAATGGTACCATCATTCCGTAAAAAGTTAATCGAAATCGGTGCCTTTTAATTGGGTAATTGTCGTATTACCCCGAAACCGCGGGGCCTCTCAAAACGCGGGGCAAAATCTGCTTTGTGCCGGCCCTGCTTCCATAGCTTACGGTATACCTTGACTTCAGTCTCGAAGCGTACGTATATTACCTAAAAAAAAAAAACGAATAAACAACCTCATTTTTGAGAGATTTCAAGAGGATGCATATTTAGTCTCCGGCGATACTTTTGTGCGACAGTGTATATCCTCGAATCACCCGTTACATCGTGGCGAGAAACACGCGTGCACGAATGCAAATTTGCATGTTTGTTGCTAAGCACACGAAGATGCCGAGTTGTCGTCCGTCGGCGTGAGATGTGGTCCGTCAAAAAGTCGTAAAATCCTGAGGGCCGCGTCTCGTCGCATCGCGTCGCGTCTGGAGGGACCGAACGACACGACGCGATCCAGCGACCAGCGAGCAAAAAAGAGGAGCGTGGCCAGCGTCGATGCACGCGCTGACCGAGCCGTGTGCGTGCACCGTCCGCTGTGTAGAAGGCGAGCTTTCGCGCCGTTCTCCAAGTTTATACGCGCGATTCGTAAAACTCTCGGTCATTCCGAAGCTTCGCCTTGAACGGCTGACGGCGGAGATAGTAAAAGGTGGGCCCACCTCGCCGACGATCGACCCGGTAAATATGGCGTCAACAATTTCCAGACGTATCATCGCGAGAAGAAGTCGCTGATGAGCTGACTTCTTTTCATTGTAGATACCCCTGCCCGTGGTATCTCAATTTCTAGGCCCATTTGTGCGTATCAGCAGCTGCAAACCAGTGATCGTCAACCGTCAAGGGAATGCCAGCTACTATACAGGGTGTTTCCTAATCTGAGTCGTCGGTTACGAAACCGATTCACGCACTTTGTTTCGAGTTGTTGAGAAGGTTTTTTAACTCATTTAGCCTCGACTACTTGTCCGACTACTTGGACAGAAACGTGTCGCTGCGAGTTTAACCCTTTGCACTCGAGGCCTTTTTTTCTGGTACCTACCAGCAACTCGAGATGTTTCTTGACATTCTATTAGTATCAGTTCCAAGCTATCTAGATTTTCGAGAATAAGGTCACCTTTACCTCGCCGACAATCATTTTATTAACACTTCAAGCTCCAAAGAAATTAAATCTAAAGAAATATTAGGTATTGTAGATTTGCTGCGTGAAACCTTAATGGTCACTGAGAGTCACTTCTCGAGTGCAAAGGGTTAACTCTTGGTACATGATATGGACCAATATACGCTACGAGTTTTCACTCCTAGTTGTCAATTTCTGATGCTATTAGGTCATAGTATTTATACATATCGAACGATAATATTACCGTTAAAACTGGCAGAACAAATTTTCTTTCTGCTACGTTCAATTAACATGAACGTCGCGATTCATTACCACGAGACTTGCTGCGAATGATGCAAGAAAAATTTATAGTTTACCAAACGAAGAACCAATACTCCGATCGTACCCTAGGAAAGTCGTTAGATATCGTAATCCCGTTGGTCAGTTTAGGGTAGAAAACAGTTGAGAAGGGTAGAAACGGTCCTGTTCACGCTTTGAGGCGGACCAATGGATCATCCATCGTTGGACATGCCTCCAGGGTTTGCTAGTCTCATCACCCCATCGGTCGGGTCCTCGAGTATAATTTATCCCGTTATGCTAATCGGGACGATTTGTCTAAATTAAAAGGCACTCCGCGTTGATCCGCGGTCACGTACGCCCCCGTTTTCGCTCACCCAACCCACTCGCGCTTACACTACCATCGTAAACACAGTTATTACTAACTGTGTCGACTAACAAGAAATATTTCTTTCCGTTACCGCCGATAGAGGATTAACGCTCCACGGCAGGCTGGGCGACATTTTTCATGCTTTCGCGACGAGAGATCCGTGCGGAAATACGTTGATTAATTTCGTAAAACGATGAAATTCCGTTGCTTTTGAATATTTTTTTAACATTTACCTCTTCCATCGCTAATTATTCTTTGTTATTCCGTTACATGCGTTTGAATTTAAAACAACGAATTTAATTTAATTTATGCTGTGAATTTAAACTCTGCTGGAATGCTGGACAACAGTACACTGTTAAATGAATATTTGGTAGAAATTATTATAGATATCATTTCGTAGTTTTTTATGTAAATACCAAATGGATCATTCTATCCAATTGCCAAATTAATAGTACCAGTATATTAAAATAAAAAAGATATATATATATATCAATAAACTGTTAAATGAATATAAAATAAAATAATAATGAATTATTGCAATATTATTATATATATATATCAATAATTCATTATTATTTTATTAGTTTAATAAAAAGAAATTTTAAATGGTTGTAAAATGAACAAGTTTTCAAAATTTATTTAAATCTTAAATGGTATTCGTAAAATAGTGGGTTAAATAAAAGTTTCGACGCAAAGTTTGTTCCGCTTTTTAAATGTACGACATAAATCTAAGAAAGCTAAGAAACAGCGATAATATAACGCATCAGTATTCAACGACTGAACATAACTTCGTTCTCGTCGACTTGATGTATGATCAAAGATATCGAACGATGGCCAGCAGTGTCTTCTATCATTATTTCACTATTGCGTGGACGTGCCGGACACTGGGAGGCTTTCAGCTCGCGCAGGATCTTTCTCCCTCGAGGGAGGATGCTCGTGTTATCGCGTCCAAATCCCGAGGATGATGAGACTTTAGTTTATTGTACGTGCGAACAAAGAAATCGCCGATGTGTGAGGGTGTTTCGTTGGTAAGGAGAATAGGTGTAAAGAGGTTAACTCGATGTCCACGGATTTGTTTCTTCTTCCTGCGGGAGCATCTTGGGAATCGAAGCGATCAGGCCGGTCTGAAATCCCAGTCCGTACGAGACTCGCGTGCAAAATGAGATTTGCTTCAGAAAAAAAGGATATATCGGTACCTGACAGAAGAAATTTTGTATTTCTGCTCGAATCCTTGACCGACAAGGTATTTTATCTTCGCGCGAGCTTGCACGGAACACGTGCCTGAACCAAATAGAAATTTTCGTTTGTTGTTTGATAGATTGCTTTTAATAGATACGAGAGATCGTAGGCCTTATGGTGGTAATATTTATGCCAGTTGTTTCAGATTTCTCTGTCTGTGGTTCGTTCGTTAATGAAGCTTGCTATTTTTATTTATTTATTTCAATAATCCGAGAAAATCTTTTGAGAAGATGTAAAGAGATGTTATAATATCAGGGTTCTCAAAATTGAGCATTATTGTAGTAAGTATATAATCAATAAGACTGTTAATAGGTTTTTATAGGTATACTTTGCTAGATACTGATATTAAAAAATGTATAATTGCCCTTTCAATAGATAAAGTATTAAATTTGCACAGTCAAAATAATGTAATCCATTATACCACTTAAAATTGAAGTTATCTCAATTCAGACATTATGAAAACATTTGCATTTGAAGCACGTAGTCAAAAAAACATAATTGTTCAGAATATGATCACTTGGTCTAGATAAAACGTAACTTTCGCAATACTTGCGCAGAGTTTGACGATACTGTAATAGATTTCAATTGTGTTACTCTTCAAAGTAGGCACACAAAATTGTTCGAGTAAATTTTATACTCCGTATCCAACGTCTATGTGCGAGTTTGATCGTTCGAGTACATTACATACTATTATTCGCACTAAATAAAAGACATTTTAATCGGATGAATATAATTGAAATCTAGGAAGCCGGAGTATTTAATTTAGCGGGCGTACACCGATCTTGTAAATTGATCGTTTCTCATCCTTTTTACGGT
The DNA here is from genome assembly GCF_026225885.1 of Hylaeus anthracinus. Lineage (NCBI taxonomy): Eukaryota > Metazoa > Arthropoda > Insecta > Hymenoptera > Colletidae > Hylaeus > Hylaeus anthracinus. The sequence goes on from NW_026535284.1 coordinate 4,138,152, forward strand.
TGTCTACGAAGACTGGGACGTTGATGACTATGATGATGATGATGATGATGATGATGATGCCACTGTTATCGCAGCCAATACTGCCGGTCAGTCGCTGTCGTTGTTGCCGGTGCTGCGCCGTGCAAGAGAGGCTGCAAATGCGGGAGTGCTAATATCCAATCACGCTGCTTCCTCCGGCGCGATACGTTCGATCGGCTAATTTTCCATAATTAATCCACGATAAAGTCGTCACCGTTCGACAACGTTCGGCCGATGTCACTCGCGGTTGGCTTACGAGGGAAGCCCGCGACGTTCAGGTCACCCGTTTTGCTGAAATTTTACGCGCGTGTACAATCACCGACTAAGTATTCATGCAACATGTTATTCTGGACTTTGAATGTTAATCGCTACGAAACAGTACAATTAAGTAGACAGCTTTATCTACGTATTTATTTATTTATGGGGGATAGACCACTGTAAAAGCACTATTAAGGGAGGCATATTTAGAAAATGATTTCTTAAAAACTATGCGATGAATTGTTTTGAAACTTTCAGCATGTATTATGGCACGCGTAAACAAACAAAAACCGGTCTCATGACGTGATTAACATAGCATTACTCGATTCTACAACGTGTATAAGCGAGCATTAACAAAAAATAACAAAAAAACTGGTGATAGGTTGACAATTTTGTGATGACGGAGTATATTGAAAATCAAACAATCAAAAATTTTCTTAAACCGAATACCCATGGTTATGAATACCCGTTTCTTTATTTAAATCGATTTTTTATATTTTTTTTTTTTTCTTAGAATCGAGTAACGCTATGTTAATGCCACTATGAGGCAGCTTTTTTTTGTTTATATGTTCGATGTAACAGGTCTCTCTTAAAAGTCCTTTTGCAGTAGTCTGTCCTTTTAAAGGCAACCTTGCAAATTTGCTGAAATAACGGAATCCATACATTTGAACAAAAGGTATCGCTATACAAAACGTACCGTTTAAAAATTATTCCCGATGGTCATTTTAAGCGCCTCGCGCAGAATACCCAGTAGCTTTCACGGTACTAAGCCATATAAATCTGGTCATTTTACCGAGGCGTAAGTCTGCGGATTAATCAGCATTCTTCGCATCAGCGGCTCGCATTCGTTCGCCGTTTTCTCTTTTTCCCCTATCGAGACCATTCGAGGAAACCAAAACCACAATCTTTTACTCGTATTTCGCTTTTCCTTCTTCTCTTGCCACTCCAACACCTACAATGAATGAATGAAATATCTGAATGTTAATTTCCTTAAGAGTTCGTGTTTATGCGACCGGATAACCTGATTCGACTCGCCACCTCTCCATACGTTGTATTTTACTTGTGCTACACGAGGATTTTCTTTTTCGTCTACAATCTCTGTGATATTTGCCAGAATTACTTCCAAGTTGGATTGCTATCAAATTTCCATAGCCTGGAACTGGCAACGATATCGAATTACAATTTAGTATGGAATTATTTATAGTCGTATTTAAAGATTTAGTTTTATTTGTCAGCGTATAAACAGATTGACTCGTGATATTATTAAGCTCCGGATGTTATGCATTTATGATACAAACGAATACGACAAACTTATGCTAAGCACAATGAAAAGGTGTACGCACTTATGCAAAACGAAATATCAGTATTATTATAGAATATATACCGAGGCCATGGGATATGTGTATTTTGTGTATGCTTTTCGTATCACTGGATATCATAGATGCAATACAATCCGCAGTCTAAATATTATATTCTCGGTTTTTGAGCCGTTAATTCATTTGTATTTCTATCCTTAGGTTAACTCTGTTGAATTCTAAAAAAAAAATCTGTTTTATGCTACAGTATTAAATATGACAATTTCTTAAAACAATGTAATATCGATTCTAATAGCGTATCTATGTCTATATGTCAAATGCCTTTTTACCTGAGGATACAAAGTGTTCCAGCAACTCAAATTAATCTTGCAAAATTTAAATAGTTAATGTGGTATAACCTCATTTTTAAATTCATAAACAAAGTGAAAGACAATAGCCGTTCGAATGAATCGTAGGATACCGTATAAATGTCGTGTAATTACTATTCCGATGTAATCATATCTCAATAAATTGTGAAATGTGAACCAGGAAGCATTTGCATGATAAATTCTATCTGGTACGTGCAATATTGCTTTCAAGTTATTGGTTACGTACTTCGGTTAGAGGTTTGGAAGGTCGATACAAAGAGACTGTACTGATGGACAGTGGATACAGTGGATGTCTGACAAAGAATCGAATCACTTAATAATATTTAGTTTCTAACGCTGTCGAAAACAATGGAAATGTTTTACTTACTGTAAGTTTAAGATTTTGATACGTTGGGTACATATATCCTCATGAACGTAATTTTTAATATTCACGTTTATCAACAAAGGAATTCTTTGATAAAGAATTTTTCTCCGAAAAACGAATAAGAAGTCTATTCGTATATTCAACATTGTTTCTCTTGGTTTCGTGTATGAAATATTATATACCATTCTTTCTAGAATTGTTGAAGATGTGTTGTAGCGAACCCATTCGAAAGTTTAACGCTTCTAATCCAAGCATAAGTATTTTATACCATTACATATGTACATTGTGTGTGAAACTATTGATGAGCCACCTTGACGAGTAAGAATGCCATTTTTCAATCCTTAAAACGCACACCTATCAATTTTTCTCTAGAGCAACACACTGCGATTCAAGTATTTATTCTTCTCTCGTTTATTCTCACAATTTTCTCTTCGCAATTTCTATTATTTACTTTTTAAATATGAAAAAGTAAGATAATTCGTATACTCGTACGAAAACATTTATCCGTGTTCAAAATTGTCAAGGAATTATCGTTAAAACATTCGAATAAATATATCGCACAATTCACGCAAATATTAATTGTTGCGATATAATGCGTACCTATCTATGAATGTGCGAAATGCTTGATAATAATCTAAAGTGAATAATGGAAATTCGACGCAGCGTATTCTGCATGAAGTTGTCAGTCATTAAACGGATCGGACGGAACTTATCCACAAACCCCGAGTTATACATATTGGCTCTAATTTGCATATGTAAGTGTAGAGGCTACCCCGAAGGCTAATTTGTTGGTTGCATGACGTGCATCGATACACTCAGAACCGGATACGTATCTGACATCGCCAATCTCCTCTCGTCGTCGTTGCACGCTTACCTTTCAGCTCGACCATAACTGCCTAAATAATTTTGCGAGTATTACTTCTCTGCTATATTATGCAAATGTGAAAAAGAATTATACTACATTCCAACGCGAAGTGGCATCTTGTAACGTTTTACAACTCGAATACCTCGTTAGCAATGAAACTTTGTAATAACGGAGAACACATTGTAGGCGCAAAACGATACAACGATATTTTTCTATGCGAAAATTCTCGATGTATGGTAACGCTATAAAATTCTTTACATAAATTTTGCGCTTCCTGTGCATTTTATACAACGTGTTGATATAATAACGAGATTTTCGAATCGATACTATTTTCTATCGCGATTGAAAGTTAGGGCAGAATTTTCTAGGTGAAAATATCGAGGTATCATTTCGATAAAACGGATGTCCTTTGTAAATTCAAGAAGATGCTTACGTATCCAAAATATCTGCAAATAGTGCTACGTGCTGTTCGTATGTTTTGCGCCCAACGAAAACTTTCTACTCTTAAACGGAGTAACAAATCTTAAATAAATCGTCGTTTTTATATATTTAAACGATGTTTGTACCTTTGATTCTAACTACGCATTTTAATTAAATTATTATAGTAATTGATCCAGTTTCCACATACCAATAACGAGGCAGCTAGAATAAATACGCAAGATGAAAGAAACACTATAAGCGAAACTGCATCTATAAATTTCACTCTAACCCAGATCTGTAACCATTCTCGAGCATTTTATGCGTAGAAGGTGTCTTAGGAGTCATAAACGAGTAAATATTGGATGAAAGTATATCGAATTGAAATGACATCATTACGAATTTTTAAAAACATCACATTTAACTAGTAGAGAAGGAAATATGGCAAGGTATACGTCATTAACTGCAGTTTCTCGGAATATTTACATTCGTCGTACCTCCAGCATGATTTCGCGTTGATTTAATTAATACAAGTGTATTAAAAAGCTTTTATCAGTATTGGAAACTTGTAAATTTATTTTGCCGAACATTTCTATCAGTACTGTGACGAGTCACATTAAGTTTAATTATCTGTGTAATTGTATTACGTCTGGGTTGTTTCAGCAAAGCACACACGTAACTCGTACTCCCATGCGTATTCGTTAAATCCTCGTCGACAAATTAATGCTGGCGAAGCAAGGATCGAAAGGAACAGCTCGCTACTAGTTTTAAAACGTGTATTGGAACATACAGCATACCTATAAAGGGTGTTTCGTTTAAAACGAATTGGTTGAATATCTCATGAGGGGATGAAGTTATCAAAACAATGTTTTTACAGCGTCATCTCAGTTTTTGTTTAAATTCGAATATGTTATTATAATTTTGCAACTGTTTAGAGTTCTACGCTACTTTCTTTTCGAGAAATTATGACTATCGAACTAGCCAACGGATAAAAATGAGCTTTCACGAGCTTATAGTGCAAGAATTTAGATAAAAGAAAGCTGATGTATCAAACTAGCTGAGGCCCGCGGTTTCACCTGCGTGGAATATCAACGTTGCAATCCCTTTTTACCCCCTTGGGGGTTGAATTTCCAAATATCTCTTCTTATTCCTTGCATACATCATAAAGAAAACGTGTGTGAAAAATTGTAGCTTTCTAGGTTCAAGGGTTTAGCTTGGAAGTTGATACAAATTTTGCAACCCCATTTCACCCCATCAGGGGTTGAATTTTTTAAAATGCTGAAATATGTGTTTGATTAATTGTATCAAAGAACACTAAGACCAAGTTACAAGCAAGTCTGACTACAAATAAAATATTCCTCGTACAAACATTGCAACCCCTTTATACCCCCTTAGAGGTTGAATTTCGAAATATCCTTAAGAAAAGAAGGCGTCCTTTGATAACGAGAGCTCGGTAATACTTCTCGATGATAGTCGACAACCTGTACATCAGTTCTGGAAATAGACTTAACGAATCTTACGAAATCGACGGATCAGCTTCTCGCGAATTTTCGTTTTCCATATCGAGAAAACTACTTACTTATTATTCCTTGCGCCCTTGATACGAGATCTGAGGGACGTTGGTGACGAAATGTAGAGGGTGTGATGGGTCGGAGGCGAAAGGGAAGATACAGGTTTCCCGAGGACGGCTGATGAGGTATTGATGATAGGATCGTGTCAACACCAGCTGAGCCAATTACACGCCTAAATCTCCAATCTCCTCTCCTCTTCTCTCCGCCATCTCTACCCTTCCGTCCGTCCTTTTTCAACGAACATACGTCTTCTTTTTACAACCACAATTTCACTCAATGTTTATTTTCTTTGATATTCTTACAATTTTTCTCTTTCGCCCTAAAGTTCGTTCGTTTCATTCAACGTTCTCCGATTAATACAGAACGATGTTTCTAACGATGGAGCTAACTTTGAAGCTTAACTTTGGTGCTTAAATTTAAAGAGAGAATATAAGATTCTTTTTAGCAGTGTTTCGTTTTCAATTGTGGTCTGCACTTAATTCTATTCGTATTTGAAATTGTCAATACAGTCTCACAAATGATAATCACTCGTGTTGTCGTCATATTAAAAATTGTCATTTGAACATTTACTATTCGTTTATCATTCTTCGTGTTTTAACGCTAGGTTTACAGAGGTTCGAAGTACCATCGCTACATTGTTCGTTGTTTTTAAACTTGCCTATCCTTGTCCCTACGTGGACAACAATTTTCTATAAGTGGATCATGTTGACCGTGCTCCGTAAACCTCGTGGTAAGAGCATTTCGTTGACACTCGGTACATGCATTCCATACGTTTCCATGTTTTGTAGACTAGCGGAATTTCTAAATACTAAACTTCGCAGTCCTCGCTCTAATAATTTATTTCTCTTCTCTGTTTCAGGTAAGTGATAACGCGTATCCCGGGCTATTAGTTGTCAACGTAGTAGAATGTCACTCTGTTTTCGTCGGCAGCTTTACGTTTATACTGGCTATACACATTGTAAGTAGGTAGATATGCCTTTGGGGTGAGAACAGCGAGGTGAAGGAAGGAGACATACCTTTCGACTCAATAGCTATACGCGAAATTGTATTCATAAAGAAATCCGGTTTTATAACGCCATATATATATCTTGGAGGTTATTGACACGAAACGATTCCGTGTTAAATATATGTGGAAGCTTTATAAAATTTCGTTTAGTCGTGACGCCTTTCAGGTGACCGTCGTATTCATTATAAGCGACATATTACTTGCTACGCTGAAGGTTTTAACGTCGAACAGTCGTGTATGCAGATAAGAATGTTTTCTTAATGGGAAAGGTCGCTTTTGTTGTGGACGCAGAAATAATCATGGAGTTCTAAATTCTGACACACAATTCGGACGTTAGAATGCACGATACTCTTCTACGTTTCTACGTACTTTATTCATATTTCTAACTTCGAAAGTTTTTAAAGGGATACAGACAGAGTTGTCATAGTAAAAATTCAAGAATTCTTCTTCTAGATTCAAATACATATCTTGATCCAAAACAAAGCCTAATTTTACAGTGCAAGTATTGAACTTGATATATAAATTTGTTTGTTAACTCTTTACCGACCGGTAGGGTTTGGATATATATGTACTTAAATTCAATAATATTGTTTATTTTCATAACATTAGTGTTATATTATATTATATTATATTATATTTGTATAATATTTCATAATCCACATATTAATGGAAGCATACAATGGGATCGTGCTATCTCAGTAACAAAATAAGAAAGTATTTTTTGCCATGGAAAAGAGACGATTAATAGCCTATCGGTCAGTAAAGTGTTAAGATACATTTAAAGATGGCCAAGGTACAGCAAAAAATCAAACGGTTCTCTTTTCGGTGCACACGATAACTTGACCACGTTTCATCTGAAACATACCAAACAAATTACATACAAAACATGCAATAAACTCTTCCATGTGTACTTGGAAAAATGTATGCAAGACATGCAAAATAATTATATTATAATATCTATTTCCTACAAATATATGCATTTACATGAACATCCGGTGGCTACTAACCAGCGAAAGGTAGCCGATTATGCCGTTTTGAAAATAAACAGGTTGTACAGCCCGCATAAACCCTTGTGCTTATGTGTTTTTAAACACGAACGGATTGATATGCGCGACGTGCGGCTATTCCTTTCAATGCTTCAAACCATGCGTGACGAGTAACTTGTTTACGCCTGATAAGTCTTCGTTCTGTCCAACAGTAGCTTCCACTTACGCGCACTGTTTGCCGTCTAATTTAAAGTAACTCTGTTCAAGTATTTCAAGCGTGCGCCTCGTTTCACCATTGTACGGGGCCAAACATGGGTTTACAGCAAAAGGCCTCACACGAGTATCTCGTTTCGCGCTTTGTCTTCTGCACACATTATCTCTCGGATATCCGATCGAAGTTTTCCCGTGATGACTGATTCAGAATTACTCTCAACACTGCCGTTGTTTACTCACAGACAGAACAAACACATGAAATTTAATTTCATCTAGTAATGAAACTTGCTAATTATACAGTTTCCATTTTCTGTATAAGTGCATTGTTGATAAATTGACGAGATTATTCTCTTGAAAATGATTTCAAATGTGATTCGATTAAAACATATTATTAATTATGTGTTACGTAAACTATTTCTAAAAGGAAATTTCAATTACATTTAATCGAACATGGTCCAATTGAAGCCAAAAGTTGAAAGCGATTCTTGTTATACTACTAAAAAATGTACACCGTATTAACAATTCAAGGGTGTCGTGAAATCGCTTTATGTTCGATGATCACCATCGAATGCGAAACATTAATGAGATTAAAATGGCCCTCGAAGACTGCGGATCTTGGTAATCGAAGGAGCGTAAACCGCAAAGGGCTGACAGAGGAAGCGTCGGAACATACGTTATTCGCGAAAACATTTTGGCAGTGCAAAGGTGAGGAAACGAAAGCGGGCAAGCAGAAAGAAGCTATTTGTCGTGGAGTCTCGTCTTGCCGCTTCTGAATAACAAAGTGGTAGGGAATAACAAACGCGTCGGTACATTGAAATAGCCTCGACGGTCGTATCTCAGGCTCCTGGACCTGGAGGGTTGCGAGTTGCGAGGAGCCATCCGAGGGAAAAAAGCGTCGACAGGCAACGAACAGAGACGGCTTATCCGAAGGAAGAGGGGTCGCGAAAAAGGACGCGAAAAGCGGCTCGTGGAAGATACCGTCGACGCTCCTTCTCTCGCGAAATCGCCTCCCAAATCTCGCGTGAAAATTACCCTATTGTGTCTGGCCCGACACTCCGCCCCCAGCCAACCTCGTATTTCATCCCCCGGGTTACATAATCGGCTTTTTGTTTCACCTTTTTATCCCCCCTCCCTTCAACGCGCCAGCCGCGTTTTCTCTCTCACCTCTTCACGGCCTATGGAAACTGAAGGACGGAGAAAAAGTGGCCTCTGGATATCGTAAACATCCTCTCCTTTCCGCGGACACGCTCGATTTGTTTCTGAGCACCTCTTCGCGGTTCGCCGCTGGACTTGGGATCCACGATCTTCTAAATCGACCGCGTCCCACCTTTTTTCATCTCCCAGTCCTCGAGGTCTACCCACTCCTGGCCGTCCTCTACTCTCCCTGTTTACGTCCAATGCTACCCAAAGCGGAAGTAATCTCTCGATTATTCGAATTCTTATTAAACGGATTCACTTCACTTTCCTCCACAGTAACTGGCAAATGCTTGCCGCACCGTGGTTTTGTCAAATTGCTCGGATAAGACGTCTTTGAAAATAAAAGGGTTATTGCAGAGGAGCAACATACGTTCAATTTATTAAGTATTATATCGTTAAAGTGTTTGCAAAAAGAATATCATTTCAAGACTACAGATTAGTAGGGATATTATGTTCTTACTAATCGTTTTGCTAATAATTTTTAGAGCAATACAACGTTTACGAAACGTCCAATGTTCCGCTTGATATCCGTTACGATATTGGTTTATTCTCTTTTTTATTTCTGTCTTTCCCTCGGGTTTTTCTACGAGTTGGGGGGGGGGGGGGCGGGAGAAACTTTCTTCATTGTGCCGTGGTAACTTCGCCTGTCAGCGAGAACGTGCCACTGCACTTTTCTGGAAAATGTTTGGAATTAGAAAAAAGTGGACACGAAGAGACGCTCACATTTTTTATTGGCAAACTTGATCACGAGTCTCTTGCCACGGGAACGGGACAGGCTTGGATCGACGTCCCTTTAATTTACAATTTGTTAACGTCGATATCGGGCATCTGCTACCAACTCGATACGGTTACCCTTTCTTAGACGTTTATATGCTCGCGTCGCATCTCGTTCTATTTGCGATTAAAGATAGCTGCTCGATCGAATACCGAAGGGGATCGATTTATTTGATTGAACGTAAAATTCGTGCGTTTTTAATCTAAATAAATTCTACTATATTGTTTCTATAAAAATAATTAACAACTTTTTTTTTGGAACTTAAATGGAGGATAATAATTCTAGAATCTAAAGGGAATTTCGAAGAGAACAATGTAATTAAGAAATTACGAAAAATACCAATTTCCAAATCTACTTGTTACGCAATAATTTTGTATGACCTAACATTTTTGTTTGTACAAGCAATTAATATTTCTTGTGTCGTATTTATAATAATTAGATGCAAAAATATTTAAACTCGAGGGTTAAAGGAAATTTTTTAGTAATATGTTTCAATCAGTTTGCACGTATTTACTGTAATTCTCTTTCGTCCAGTCGTTTAAACACTTTTATGCCGAACAGGTTGTAAAATGGTAGAGAGATCTGCGCCAAGAAATGTATCTTTACTTCGTTTCTGTCATATTCGTCTCTGGTGTATGCAAACGGACGACAACTCGGTAAACCAAACATTTCTGGTTATCTGTTATGTTCGCTTTATTAGATCGTTACCGCTGTCATCAGCATCCTGATGGAAAATCTCGCAAATTCATAGATGTTAAACGAGAACAGGTTTCTCCGGTGATGGGATTAACATCCTCGTGTATATTCTTGAAAAGTTCGGAGGAGCGACTCCTTTTTTTTTTCGTCGTCATTCATAACTCAAGGTCGAGAAACATTAGGCTTACCAGTTGTATACATTTAATTCTCATTGTAACTAATAATGAAAAGATTATGACGCATGACGACTTAAAATACTGTTAATTTAACATTGCTGACAATTTCTGTGTGGCACTTTGGATATTTTTCAAATTACTAAAAGTTCCTATAGAAAAGAATGAAACAGCTATTTTGACGAAAACTTGCGTTTTACTAAATTTTAATACAGAAAAAGTAAATCATTTCTTAAAAAACAGAGATTTTTAAGCAATAATAATAGTAACGAAAATGGCGGATCTGTCTAAATGATAGCTCGGTGAATCCACCATGAACGCGTGACAATTATATTTTCTGTGTTTGACAATTTTCTTCAAAAATAATTTACTTGGTAGAAGATCTGTTTGCTAGCGTTTATCATACATATATCGAGTAATACAAGAATAATTTTATTTAGATAGTTTAAATAAAGTAGCGATCGATGCCATTGCACGACAAAGATGACTCTAATGTCTCTAAACTGAGTATGTCGTAGAAATTTTTCCCAGTATGGTTATAAAATTTCATAGGACTCGGAGATGAAGGGTATCATTCATGTATTGTACGCCAGCTCCGATCAAAATGCGGCTGTTAGGCTGCATGCAACCCAAGAGACGTCTCTCTCCGCCAGAGCTGTGTTGAACGTTCTTCGGGTTTCTCCTTTTATCATTTTTATTAGACTTCGTTCGCTATCGTCATTGAGGTCCAGGAAGGTTTATGGTTACAGTCCTATTCAGTAGGCAGGAAACACCACGGTGAAATCCTCCTGTTCGCGACTGCGGGAACTTTTTCATGCGTGGATATTCAATTGGTGTCATAAATTACTCGTAAGGCCGCGTACAGTGTTGTACCACGAAGATCGAAAGACTAGAAATGTTTGAGAGGAGCGACGGACGTTCGATGAATGGCATTCTAGAAAACTTGTTATTAACTGAAGCTCGATGACGCATGACCGAAGTTCGAGCGTAATTTTTAATCACGGTACTTGCACTCTTTACGACAATTGAAAGTCTTGAGTCAGTTACTATATCCTAGATAAACCCAAGAAAAATGATGCAGCCTTAAACAGAATTTGTATTTAGAGACATTGTAAATACTTTTGAAGATTTGTCATTTTATTCGGTCGATGCATAATTATCCGGGGCTTTTTTAAAGATAATGTTTGTCCAAAAATTGAACGTGAGAATACACTCGGGGAACATATTTCCAATTTCATTTCCTGAAGCATTGACCTTCCCAGTCTTTCAACCGTAAATTTCCAATTTATTGAAACCAAGTATCTTTGTGGTAAGAAACGATTATTGAAGTTAAATTAATTGAAGCATCAAAATCAATATAAATAAACGTTTCGAGTAGGCTTCATTGTTCTCGTGTTCCGAGTCTAACCTATGCACGGAACAATCACCATACAAAACAATTTTGATTTTGAAATTTGTCAAATGTAACCATGATTCATTCTGGGTTTGTCAATAATAATTGAGTTCGAATTTGTGCTTTGTGGCTAATAGACGCGTTACTACGAAGAGAGACTGAACGATGAGACTACGCGCGTAACATCGGTTGTAAATCTGTGTCGGCTGGCATTTATGTTCGTCAAATTAGACAATGTGAAACGGGAATAACTTAACTACGAACTTGAAGCGTTTTTTTAACTCTGGACGAAACCTCCACGAAATCGATTCACCCCAAACGGCCCGTAGCGGTTCCTCTACTGCGACACAGACGCCCGTAAACAGCTAGCTGTTTGGTGTAAATCATGGTTACTACCTCCAACTGATTGCTTTTAGGATGATTTACCTCGGTACACATATGGAGCCTTCCTTTTTTCAGAAGGCTAGCCTGCATTACATTCTTACGATATTAATACGCGTCATTATTTGATTGGTAGGCGGAGTGTTATTACTAGACTGCGAATGTTTCTGCAACTTCATATTTGAACAAATTTGAATGAAAAGTTGAATTTTAAATACAAGTATGTATACTTATTATTTTTGCATTTATACACGCTCTCATAGATTTTCCCATATTTTCACGTGCCATAAATTGATAAACATTCGCTGTTTAGTTATCAATGATAACTTATCATAATAGAGGTGTAGCAACAACATTGCATTTCATAAGAGACTTCAGAAATAAAGACGTTGTTTCTATTATAGAAATAATATCATATACTTTCTAATTATACAACACAATTGTCATTAATTACTTTTAGCTCCGTATGATACGTTTCTATTCAGTCAAATAACAAATGCAAAATGAGATGTACCGGTGGCTGTAGTTTATACATTTCGACTACAGTTTCCATCCACAAATCAAAGTACAACTCTTTATTGACATTATTTACTTGCCAATTGTTTTTCTGATTTTTTATGAAACGTCTGTAATTGGCACAGTAACTTTCGAACAAGAAAAATGACTTAGACAAATTATAAAGCGAAAAAATTAATTTTTCAATGTACTCATTTTTCGAGTTTGTGTCATTGTTATGTAAAATGCATTGAAGATAAAGGTAGAACTTTCGAAAAATAGAGATAAATTATAGGTACTGTATAAAACAAAGAAGAAATTAATTAATAATTTTGCCATTAACATTCGCCTCCCGAATATCGTTAAGTCTCATGGACCCTAAATCGAACCGATAACTGATTTTTCTAAGGTCGTTATCGTAATCCTCGCCCTCAAGGGTACGTTGCAAATGGTATTACTGTAGAGATTAATATTGGATGATGAGTGTCCTTTATAAACGAGGGAACTTCTGTTTGTGGATTATTAATTTTCTTTCGTGTTCTCTCCATTTCTTTATTGAATTATAAGAGTTTTTTCTGTTGTTGGTGAAAATGGTAACCAATGAATAAGAACAATGTACGTATTTGTACATTGAATTTGTTCATTGTACAATGAATAAGAACAATGTACAAATACGTACGTTGTTCTTAGTCTTGTTACCAAACGGGAGATCGAACTTGTTTCGAAAATTTTCTAATTGAAATACTCTTTTTACAGTATTCCTCAAAATATCAGGTGAAAAATATTTTAGATAAAAGTATATCAGTTTCATATCAGGATATGGAGAATTATGGAATACTTTTCATTTCCTAGTATTGCATTGAAATTTAGAAAAATTACATTACGAGAAATTGTCAGGATGTTTAATAACGAGAAGGAACGTATTATGAGTATTCGTTAGCTTCTTATAAAAAATAGATCAATTCACATGCCATGCTCTACAGAATGAAAGTTATTTTACCGCACACGAATTTATAATTTTTTCAATGCAGAATTAATTAAAGTATCCAAGTAAAAGATATTACGTGACAAAGTACTTTTTACGTAAAGACTTTTTCCATGATACACGTGTACGCGTGTGGTTTCGCCACATACGAGGTATCGCAACATGGGTTTTACGAGAACAAGTTCGTGCTGCCGCGTGGCTCAATTGAATGGAATTTAGTACCGCGTATGGGAAATCGGATCTCTAAATTTTAATTGCTTATATCCGAAAAGGAAGCCTCGGATCGCACAACGGCAAGGAACTCTTTGATTTTTTGGAACAGGAGGAATTTGTACACTCCAGCTTGTATATTATAATACAGAATGCATAAATATCGATTTTATTATCTTTAAAAATTATTCCACTTATATTTTATTAAAAAACAAAATGCTAAAGTCACTTTTGAAAAATTCTTTATTTTTTTTATTGTATCTTCGTGAGTGTATTAACAGCGAATTGTCGAGGATCACCCGAGTATAATGTAATTTAGTGTACAAGTCGAAGTACAGTATCTCCTCGTAGACGACAGTAAAATTGTTCTTATCAAGCAGAACGAAATTATCCTCCTCCGCGTACTGGAACTGTCGGTATGAACATAGCTGCCGCGTTATCTAGGAATCGCGATCAACGATGGTTCAAGTTACTAATGGGTCACTGAATAACTGTGATTCACTCACTCTCACTGTTTCCTACATATTGATTTACGGTTCCTCGTTGTCGTTCCAAATGTTTGCAGCTAACAAACCAGAATCCTCTGAGAGCGGTAAGTTTCATTCACCTATCTCGCAGGTTGCAACAACTCGGTCTTGGCCGAAATGCAACCTGCGAAAAATTAAAATTACTATAGCCTAAATAAGGTCTTACGTGGGCTTGTTTCGATCGACCGAAACACCGATACCAAATTTCAAAAATGTATTTCAAGTATTATACCTTTGCTGCAAAGTAATCGCGGGAATTGCCACGAAACTGGTGAAAAGAGAATGAACGACGAGCGAAAACGCACAAAAGTCTAATTGTAACTAGGATTAAGTGGCGTGACTGGGTTCCCGGGTTATCTTTGAAAATTCCGTATTGAGCATCGGACAGCCAATGATCCTTTGAACGGTAGAGATGCTGGTAGTCGGTGTCCCGAATGTAGCGGGTCATGGAGAAGGTGAAGGAAGGAGAGGTAGCGCGAAGGAGGGAGGCATCAGTCAAGGGATTAGCGGGATTAGCCCTCGAGGGGGACTTGTTAATTGCTCGGTAGGCTGCCAGCAGAGACGAGCCGGGTACATGTGGGGAGGACAGAACTCGCTCTGGCAGGAACAGTAAGGGACACAAGGCTGAGGAAAGACACAAATCACGGCAGGGTTACGGACTTAAGGAGGCTTACTATCTAGTCGCAATCGTCTTGTTGCAGTTACACCCGTGCATATTCTCGCAGTGCAAAGATTTCGAGCCTCCCGGCTGATATCAGAGGGTCAGTGGAGATCGCTTTGTGCAATTAATACGCAACGAATAAATTCTATTTGATGATATTAAGAGAAGAGTTTTATAGCAGTTTTAGTCTATCGCGTAGGTACCAGTATCCTAGTTAGAGAATCTTTGAGGAAAAATTGAATCTTATGCAACGACTGTTAATCATAAAAATATTGGGACACCGGTGTAATTTTTATATCTATATCTTATATATTGAATAAATAAATATTTAACCAGCATTTGCGCACGGATAAAAAAGTCTCGATTAAGGAAAAATCGAAGTTCATTGCGCCGATTGATGCGAGCGAAATATACATAAAAAGTAAACAATGCTAGTAAAATAATTGGTACTGTTTATAAATATAATTAATCACGAAAATTGAACAAAGGGATAATGGCACGATAAGAGAGTATGGATATCATTTTGATATCCTCCATTTCTAGAGTAATTTCGTTCGTAACGCGTCCAAATGGATGATGATCTGTAGTTCTAGAGAATTTAGTTGTTTTTTCATACTAAACGTTAAATAGCGCATTTTTTGTTAAAAACTACTTAACAATGAACTAAACTAAACACCAAGAGTGTTCTTCGTTGTTTTCAGGTGCCTTTTCGTATTTTTCCTCCACGCTCTCACTCTGCATCAACACCATTAATGTCAAATTTACTCTCGTCTGCGAAAATCACGGTATCCCCCCACTCATTTTCTTTGAATCTATAGCCTTCCGTAAACTTGATACACAATCTTACGAGTCCTACCTACATGCCGAGGATAATTTAACGAATTGCGCGTTACACCTGCCCGTGAAATCTCCGATACAAATGTACAACAACCGCATTCCGATTTATGTTGTCTGTCATCCGTGCAAAAGTGTAAGAGGGAATAACGTCCCGTAAATTTGGATGTTTGACCAGCACGATTTTTCCACATTGGTGGCTTCAGCGGCAACGGCAACGCGTTTTTCGGATAAGTTGCACCGCGTACGCGTAATAGCGCGATATCGGATGGACGGCCGTATATGACTAGTATAATACGCAAAGCCGCAGCCGTACATCACAGCTAAATCGCGATCCAAAAAATATACAACGCCTGACAGGGATAGTGCTCCCGTCATCGCGGCTAACAATGTGTACCACATCGCTCGGTATAAATGACAATCACTCCACGATGTAACGCTCCCTCCCTACTCCCTCGTTCGCAGCATCCACTTTTTGACTCGACGCTTCTCACCCCACTCTTCGTTCCCCGGGACACTTTCCGAACCGCGAAAAAATGCTTCTCTAAATACAAGGTGTGAGAAAATGATGGGCCCAATTTTTATTTATATTTGGAGATACGCGTAAGAATAAATGTCACAAATCATTACCCATGATTTCTTAAGTGGTTCTGATAATCCGACAAAAATACGTTTCAAACAAAAGTTAGTTAGTACTAGACAAGAAATTGCAATTTGAAAAATAGCGATCAAAATTTTTTTAAATGGAACCACCCTATATTTTTAACTTGGTAGTTTTGCAGGCGACTTTCTGACGAATTCGCTAATTGTTATATTACGACTCTGGTATGATGTTAAGTTAAGAAATCATTGTAAATTAGTAGCCACGATATTTGAACAATTCTGATGATGCATAACA